>NC_137443.1:24792500-25127500 GCF_964374335.1 Astatotilapia calliptera | reverse complement strand
TGAGAAATTCCTGATGAGAAATTTCAGTCCACTTTGAAGGTTTAAGAGACTTTAACCTGTGCCTCACATATTTTAAAGTGGAATACCTGTTGAATGTTTAAACAGTCTAGCATGACAGTAAACATTAGAGAATTGGTGATCTTTGATGTCCACCTACAAAACTCCTTCAGGTTTCAGGTCAGATACTTTAAAACTCACAGCAAGAGTCCTTTTAAGCTTCCAAATTTGAACATGTTTTCCATCTTCTGCCTGTTGGAGATAATTAGACACCAAACAGCTGACCAAATGAAGATTGTCAGGATACTTAACAAGTCAAAAGAAACATGAGTTTTTAGCTCGTCTCTCCGGCTCTACAGAGGGCAGACAGACTGCTGGAAAACATGCAGTTTGATGTGTTTGATGTACGAACAAGGCTTCATGCTGTCTTCCCTTTATGCTTCTCCCTCTCAAGCTCAGAAGAAAGGCCACTTAGTCAGCATGTGACAGCTTCCTATTACAGTCCCCTGCAGTGTCGCTGCTGGAAACATCCGAGTGCTCGTCCGCAGCCGTCTCCTGGCCCCGTGCGAGGTTAAACTGAAAACCCTGCTTGCATCATTTCTTTCTCATCTTTTCTCTCACTTGTCAACGTCTTGGCTGCGGGTTCAACTTTCATCATCGGAGGCTGGAGTGAGGAATGATGTAAGCTGGTAGCTTCTTGAGAAGCTACGGTTCATTGGATGTCTTGGAATCCTTAAGCAAACTTTCAGCCTAAGAGCACAACGTGTGAAAGCTCAGATCAGATTTTCCACTTTAGCTCGGAGGATAATCACCACTCTGTCTAGACGACGGGAGTGTTATATGACCGTAAAAGTCAAAATTCAATCCTGACTGATGCTGGAGATGAACGCCGGCGAGTCTGCTCTATTTTTATATCTCGCTTCCATTAAAAATAGTGAATTCCTTCTAATGTTTTCTAAATGCACTCCGAACAATAGGAGGAAATAAAGGGACTGTTCTTCCCACATCATTATTTTACAGACTGATCCATGTTGTGTGCTGGATGACCTGCATTTTTCTTTCTTTTTTATTCAGTCATTTCATTTTACAAAGAAGTGATTCACACACAAATCCGTATTAAAACAGCTGGATACCAATTATCCAAGTTATATTAGTTTTTATAATGTATTCATTTGCAGTATGCTGGAAGCTTCTCATCCATACACACACACACCGGCACAGTAAGCTTGTGTATTTACTCGTGTATCTTCATTCAGGTGTTAGAGTAGCAGGAGTCGGTGAGCCGATGCGCTTATCCTCCTTTTTTCCTCATTATTGCGCTACTTCTTTCTTTGTTACACAATATGTACATTTATGTCGATAATGATAATAAATAAAGCAATAACAATCACATTAAAAGAATAAGACTAACAAGAGGAGCTCCTCCTGGCAAAGCAAACATGTTTGGCACAGGTTCAGACTCTGTTGTACAGGACACAGATTATGAAACAGTAGTTCATAAGTACATGCAGATATGATTTCTGTTTGCTTTGTGTCTCTGACTCTGTAGCCTGCTGATATTTTACCTGATTTTGTATCACTCTGCATGTTTTTTCCCTTGTTTAGTTTTAAATCTCGTTGTGTGATTGTGTGACACAGTTTTGTTTTTGTTGCATCTTTGCTTGTGTTTTATATCTCATTTTAGTTTTTGAACAGTTTTGTTTTTGTAGATATTCTCTGTATCTTTTTGTTTTTTATTGCAGTAGTTTTTGTCTCCGTTTGACACATTTTGCGTCTCTTCTGCTTATTGCATGTTTCAATTTCCTTTTAGCCAGTAGTTCAAGCCTTTCTTGACCAACGGTTACATGTAAAATATGTATAAAAATAAAAATATGATCACCTGTCCTCAGTAACTCACTGTACTATGTGACTTTTTGTTTGTGTGCCCTGTCATGAGGAAAACAATGGAGCTGATGAAGAGCAGGTGCCTCTCAGCATTGAGTGTGCACCAACAGGTGTTCATTATCACACTTGACCCGACTGTACCTGGTTCTGCATTATTAGGGAAGTGTTAAACATAACAGTGTGAAACCTAACCTCTCCACAGATTTTCTGTGGCCTCTGAAGCCAATGTGTTGAATGGAATGATTTACTCAAGGGCTCCGGAGGTCCATATGCACGTAAACTTGTGTCATAAAGTTCCTTGTGTGGTTGAGCTTAGCCCGGCTGTACGCCTTGTTTCTATTGGTCGTGTGAAGGTAGGTCACAGAGTGGGCAGCATGTGCGAGTACTCTTTGCTGGTGTGGTTGTGGGCAAGCAGTACCTTATGGTACTGCAAGATTTTAGTCCATTACAGCGTAGTTTGTTACCAGTTTTATTACTTTCTGGTTTTATTACCAGAAAGTAATAAAACAAAAAGAGGGCGAGAGCTCCCAGGGCCTAACTAAAACAAAAATGCAAAACAAAAGGCCTACCCAGCTGCTTGACAAAAGGTCAGTGAAAACATACAAAAGTGGCATCAACCGCATACCCTAGTGTGTCTAACAGTTTAACGCCTGCAATCAGTGTATAGGTACCCCAGCTTACCTGTCCAGCCTCCCACCACACATAATATAAAGAAGCCTGTTCGCAAATGTTTGTCATAGCAGAAGCCAGCAGCCACCAGCTGGCCAGGGAGCAGCTCATTTGTAGTAATCCTCGGCGTGTGATTGGCCAATAGACACATGCCAATCACTTCGAACTGGCCAATAGGTGGAGGCTTGACACCTGAAAGATAAATAGAACACAAAAGCAAAGCCACACCTCTTGGCACGTAACAGTGGCAAAACTTAAGGGGAAAGAAACAGGCTTTCCAACCGCATAAAAAGAAAGGTAGTATTGTTACAACAAAGGAATAATCAACCAAATTTCTTTGATTAAAAAAAACAATATCAAAGTTTGTCTTCCATGATTTTTCTCATTTATAAAAAAGTTCAGCTACCTACCTTGAAGTTCTTAAATTGACCTCTCCCCTTAGAGGTCGCCACAGCAGATCATCTAGTGCTATCTCACCTTATCTCACCTCTGCCACAGCACCTCTGCATGTCCTGCTTCACTAGAGCCATCAAACTCCTCTGCCTGGCAGCTCTGTCTTAAGGATCCTTTTCCCAGTATATCCACTATCCTTCCTCTGCCCTCTATATACTCATTTCTGATCCTGTCCATCCTTATCACTTTTCATCTTCAGCTCTGCATCCTGTCTTTTTGCCGCCGTTTGCAAATCGTACATTAGATCTCAGAAGATCTCAAACACACAGTCACAAAAGTCACAGAATCAGTGAATGTGCAAATGATTTTCATTTTCAAGTCTCCACTACAGGATATCAGAGGTGCCCTACATCACGCGTCACACTGGTGTTAGTCACAGTGCAGCTGTATAAAGGACGAAGCTTTGATAGATTTGGTGGAGTTGCAGGTGATGAATTTTTCAGAACCATGAGCGCTCAGTGGACTTTTACAAATCTCACTCTGGCCCTGTGATGAAGACAAGGAAACTTATTGTATTTCTAAGTTCTCCCAGGTGTCTCAGATCCATAGAGCCTGAGGCTGTTCATTAAGGCCTCAAAGTTGTGGAGCTCTTACTGACTGAACTTATATATTTTTTCCTGGTTAAAATCAAAAAATGGGAAATGCTCAGGGGGCTAAGCTTCACTTTCAAAAAACTTTAAAAAAGAAAAAAGAAGAAGAATCTGAAAACTGGCTGCTAGTACCAAGCTCAAAGGTAGCAAAACAAGGAGTTAGCTATTAAATCAGCTTCAGTGCTCTGGAAATTTTGTGTTAACTTCACAAATTCATATTAAATTAAAATGTAATTGAAACCTGGAGATGTATTGTTAATGCTCTACAGCATAGGTGTCAAACTCTGGCCCGCGGGCCAAATTAGGCCGCGAAGCCATACCAAATTACTATCAGAGCTGGCCTACTGGTATTATACAGCTAATATATATATTGTTTAGTATTAAGCTTTGCTTGTTCCATATTCAGTTTTTCAGCTAAACTTGTTTGAATCCATAAGAAAAGATTCATTCTTATATCTGGAGGAAGATTTTTTTTTTCAATAAATATTAACGTTAGCCCGCGACTTTGTTCCATTTTGAATTTTGGCCCACTGTGTATTTGAGTTTGACACCCCTGCTCTACAGCAAGTATCACACAGTAATCTGGACCCAGGGGCTCAGTTCATACATGATTTTTAAGCCTATGCAGTCTCTCTCTGCTATGTTTGATCTTTTTATGATGGTGGTTGGAGCACGCTCAAGCATCTCAGTCCCAAACGTCCTGTAGATGTTCAGTGTGAACACCACAGCATCAAATTCAGTGAGCCTTTATTTCCTCTCTCATTTTGAAAGAGAGCACAGATTACAGCCAGAGTGTTCTCACTCCCGAGGCGTAACATGTCGACGTTTTGTCACGTCCCGCGGCGTTCCTGAGGAACGCGAAAGGAGACCTTCGGCGTTCTTAGGGTACGCGGCGGGTTATGGCTGGAATCCAGTGCAATGACGCTCCCGCGGTAATAGACGTTCCAGCCCTGTATTCCAGCCCTAAACCTAACCTTATCCCTAGCCCTAACCATAACCTTTTTCCTGACCTTAACCAGGACTTTAATGATGTCAAATAGCGTGTTTCTAAGCGATTTGAAGAAAAAGAGCGAACATGTGTAGATTCAGTCCAGAGGGTTCTCATATTTCCTCTGTTTTCCGAGGTCGTCATTTAGGAACGTGGTGGGTAGCCGAAAACGTAATATGGTGACGATTTGTCACCTAGCGTAAAATGTTACGCTTTGGGAGTGAGAACGGGTTGTTACAGCAGAGCCACAATTTTCTGTCCATCATTTAGTTAGAGTGAAATGGCCAAGGTTTCTTTGTCCTGTCTTCCTTTCCTCACCCCACACCAGTGGCAGATGGCTGTACCTCCCTGAACCTGGCTCTGCCGGAGGTTTCTTCCTGTTAAAAGGGAGTTTTTCCTTCCCACTGTCACCAAAGAGCTTGCTGATAGGGGCTCGTCTGATTGGTGGGGTTTCTCTATTTTCTCTGTATTATTGTAGAGTCTTCACCTTACGATATAAAGCACCTTGAGCTAACTGTTGTTGTAATGTGTCGCTATATAAATAAAATGTAATTAAAATGAAGCATCAAACTTTATTTTGCTGGAGAAAGGTACAATTTTTGTATTTTTCCTTCTGTACACCAACACAGCAGAGTTTAAAACACTCAAGATGTGACTGACGTGGAAACCTTCAGCTTTAATTTAAGTGGTTTAATGACACTTTTGAATTAACTGTTTAGAAATTACAGCCATTTTTATACAAAGTATCCCATTTTTCAGAATGATCAAAAGTAACTGTATTAAGTTAAGAGTTGTGTGTGTGGTTGAGGCTTGTGGGGAGCTTCAGGGCAAATCCCTAACTGGTCCACAGCACCTCCAACTCACAGTGAGCTGCCAGCTGGTGCCAGATGTCATAAGACACCTTCACAGGTCTTGCAGAGCCCATTTCTTTATATCAGTACTGGGATGATATTTTATTGTCAGCGCCGTGTAAAAAAAAGTTTTCCTAGTTTGGTCTAGAAGAAGTTACACATAAATTCAAACTCAGCCACATGCAACACC
This sequence comes from Astatotilapia calliptera, assembly GCF_964374335.1. Classification (NCBI taxonomy): domain Eukaryota; kingdom Metazoa; phylum Chordata; class Actinopteri; order Cichliformes; family Cichlidae; genus Astatotilapia; species Astatotilapia calliptera. Next base: position 25,121,878 of record NC_137443.1, on the reverse strand, counting down.
TCTGGGATGAAGTGCAAGCTGGACCGCATTAAACAGCATCACTTCTGACTGAATGAGAGCAAAATCCCACAGCGAGCGTAGAGGCTGTTAGGACTGCAGATGAATTCTCGCAGTGTTCGAGTGACTCACACACAGAGGCACAGTTTCTGATGATTAGTGTTTGTTTCTGACTTTCTGTGTTTGCAGGAGTATGTGGACGTCAGCCCTCCGCAGAGGAACTGGAAGGGCATTGCAATCTCTTTGCTGGTGATCGTGGTGGTCTGCTCGCTCATCACCATGTCTGTGGTCGTCCTCACACCCGGTATGTCAGCCTGTGGAGAGAGACAGGATGATGTTTCTAGCTTTCTAAACCATGCAAATATGTGTTTGTCAGAAGTACATGAATATGCTTTATAAGACACTTATAATCTGCAGCTCTGCGTTGGATGAATCTCTCACTGTAACCTGGAGTTCACCCATTTATTTGTTTTCCAGTTGAACTTCCCGGCAGCAGCAAGTCCAGGCTGACTGTAGCAGATCTTTACAAACCAGAGTTCAGCATTCACGACCCCGAGGCCAAGTGGATTAGCGGTGAGTGTTTACATGAAAAAAAAAAACCACACAAAAATCCTCACACAAACAAAGATGTGTGTTGCTGAATATTTCGAGTCTGAGGTTTTAATCCTGCACAGAGTAGCAGCGTTTAAGTCTCCTTTTACAGAAAGAGAAGGAAAGGTAAACTCACGTTGTATATAAAAGATGGACTTAATGTGCTGCCCAGGGCTGGGCGATATAACCCAAAATTCATATCTCGATATTTTTTAGCCGGACGGCAATATAAGATATATATCTCGATTTTTTTTTAAAGCCATAAAGTAAGAACAAAAAGAGAGTTCTTAGTCAAAGCTGTGTCCCAGATGTCACACAGGGACTTTTATTAACATACAGCATAGATGTACATGAAAAAAACTACTCAAAAATAAATTATGAGCATTTATTAAATAATAATGCTCCATAAATAAAAGAAAACTATGTTGTTTTTGTGCATAACAAAGAGCTCACAATTGTGCAGTCAAAATGCAAACTAACAGACGCCGAGCACAATAACAAAGACAGATTTCACAGCTGCTCTGTTCCCAACTTCTACTGCGTGACTGACAGCCTGGAGTTTGAAATCCTCTTTGTAACCGTGTCTCTGAACAGGTGCCATTTATGGTCCTTATACACACACAATACGGTAATATTACGTTGAAGCACAGTACGTATTACGTATTAGTAGTCTGGAGCCTACGTATTAGGCTCCAGACTACAGTAGCCGTAATGTTCTGACAATCCATCAAGCGGTGCAGCTCTGTAGCTTACCAAAGTCGAACTAAAACATTTTTTGACAGATTGCTGAGCGCCGTGTTCCACATACAATCGGTTCACGGTCAGTAAGCACAACCAGAATTCATACATAAGGCGCGCTGTCGACTTTTGAGAGAATGAAAGGATTTTAGGCTTAGCTCGTTAGCGTGGTTAGCTCGTTAACAATTTGGTGCTGTCCAGCCCCACGCACGGGGCGATGCGCAGTAACTCGTTAACGGAGATTTGCCGTGTCCATCTTGTCGCTGCCTCCAGGTGAAGCGATGGGGAAGGAGGGGGAGTTGTGTTCAGTGAAGGAGAGGCGAGGCCGAGTAATGTTGCGTAAAGACAAAAGTGGACGAAAGAGCGGCAAACTTGTGGCTCCACAACTATAATTATAACGTAACATAGACTATATCGATATAAACGATATTGTCACATCTTATATCTCGTATAAAAATATATCGATATTTTTAAAATTACTCGATATATAGCCCAGCCCTAGTGCTGCCACTCATTTGACATTTCTTCCATCATGTTTGTTTTTTTGTTTGTTTGTTTTTTTGTTTGGAGACAAAAGTGACCAAACTCCAAAGGACATTAAGGTAAATAAGGTAAATGCTGTTCTTCAGAGTGGGAAGGTCATCAAATGGGAAATCTCACTTCCTGATGTGTTTTTGGATCAGTCTGGGAGCCCTAAATATTTGTCCCTAACAAGCAAAAGTAGCAAAGGTAAATCAGAGTTACTTCTAGCTTTAATTAAGTAACAATAGTACATTTACTAGATTGTGATTTTTTCAAGCTCTGGCCATTTTTTTCTGTATATAAAAAGTGAAATTGATTTCTATAGCTCCTACTGACCAAGAAAGGTGACAATTAACTTCCCCTCCTTGTCTGATGGATGGATGGATAATATCAGGAGAGAATAACACCCGATGTACGTTATAGACAGAGAAACACAGTTTACTCGTGGTTCAGTCTGACAAGAGTGAAAACAGGATGACAGCCTGTTGAATGACAACTTGAGAGAAAGCCCAAAAAAATAGTGTTCACATTCATTTATTTCCTTTTTCGCAACTGATTGCAAGTACTTGTGCCAACCAGCTGGTTGCCTAGAGGTTGAGCATGCAGCATGTGACATCCTCAAGCTCTGGGTGATAACTCTAAATTGTCTGAGGGGAGGCAACCTGTCTCCGAACCATCGTGGTCTCTCTTGGACTGACTGTAATCACTCAGACTGGTGAAGGTTTGCAAACAATTGCTGTTTAATTTGTAAGTGTAGGCAAAGGTCAACATGTTGCACTCAATCCGAGTCAGTCTGTGCTAATAAGCGCAACTCATCTACGTCTCGTCTCTTTGCGAAAGAGGACTCCACTGGTTTTCTGCTTTTAATCCTACATCAAAGTAAGGTTGCAGTCAAACTGCTGTCCTGCAGCAACTATGTCACAGTTTCAGATCTTTGAGTTTCTCTGTGCACGCTAACCACACTGCCGCCCGACTTTTTATCTGCTGATTTATCATGTGTTTTACTCTAGATTAGTTGGACCGTAAACTCATCAGTAAAGTGGAAAGTAGAGTCATTTTCTTATTTAACTTCCTTATAACCTGAGGAGGAAGAGTCACTTCACGTTGGCTGTCAGGAAGAATGGCCATTGGTTTCATATTTCAGACCTGGAGGTTACATCTTGTTAGTTTTGATGTAGTCTTAGTCCAAGAACACATAGTACTCCATAAGCTAATACTGAAGCCTTGTGCAAATAGACACCTGATTTTTGTTAGCTCATGTTTGTTTACCAACACTTTAAATTATTTTCATCTAGATCTCCTTTCACTGGAATCATAGACCTTTGTGACCATCGATTTCCATTGCAACAACTAACTTTCATATGTTAAGAAATAAAAATGAAGCATTTGCATGCATTATTTAGGTATACTTGGTTTTGAAATAAACACATATTTATATCTCGAAACATCTGCCATGATGGATTTTTAATCAGTTTTATGTAATGAGATAATGGAGCAATCCTAGCTACAATAGCACTAACTTTTTATGTGCCTTTATTTTTGGAAAGAAAAACAAAAGTATTGCTGCCAATATCTGGCTTTGATGCAGAGGAGTATAGTTACATTTTAATTGTGACCCAAGGTCACGAGTCGTGGCCCTTGCAGAGTGAGGTGAAGATGATGTAGCTCAGGATGGAGGAGGTGAGGACAATGTGTGAGGAAAGCGACATGTAATGCAGTGCAGGCGAATAAAACTGTGCAAACAGCACAGAGGTGAAGTCTATGTGTCAGTTCGAGAGGCCTGATGAGAGGTGTCGTTTGGTATTTTTATCTTTTGAAAGAAAAAAAATCAGTTCTTCAGTTTCAAGAACAGCGTGTAGAAAACTTTACACAGTTTTAGTTGGTGCACAATTTCCCCTGTTTATTCCTCATGTGTTCCTTTATTTAAAAAAAACAAAACAACAACAACAAGAAGTTTAATAATTTAAACATCCATCCTGTTACGCTTAACCAGTTCAGGGTTGCTGTGGCATGAAGTTTATCCCCACGGTCACTGCTCGCCGTGCTGCAACCACTAATTAAAATTAAATTAAATAATTTCATTAAAACTACTCTTAATTAATATGACTTCCTATATGACTGTTAAATATTACATTCAAAGATTAAAAGACTAAATCAATAAACAGCTGATTTAAAATAAATACAAATACACAATAATGATATTTAATTTAAAATAACATTTATACTTGCATTGGGTAAAAGAGTTTGCACAGCCACGATATGTTTTCCTAAATATGTTTTGTAGGGAAATATAAATGCTGCTGTAGCTTTGTCCTGGGTACTCTGTTCTTCATCTATTTTTGTTCCCCACCAGCTTTTGAGGGAAATATGTTGATGTGTAACTGCTGACCAGCTAGTCCACCACTGTGCTCATCAGCTCGGCTCTAACTGGGTCTGCTTGCTGTTTTGTACTGAGCAGGTAACATACAGGTGCGTTTCTTTAGGTTTTTCTATGAGCACAAACTCCACCTGCAGTCAATATAATGTGTTGCTGTAGCTGGTTGTGAATAAAGAAAACAAACCAGACCACCTTCATTTATATTCATAAAATACTCAGCTTTAAACAACATTACGCTATTATGCTTTTCCTCATTTATTGTCATATAAATACTGATGTATGTATTAGAGATGGACCGATCCGATATTAAGTATCGGTATCGGTCCGATACTGACGTAAATTACTGGATCGGATATTGGTGAGAAATAAAAAATGTAATCCGATCCATTAAATATCAAAAAAGCACCTCACAAAACTTGAGACACGGCGTAACTCGGCTCATAACCATAGCACGCAGCAGCAGTACCCCTCACGTGATAGAGCCGCTGCGTGTATTTGTAGCCTCGCTAGCAATCCGGCATTTCATCTCCGAGGAAGTTATCCCAGAGAGAAGTAAAGCAAGTGTGTAAGTTCATCTCTGAATGTTTGTAAAGCATTTCCACGTTAAGCTTAACAACCGATATATGGAGCAACTGCCTCTTCTCTCCCTCCCTCTCCTGTCGTGAAACTGATCAATGATCAGCTGATCGGCTTTTTTGTTGCAAGTCCGTCTCTCTTGTTTGTTTTTGGCCCACTTTGCACCAGAAAGAGGAAACCAGCGGCTGAACAACAGCAGCACGTTTAAGCTTGATAAGCTGTTGTTAGAATTTATTTAATATTACTTTCTACACCAGGATCTTTTTCTACGTAGCTGACAGCTGGTAACTGTGCAGGGGCGGATCTAGCAAAGTTTAGCCAGGGGGGCCGATAGGGCATTAACGGGGAAAAGGGGGCACAAAGACATACTTTTCTTTCTTATTCTCATTTAAAATGTCGAGCTTTTAATAAATAATTATCTGAATCTTACACCCAAAGTTTTAATCTGATGTAAAATGTATAGAAGTCCATTACTGTATATAGTAACTATTAAGTCTAATATATCCTAGTAAGCTATAGTACTTTTTCCTTTGGGAAGGTACCATCTGTGCAGTCTGCAGTTCTGTTGAAGAAAGATGTTGAATCTATTTAATTATTCTTGAAAAATAATTTATTTCTGTGCATTTTTTTTCCACACTGCATCAAATTAAAGTTGATTACGTCGAATAAGCATCACGAGGTGGAGGGTGGGGGGTGGTTCCCTATTTTATTTTTTTTTTTGCTGGAGTTTGCAACCCTATTAGGTTGCTTAATATTTCTGCTAAGTACTCTTTAAAATACCAGAATAGGAAGGATGTAGTAGGTTTATTAGATTGATCAGTATTGCTGAACTATGAAATATTTTGGGTGCAGTGTATTTTTTACACACAGGTATAACAGAATATCTTTAGTGTTGTTTATTTAAACTTGAGTATGAACTTATACAAAATGCAGCAAGATATTAAAAAAAAGTTTTATTTATTAAAAAACACTATATCGGATTCATATCGGTATCGGCAGATATCCAAATTTATGGTATCGGTATCGGACATAAAAAAGTGGTATCGTGCCATCTCTAGTATGTATATATTTACTGAATCTTCACAGCAATTATAATTGTAAACATGTACAATTGCTGCGAGCCAAAGGCTTAGGTCTCAGACATCTTTAAACTCCTTTTTTTCTACTCTTAGCTGAGTATGATGTCATTGAGAGCAGATATCCATTAGCTCCACCCAACTACTTGTTTCTAAGAGGCAGCCAATCACAAGAACGTTGGCTTAAAGGGAGGTTAGACAGCTGCAATTGTTTATTGGAGACACAAACCAAACTTGAGATGTGGCACCAGAGCCCAATGCAAGATAAATAAAGATTATTTTGGACTTTGATTCATGCAAAGCTACTCTGGCAGAGCCCATGAATTAATAGATGGGGATGGAAATGAGTCAGATAGGCCTGTTTGAAGGCTAGAGAAATATAATGGCTAATTAATAAACTTTCCTGTTTTTATCTAACCAAGACAATTACATTTTTCTAAACTTGAAATCCAAAGCAAACTTCTGTTCTTCTCTTCAGAGCTGGTTAGAGTGGATTGGTGAGCTGATGAGCATTTAATAAAGTATTTTCCAGATAAATTCAGCTAACCACAGGATGGACACTTTCCTCCCACTGGGGGAGAAAAACCACATTGAGAGAGCCGTGGGTAAAAAGTTCAGAGCACTGTGGGAAGTGCATTAGCTGGAAATGAGAATCTCTCCACCTGAGGTTTCATTACAGACTCCAAACATTTGTCAGTGAGTAGAGGGGGTCTGTTATTGTTTCATAAAAACACTTACTCACTTTTCATGATAATTAGTTTAGTTTTAATACTTTTTGCCTCTCTGTTTGACAAACCTCTGGTTCATTTATTGACATCAAACTGCCTCAAGCGTCTCTAACTTTCACCATTTTCATACTTTGTGAATTGCTTTTTAGAGCCAAAGGTTGTTTTTTTGTTTTTTTATTGAGTCCCTGATTTATTTATTTATTTTTTATGTCTGTCACTGTATAAACACATAAGCTAGCTGGAGTGACTCCTGCTGACCTGCATATTCAAATGCAGATGGCTTCTCTGTGTTGGAGCTCAACAGCCTGCAGTGACTCAACATAAACATCCACAACCCCTGTGACAAACTATGGTTGAGGAATAATAATGACTGTAACTGTGAAAAAGGTAATCACTGTTCATGAACATATGATGCTAAAAATGCAGATATTTTTACACGTCTAGGAATCAGATATTTTGCTTGTACAAGGAATTTAAATGGCCTTATTTCCTGATCTTCATGATGAAGTCATCAAAGTGTAGCAGGGTGACATTGTCACCATAAGGAATCAAATATGAATAAACCTTAAGACAGTTTTGACTTTTACTAATTGTAAAACTGGTACTGAGAGTTGTTGAAAGAACTTTTCTGTCTGTAAGGTCTTTGGCTTCTATTGCTGTTAGCCTGTGTTAGCTGGTGTTAATGTCTGTTATACTGTTAGCTCTTCTTAGCCTCTGTTAGCTCATATAAGCTGCTGTTAGCCACATTTTGTGAAACTGTCTTTTAAATGGATGAAACATTGTTGAGCTTAGACACTTAGAGAAGTAACTCTCATATGATGTGATAATGTAACCAAACTGTTTATCTGAGGGAAAGTTTGACTTTTAGGACACTTGAGCATAACTTTTGTTGACATAAGGTTAGCTGATAACCAACTGTTGTTGTTTGTTTTTTTCAGCGGCTTGGTCTTAGTGTTAGGAACAAATAAGTAAGTAAGTAAGTAAAGTTTATTTATATAGCACCTTTCACAGACATGTGTCACAAAGTGCTTTACAAGAAAGGCAAGAAAACACAATACAGTCATAAATACATCATAAAACCCCCGGTCTAATTAAAAGCTTTTTGAAATATGTCCCTGTAATGCTCTAAAAGTTAAAACTAGAATTTTAAAATGGATCCTAAATCCAATTGGGCTCCCTTGATCAGGCGGGTCAGTAGCCTCGCTGCAGAGTTTTGAACAACCTGTAGACGAGCCAGCCCTTTCTTGTTTAGACAAGTAAACAGGCCGTCACAGTAGTCGAGTCTTGTAGAGACAAAAGCATGTATTATCATCTCGAGTTCACTTGTTGACATGATGGATCTGAGTTTTGAAATGTTCCTCAAGTGAAAAAAGCAGGTTTTTACTATCTGATTTAAATGTCCCTCCAAAGAAAAAGCTTCATCAAAAATAATGCCTAGGTTTCTAAGGTTATGTTTCTGTGAGGAACCTAAATCATCCAGTCGATGTTTAATAACAGGTATTGTAAGTTTCTGTTTTGGCCGGGTTTAGCTGTAAGCAATTATTGTTCAACCATTGTTTAATGTTAGTTAAACAGTCAATCAGATGAATAGCAAAGGTGGAGTGGTGAACTTGAGCATTTTACTTGTAAGTTTTAATAAATTTATCAAAGAAAGCATGAGTAAACCTTATTTTTTGCCCCAGTTACACAACAAATGGACACTGCGATGCGAAAAGAGTTTTCACACGACGGTGTAGAGTCCTGTGAAAACTTTCTTTTTCATATGACTCTGTATCTGTGATCTGTGACACACTGTGGTGGCAAAATGACATGAAGGCATATAAAGAGTGTGGTAAAATGACTTGAGTGAAATGCTTTATAGTCATGCTTTTGGTAAATATCAGCATGGCAGCAGATAGTCGAATGGAGTCAAAGTGACACAGACAAATAGACAATAGGGTTCAAATCCAGCTGATTGTTGTTTTGTGGGGGTTTTTGTCGCAGCTGCAGCTCAGCTGGTCTGTTACTAATTGTGGCATTTGTGTTAAAGTGTCCTTGAGTCAAACTCTCAGTGTGTGTATGTGGGAGAAAAATATCTGTCACTGAGGATAATAAAAGCCAATTCACAGCTCTCAAACATTGCATCACCCCCACCACCTGAGTTCACTGACTCTTCTCCTCTTCAATCTTTCCCCGGGCCACGTCGCCACCGCCTCCTCATTACATTTTTCAACCGTGTTGCATAAGACTCGGCCCGTGCTACAGCACAACCTTGATCTGCGGTCGAGGGCTGTGTTGTGTCATTGCATCCCTCCACATCCTTGAGCTCCTGTTCAAGTCTAAATGTGGACAATCTCAAAGGCTTGCGTTGTTTAACTGGCTCCGTGACAGAGGGACAGATTGTGTTTGTATCCAGGCTTGGAGAATGAAAAAAAAGAAAAACCAAAGAAGAAGCAGAATGTAAATAGCAGCTATAGATGGCAGAGCTGAAGAGGAGGGACTCTGGCAATGTGATAGCTAAATTATTGCATTGGTTGTAAATTAGATAACTAAAAACACCCATAACACCTTTCCGGAGACTTGCTGAGAGTGACAGAAGGTGAGAGGAAGAAAGACAGACAGAAGGACAGAGGTGGAGGGGGACGGTGAGAGACGGTCCTCCTGCTCTGGCTGTGAAACACAGACTCACCTCCTGCTGTGTCCTTCCCTTCCACAGAGAGATAATACTAATGGCTAGTCTTGTGGCCTGTGGCTTTTCATAATGGGCTGTGGATGTTTAGTCCTCTACCACACACACGTACACACACGTTGATGTATGTGTAGAAGCAAGCAAGAAGCTGGTGTACGGCTAACTGCTGTTGTTTTTTCGGGTAATTATTGTAATTCTATTAAGTTAATTCAATGATACACCTACCTGAGAACCAATTTTAGTAAATAAATCATTGTTACAATATAATTTATAGTGTGTGTTATGGGAAGTGGCAGTGCAAAGAATGTCAGCGACTGCAAATGACACATCTTTAGTAGTTGCTGATTGGTGCTGAAATGAGATCATCAGTCATGTTTAAGGTCTTTTATAGCCTTTGGTATCACTACCTGCTAATGTAGAGGCTGCAAACAGAAGCATCCTTCACCTGATCTGTAATTTTAGGTCCAGTATTCCAGTATCACCAGTGTGTGAATGTGTGTGTGAATGGGTGGATGATTGCGTATAGTGTAAAGCGCTTTGGGGTCCTTAGGACCAAGTAAAGCGCTATACAAATACAGACCATTTACCATTTTACCATTTTACTGGAAAACCAAAATAATCCTAGTTTGTGACTTTAAAAAGAAATGTTTTCACCCAGTTGGGCTCTTCCATTAGTACCATCACTGAAAATAGGATTTGTGGAGTGAAGATTCGCTTACTGTATGTTGCAAATATAACAGCAATCGTCAGCTGTTGGACAAAAAAAATGACCATATCACCAAAGTCTTTTGGAGAGAACTTTGGTCTAAATGTTATTTTGGTGTCATGACTATACAGTTGTGGTGAGAAGTTTATATCTGTTTATTATGGGCATGAATGAAATGATATTTTTTTTAATGATTTCTTTGAACTTCTCTTTTTCCAGAGTGGAATGATTGCACAGCATGCAATTTAATAACAAGAAGCAGGTGCATAACTTTGAATTTATTTAGGATTTTCTGTAATCCACACCGATCAAATGTATACAGTCAGCCACACTAATGTTTGGTGAAATGTCCCTTAGCACATTGACCCTCAACCAGAAACTTTTGGTAGCCATCAACAAGCTTCCGGCATAATTCTGGCTGAAATTTGGCTGCTCTTCTTGGCACAATTGGTAGAGTTCATTTCAACTGGATGGTTTCCTGACACAGACGGACTCTTACGTTTTCCTGACTTTTAAGTGTAGTCCGCAAATTTTCAAATTTTCATGATGCTACCAACATCATGCTTAACAGCTGGCACAGGTTAGGTTTTAAAGCCTCATCTTTACTTTTTCAAACATACCTCTTGTCAATTTGGCCAAAGAGCTCAATCTTTGTCTTGTCTGAACATAAAACTTTGCTGCATAAGGCATTTGGCTCTACTCTGAGCCCCTACTGGATGAGAGCCCTTAGAGTCTTCTGAGGAATCTAATTTCTGTCACTCGTATCCGTCATCTTTTTCTGTCAGTCACTACCCGGGGGTCGTAAAGCAGGATAGGAATATAGATCAACCCAGAGTGGTCACGCCATCCATTTCCAGCTTATTCTATGATATTTATAGTTTTATTTATTGAATCACTTTGAATATTTTCTCCACTTTATAGATAGATAAAATGTTTCTTCTTCTTCTTTAGATTTAGACATATGTCAGCATGAAGACAGTATGCGTATGTAACATGAGGATTTAGGTGTGGTAGTCTTGTTTTGGGAACAATACTCTTGATCTTTTCAGCAGTTTGAACTTAAAAAAATTAGTTATTTTCATCCATCCTTCCTGTGTTTGCTCTGGGGGTACGTGCTCTAAGCAATCAGGAAGAAGATTTGGACGTGTTTGTTTTGCTCTGGTTTCCTGATGAGGCTGAGATTACATATTATTTTAATGATATTCAGAACTTGTTTGGCAGCGACTGAACTCAAGAAGCTGCAATCTCACAGCTTAATTTTTTTTCTGTTATTATTATGGTTGAAGTGTTTGCTTTATTTTCACTCAATTTGTCAACCGTGTCTCGAACTGCTTTTATTAGTGTCCTTCATGCTGTTAAATTAGGGCCGAGCAGCTACTGAAGCCTAACAAAGTTATAAGAGGAGAGAAAAGGAAATAAGTCAGGTTGTCAAGGAAGCAATTTCCATCATGTGTGAATTACACCCACAACATCTCCAGGAGCGGCAGTAAATTCAAGCCCAGGCCTCGCTCGTCTGCGCTGTCTCTGGGCTCTCATCGCACCTGATCGACATTAGATTTACACCACGCTGCATGTCAGGCAGCAATTTCCCAAATTTATCATCAATCTCAACAAAACAACTAATGGGGCAGGCGACTCTGTAGGTCTGAAAAATTAATTACCACCAAAAACCCACAGTGCAGCGTTTGCCAGAGCGAACAGCTAACTGCTAACTTTATAAACGTGTTCATTATTTTACATCACTACCATCTATACGTCCTCCTCCTCACTAAACCTGCTCTGTCGGTTTGAATGTGCACCTGTTTATCTGCATTTGTGGTGTATTATTGTAATGTATGGACAACTTGTGTGTTTTTGAGCTGAGGATGAAGAAAACATCCAGCTGCTTATGCAACAGAGCGATAACGTGTGTGTGTGTGTGTGTGTGTGTGTGTGTGTGTGTGTGTGTGTGTGTGTGTGTGTGTGTGCGCGCGCGCGCGCGCAATCACTTATGGGTGAGTGCTGCTCAGCTTGTCATACATGATTGCTAATGAGGTTTGGACAAACGAGACTACATCCTTAGTAGAGACTCACATGAGTAAAACATGATTACATAATATAAATAATGTGAGAACAATACTGCACATCCTCTATAAGAGTTCAGGTCGATCGCTGTTACTGGAGCACAGAGACTTCCAGTGGATAAGGGGGCTTCAAGACATGGGCAAAATGGATATGTGGACACCTCAGCATTAAACTTTTATTCTATATCATGTTGAAAATAAGCAGCTACCTCCGGAGTTGAAAATAGATGCAAAAGCTGCAGTTCCTCCAGTGTCCACTTGAGGGTGTCTTGAAAAGTGAGTCAGTCTATGGGGACTATGTTTACAGTCAAAAAAAGGTTTTGATCTCTGTTAGATAATTTCCTTATTTAAATATATGTGATTAATTTTTATTCCATGTTTCACTTCAAAAAGTTACAGTAAGTATTTTTTTAGGTTATTTAATATTAAAAAAACCCATTGTACTCATAAATACACACTGATGAGTATTTTATTGCATCTTCCAGCAAACTGATTCATTCTCATAAACTCAGAATAAATCCATTCAGAATATGTAGGTTTGTGGAGATGAACATCACCATTTTCTGCTAATCACACTTTATATATGTGGCTAGAAACCAGACACATATATGTAGTACACCTTATCAGCATTACAAAGTGTTTCCCACACACTTTTAAGTTTTCAATTTGAAATGGAATGGTTAATAAAACACACCTTTTGAATGCACACTGCAATTTGCTGTCATCTAGTGGTGAGATATTACACAGTGTACCCTTTAAACTTTAAAGGGTACAAATAAAATCTACCTGAACAAAACAAACAGAGCTACCTTGTGGTGATGCCCTTGTGGTGATGCCCGTAGGTAGATTTTATTTGTACTTGTATTTGTACTTGTACTTATTTGAACTTCTGGGGCAGCTGGGGGTGGATTCCAACTGTTGGTAGCTTCCAGCCAAGTCTTATTTGCTTCCTCATATTTAGATGTTGGCCAATATGGTGGTGGAGTGGTGATCACGATTACTTCACAGCAATAAGGTCCTGGGCTCCAATCTACTCACCAACTGGAGCCTCTCTACATCGAGTGTGCTTGGGAATTTTCTGGGTCCTCTGGCTTCCTCCCACACTCCAAAGATGTACATGTTAGGTTAACTGGAGATTCTAAATTGACTGAGAACATGAATGGTTTTTATCTCTCTGTTTTAGCCCTGTGACAGACAGGTTATCTGTCCACAGTGTACCCTGCCTCTCGCTCCATGACAGCTGGGATAGGCTCCAGCCCCCTTGCAGTCCTGAATTGTATAAGCAGTTTAAAAAGTGGATGGCTGTTAAGGTGGTTTCTTTTGGAGATTAGAGTCCAGGCAGACCTTTGACGTCATCGCTGCTGGGTTTTTGTGACGCAGGAAACTAGCCTCTAATTCAACATGGAGAATATTCGTAATGAGGGGTTGTTCTCAAAGCACTTCTTCTTGAATATATACGAACTCCTGCCATTTTCTTCTTTCTCTAAAATTTAAAAGGACAAGGGGAAGGTCAGTGATGACCAGTGACTGCTAGCTTGCGCTGTTGGTATATATTTCTTTAAACAATAAGCTCTAAAATATCTTTATGAATTACTTTTTAGTCATTATCAGGTGAAACATGCCATGCAAGTTGTATATATATATAATTCAATAAATATCAGCCCATTTAAATACTGAATTTGACTTCATGGGGAAAATATCTGGTTGTTTGCATGCTAAATGCTACTTAGTGATCCACAGCAAGTTGTTAAAAGTGTGGTTTTTTTGTCATAAGTGTTTTCAGGCCCATCTTTGCCCACTATTAGTAACAAAGAGGTAACAAAAGCAGTAAGTTTCCAGCACCAAAACAAAGAGGTGAGCAGCAGAGGCTCAGTAAATAGAGCAGATCATCAACTAATCAGAAAGTCAGTGGTTGAAAAAATTATCCAGCTCCTCTAGTCTGTATGTTAAAGGTGAGTTCAATGTAGCTGCACAGTGTGTTCATTTTCCAGCTTTGGCATTTTTCTTTTCAAAAAACAGAGATAATTGTAGCCACTTGCAGTTGGATCAAACCAGCAATATTACGTATTTATGCTAAAAATGGCTGCATCTATTCATGTGTTTTTCTTCTCTAACAATGTGAATGCACATTAGCTTCTTTACGCTGCATTAGAGTACATTCAGCCAGAAAGCTGCCTCTGCTCGTATAGCAGTGAGTGAGTGATTGCCGCTCCTGCAATCAGCCACAAATTCACTCTAAATGAGTTTCAGGAGCTTGTGAAGAGGGAAGGCGAGGGAGGCACAGCTGCTTCTGGTTCAGTGTGGTTAACATGTGAAGCAGAGTGATTTTTCAAGAAATTCAAATCAGAAGTTTACACCATTTTTATTCTGACAGAAACAGACTAAACTTCGAGTAAGAGCTTTTTTAAAATTCTTTATTAATTCAGGCTGTCATCAGTTCACTTCATCTCTCCATAAAAGTAAAACACAGTTGTCATCATTTAAACTTGTGACTTGTCAAAACTCAAATGATCGATTAAAGTACATTTTAAATTAAATTTTATTCCAGATGTAGACGATAGGGACCAGGTCAGCTACCACTCAGCAGAGGCGGAGCCAGACATTTGAAACACCCGGGGCTTAGCCCAAAAGGGTAGTATGCATGTGGGATTTTTTTTTTTTTCCCCTTGGGGCGGGGGGGGGGGGGGGTTAGAAATGACTGAAAGATTAATTGGCTCTGTTTTGAGTTTTGTTCAAAAAAGAATGACTTCATATAGGGAAAAATATATATCACATGTGCAGGACACCTTAAACTAGTTTTTTAATTAAGCAGCAAGGCAGAACAAGGTCGGGGCTGTATCAAGACACGAGGACTAAACCCCAATTCAACCAGACCCAGAACTGATCCAGAATTAAAACAGGACTACAACAGTTCAAAATCAGGACTACTGAGGACTTAACCAAGACAGAACCAGAATCAGAACTAGATGATAGTAGCACTAAAAATCATCATAGACCTGCACTACACTTATTTTTTAATTTTACCAAAGTACAATATTTAGATTGAGAAAAGTTTATATAATTATTTAGCCTTGTTGTGCAAACAAGCCTGCATAACTTAATAAATATAGAATTTGAAAAATAACAAACCTAAAAAGAAACACTCGGTACGAGATACATGTGTACCTATGATACGGTGATACTTTTGGTAAACAACCATTTGACTAACATGTGTGTCTCACCTGCTCTTGTTCATCTCTGTTCTGTCCTCTCTCGCCCTCTCTGCTCCTCTCTCTCTCTCTTTGTGCTGACAATCAAGCCAAACACCAACATCATCAAATATACAGTTGAAACCAGATATTTACAAACTCTTCAGATCAAAACACAAACACTTTTTTAATTGTAACATCAAATCAGACTAAATGTTTCTTTTTTTAGATTGATAAATATAAAAACATATTTGTTAACTTTAAGAGTAAAGAGAGAAACTATCTGTGTTTCTTAATTGCAAATGGCACCAAATTGTATTCAAACTTGAGCCACACTTATGGAGCTCCACGATTCTGTTCCTGGTGTTTTGGTTGACATCTCTTGATTTTCCCATTTCAAAGAAACAGGCTCTGTGTTTTGCCTTATATGCATCCACAGCTGTGCCACCAGTTTACTCACATGGACTCTACGGACCTATCAGAAGCTTCTTCAGCTCAGAATGGAATCGTCTGGAGTTTTCTTATTAATTAACAAACTTAGTGTACATGTACTCCTAAATTTGATGAAAGTGATAAAAAACAGAAAGCTCTGTCTCTCTTTATTCTGACATTTAAGTAATTCAAAATATATTTCAATATTTATCTAAAACAAAAATTTACTCTAAATTGATGTTGTACAGTAAAAATGTTTTATGTTTTCTCCCTAAAGTGTATGTAAATATCTGGTTACAAATGTGAAAATCCCTCTTGTTTTGCATAGAAATATACTGAACAACATACAAAGCATAATATATAAAATAACATTTACCTGAGTTTTTTCTTTGAAAGAAGCCTCTAATGTCCATTCTTATGTTTCAGTACATAACTGAAACCGAATTAGTCGGGGAGGGTAAGAACTGAAAATATGAAATAAACACACGTAAGCTAAGACTCTCTAAAAAAAAATAGCATTTGTTCGGCTTTTCATTTCGCCATTTGTTGATTCACTTGAAGAGCAAGTAACGTAATATTGGTCAAGTGATCAGTTTGATATCAATCTTTCGTGATGCACCGTCATATTTACATTATTTGTACGGTACGAATGATTTGCTTTGGTACCTGGTCAAAGTTAAGCTCTCCTTAGAATGGCTGGCTCAGTCTCTCCAACAGCGCACTCGCAGGCAGCAGCTGCCCCGCCCCCTCGCTCAGTCGCTTAGTGCCTGAGCTTGGATCATACCAATATCAGGGGGGGATTCACGCACAGTCGTAAATTCCCACAGTGTGCACTATGTGCTTCGAATATTGTGTGTACTTTTTGTTTTATACAGTTGTCAGCCAGGCATCTAACTATGAAAAATTACACTCCAAAATACCCCGGGCTTCTGACAAAACAACCCGGGCTTAAGCCCAGTAAGCCACGCTCCGCCCCTGCCACTCAGAGGCAGTTCCTGTCTTGATATAATTACTTTGGTGCCTCAAGATGGGAAGTTAAGTTGGTCAAGTTGGGAATTACATGCAATACTTTAAAACTGTCAGTACTGTTTGTGGCATTACAGCTATTAATTGTAATAAACTGGTGAAATTTGCAAATCTGCTACTGTCTACATAGACAGAAGGTCAACCAGAATCTCACACACTCAAAAAAAATATGCCCCAAATTGCTGACTTGAACTAATTTAATTACATGTAATATTTGTGTGTGATTTTGTCACAGAAGTCCAAAGTAATGTTAAAATTAATGGAATCTGATCAAGGGAAATTTACTTGATTGTTATATATGTAGTTATATGTAGTTCAGAGTTGCACTCAGACTGATTGCAACATGTTGGCATGTTGGAGACAGGTTGCCTCTCACAAAGTGAGGTATGCAACTATTCAGAAGGTGAATGTGTTGCACGCTCTCAGGCAACCACTATTTTTGTTTTCCTAGTTTCAAAGAGGTTGCCGTCCTGTTTTGACTCCATGGTCATCTCAGCCACAGAACACAGAATCCACTTTAAGGGCACAAAATCATCATCAACCAGCAAACTTCTGAGGGAAACTTTGTCTTTAATGCATTTTGAATGAATCGCTGGTTCTTTACAGAGTAATGAATACATGGAAAATGTACATTTTAGTCCTCTGTACACTAACGATCCAAGAAAGTCTGCAAGACTAGAAGTTCAGTCAAAGTTTTTTTTCACTGAACATCTTCTCATACTCCTTCCCGATGCCGTCAGCTGGGACAGCCACATTTATAAAAACTGCCTTTTTTTTCTCCCGTGTCTGACGTATCTTTCTTTGGTTGGTTGGCCAGCAGCGGCTTATCTGTCTGGAACTTGAGGTCCCACAGGACTTGAGCGCTGGAGTGGAGTGTCCCAGTGGGACTTGTGAGCTTTTAACGAGCACAAATGTTCCTGTACACTATTACACAATTACTGTCATGAGCAGCTGGACTGTCCCAGAGCTTCTTTGCACACGTGCACCTTCAGTGCTGCCTCTGTGACACTTACTGTGCTCAGGGCATGAGTTTGCAGCCATGATCAGAACACTTGCCTTTTCTTGCCCCACTGGTAGGACTTCTTGAAGTCAGCCTCATCCTTTATCTGTTGATGGTACATGAAGAGGTTTGGTCTTCGTGGTGTTACCACTTACCCCTCATCACTTGTCTTCTTGTCCACATGTTCTTGTTGTCTTGGTTCTGCACTTTGTCTGGAACCCTCCACATATTGAGTCTAAAATTTTTCTGGTAATTTAAATTTTTTTTAGCAAGATAACAGACAATCACATGAACTGAACTTGGGCTTTATTGTGGTATCTTGTGGTCTGTATCTAATTCTGAGTGTACTGTTTTTTTAAAAACATGTTTTCCTGGCTCTTTTATGTCTTACGTATTTTTCTCTCCATTATCAGATTCACAGGTGGTTTACAGGAACCGGGATGGAGATGTCATCAAGTTTGACTTTGACCTGAATGACACACACGTTCTCCTCAGCAACAGCATATTTGTGAGTGTTTTTACACTTTCTTTATTTAAACATATTAAATATTCCAATACACGCCCATGCGCCTGAGCTGTTATATTCTATGAATGCCATTTTACTTCACTGTTAGGTGATTGCCAAGGAATGTGATGTGTGAATATACATACTAGTGCAGGGGTCAGCAACCTTTAACACCCAAAGAGCCATTGGACCCGGGTTCCACACAAAGGAAAACACTGGGAGCCGCAGATACTTTTTGACATCTAACATGAAGATAACACTGTATATATTGTTTTTTACCTTTATGCTTTGTGTGAACAACTAAGGTGTGTTGCTTATGAAATTCATGAAGTGCTACAGAGAAAATTACATTTTATTCATGTAATTAACACATTTTGAACTCTTAAAGAAATATAACCAAAGGAAAGACACCCAGCTGAACTAAAATGATCCAGCAAACAAAAACTGTTGTGAGCCGCCACCCTTATATCGCCTTTGGGCTTTTGGAGCCTTGACCTGACTTTTAAAAAATAATTGGAAAAAAAGCACTATGCTGCTAAAAGATGAAAAATAGATATTTGCAAAATTCTGCCTAAATATGTATTTTACCTGGTTAATGTGTGTGGCGGGGCGTGGTCTGCAGCGCCGCTTAGGGGAGGCGGACGCACCTGAGCGGCACCCGCAATCACGCCTCGCCACCTTAACGTCTGTGCTCTCTATGCTGTTGTGTTGGTGTGTGTCGGGCTGTGAGCTGCAAAGCTACAGCCGGCTGTATACGTACAGCAACCGTGTGTGAAAAGTGGTCAATAAAGAGATGCTGAAAAGCATGTTCATGCAAATATCGTCGGGTCTGCCGTGGTATGTTTACAATGGGACTTATTTTGAGCGATGAAAAAAATAATAGAATATAATTTTATTTTTATATTTCAACATCACAATAATCTTCCAATTTAGAACTACAAGTTAAAAAATGAACTAACACAAAAAATACACTTCAGCTAAATACTTCTAAGTTATTTTCCCAAACCACGCGGAGCCGCAGTATAAGGACTAAAGAGCCGCATGCAGCTCCGGAGCCGCAGGTTGCTGACCTCTGTATAGTGTATAGAGTAGGGCTGCTCGATTATGGCAAAAATGCTAATCACGATTATTTTCACTGAAATTGAGATCTCGATTATTTGACGATATTTATTTAACAATAACAATGTATTGAATAATGACTTTAAAGATTGTCAAAAAATAATTTAAAATAGTGTGCAAATACTGATAACAGTGCAAATGTTTGCAATATAAAAAATAAATGAAAAATGTAAACATCTATGTTTAGTGAACTTCAAAATACTGCACAATATTTATGCATACAAATCAAGGCAAGCTGTGTAGCCACACAATGCACAATTGCATCAAACTGACATTGAGGTATGTCAACTAAAGTTGCTGCTCCTTCATTCTTTGATCGTATGTCACTTTGTGAGCGGTCTTCACACTATGTCTACTTGATCCACGTCTGACTCCGTGAACCCATAATGTTTCCACACCACTGAAGTTTTTTTTACCTCTCTTTTCAACCAACGGCAGTCACTCTCCTCCCCAAATAACTTCTGCTTAGCTTTCCGAGCTTCCCTCGGGTCCTCTTAATTGTTGTGACGCGTGTTCGAATCGCAGAGAGGTGCGCTCGTTTTACCACACAGAGCAGCGCGAGAGTAAAGCACGAGGGAGGGGCTAATAACTGTTTACAACTTGCATAGTTCCCATTTCTGTATAGCTGTATATCTCAGATTTCTGTAAAGTTATTTATTTCATATTCTGTATAGTTTTTCATATTTATATCCTGTTCATAGCCTGTACATAGCTTGTACTCACTACAGCCTGTACATACTTATAGTTATAGAATATTCACAACATACTTCATACCGTGTACATTATAACATACCATAATAGACCCATTTCTGTAATATACTTACATATCTATATTATTGCTAATATATATATTGTAATATATCTATATCACTAAAGCACTTCTGGATGGATGCAAACTGCATTTCGTTGCCCTGTACCTGTGCATGTGCAATGACAATAAAGTTGAATTCTATTCTATTCTATTCTAATAATCAGCTCAGTCATTTTTAATGATCGTTGAAAGCCCAGATCGTAATTTAGATTAAAATTCGATTAATTGAGCAGCCCTACCCAATAGTTATGTTTTGTGGACATAAAGGAGATCATTTCATTAATTTGAAATGATATAATGGTTTTAGAAGGTGTTCTAGATGTGTAAAAGCTACAAAAGGGTAATTTTAGTATGTTGGTAGGGTTAGTAATATCTGATTTAGATAAGAACCTAATATTCAAGTTTTGGGGATATAAATTAGATGTTAATGTTACAAAATTAAAACGATATAATGGTTTTTAAAAGACTATAAATGGCACATTTTAGCCTAATGCTAGGTGGTTGCTTTGCAGAATGATACCATCTTAATATCAGATGTAGCTGAAAGCCTTCAGGGGTCAAAGATGTACCTCTATACAAAGTTTGATTACTCAACCTCTGATCATGCACACGTTAAAACACAAATATCATCTTTTAGGACTTAAAGAAAACAGAATTACAGAACTGGCACAGTAAATTGGACACTGGCCTTGCGATCTTACTTCTGTCTAGTGCTCATCACAAAGCTTTCTCTTCTACTGTCTGGCTGCTGGGTCCCCAGAGGCTGCAGGAAACAAGTCTCATCCCTGCTTTATCTGCACAATAAAAATACAGTAGCCTCCTGGTGAAGACGCTGGTTGCCCGGCTGTCTGCACTGCGGACAAACTCAAACCTCTCTTTAAGGTTGATCCTCACCTCAACTTACCTGGAAAAGAGGATTTGACGTGTGAATTATAATTTTAGATAATTCTCTAAAACCTGATGCGAGCACACAAATGAACATTCATCATGAGTTGTCACACATGTATTACTTCCAGGAATTTTAAATTATTCCAGTGCAGGGCTAAATTGGCTGCTTTCTAATTGCATCATTATAATCCTGTTGGTGTTCCATCATCACAATCATAAACCATTTATTCTCAGCCGCGCTGTCACCGGGAAGCATGTTTCTACATCAACATGCTTAAATGAGTAGCTCCATGATGAAATCAAAAGACAGAGGTGGCCTCGGTGATGAGAAGTCATAGTCTTGACCCATGCTCGATAGCTGCATAGACAAACAGCTTCAGCATCTAAACCGAGCACTGGCCTGTCTTGCTGCACAGCTTCCCTCGGTCAGCTGTGCACCTAATTTTTTGCAAATAATTGCAAAAACGACACATAAGGCAAAAAGTGGCACTAGAAGTGATGCATGCTGTTTAATTTTTAAGCCTGCCTAATTATTCAGACTCTGCAAAATTTTGAAATGCTGTCTATAAAATGTTGGTCTACCACTTCGTATACCAGAAATGTCACAACCTGCTGAGGTTCCCGTGTGGTTTTGTGACCTTTATCTGCCACATTAGCTTCTGCCTGCTGCATTAGTTTTCTTTTCTTTTTTTCATCATTGTCCTGGGGCAAAACCTGGAAAAAAGCTGGGGTGAAAATAGAACAGCAACCTCCAGATTTTACCTCAACTAGGAAAAATCAGAATCAGAATTTGACGCTTGACCATAAAACCCAACACCCTCCTGTTGGTGGCTCAGCTCTCAGCAACTTAATTCTTCCAGCCCTTCTCCTCCCTTTGATACCAGCAAGAGGCTCTTTCTGCTGCTTCCCTAATCCTGCACACAGCTGTCTTCAATTCATTCCCTTTTTACCCCACTTCTACAGAAAACAGCTGTGCTTGCCACCCTCTCTGTCTGCACTCTTTGATAATGTCTTGGTATTTATTTATTTTAGGGTTTTCCTTTCCTGAGCCTCATCACAGCCTTCTTCCAGTGGCACAGTAAAGTCCATAAAGATGACCTTCTTAACCTGGTCTGATCGTGCTGGCAGAGGTCTGAAAACAGCTGTGTGTTCGGCTGATAGAGTTTGGGAGGTTGAGCAAACAAGAATGGGAGAAACTTCCCAAAAATAGGTGTTCCAAGCTTGTAGCATCAAAAGTCTTGAATACCTATATACATATTTTGTTTTTTTTTTAATTTTGAATGAAGTTGCAAAAAATTTCAAGCTAACTTTTGTGACTTTGTCATCATGGGTTATTGTGATTGGAATTTTGAGGTACAAAATGAATTGAATCCATTTTGGAATACAGCTGTAACATGACAAAATGGGAAAGAGGTGAAGCGTTGTAGACTTCAGTGAAGCATCACAATAAGAGCAGAGTCCCAACATTGGTAGGAAGTAGGACAGCAGCCTGGCAGTTGTGGAGATGAAGCAAGTGGAGAGTTGGGTCAAATGGTGAAATATATATCTGACCTATGGAACTTATGTTTAAGCTAAAAAACAAATACAGAACTTAATCGATTTAGGAGGAAGTTTATCTATTAACACTTGGTAACTAACCTTATCAGGATGCAATATTGCCGCACAATACCAGTGCTCAATCAATTTTTTTCGCCCCACTCCTACCAGTTGTCCATTCCTGCCTCCTGAGTGCTTGAGCTCTCTGTTATCTTTTTTTTTTGCTATTGTTTGCTTGCTTGATATAAATGTGGACTGAGCAAAAAAACATAAAAAAAATCTTCTCCTCTTCTTCTATTTCTTTTTTTTCAATCAGGTTTCTTTCAAGGTGGCAAAGTACTCCCTGTCTGCAGATCTAAAGTATGCACTCTTTGCCTATGACGTCAAACGGGTGAGTTTTACATTAAAATGCATCCACAACCCACTATGATAAATCAAAATCCCCTGAACATCACATAAAAAAGAGCAAACAGAACAGATGGTGCATTTTTTATTTGCTTCCTCGTGAGCACACACCCTACGGCAGGAGTTCATCCTCACTGTCACAAACCTTTTGTTTCATTTCCAGCCAGGACGGTACTGACACTGCTGTGAAATACCGATTCTGCTTTCATTCACTTATATGCATGCAGCAACCTGATGTTTTTATTCCTAATCATGCTGTTTTGTTCTCAGACAAACTGTTTTTCAAACCCATAAAAAAATGGAAGCGACATAAATTAAAAGCATTCACTTTAGACTGAGCATACACCAGCTGATTGCAAAACACAATACTTACCGCGCTGCACGCGCCCACCGTTTCTCTGTGAGTATAAAGAGCTGCACCTGTGCTGAGCAGGTGTGTGTTTATTTGCGGTGAGGCTGTGTGCCTCTGCCCTTCCTGTGCATTTTCACTCTGTCTCTCAGTATTTTTGTGTTTTTCTGTTTGTTAGCGGTCAGTCATCCACCACGAAGCTCTCCTCCCCTCACAGGTTTTCCATTGATTTTTAGATTTGTTTGCAAACCGATGCATCCAGGCTTTAGAAAGTCTGCAGCAACTGAAAAACTCTGAGGTGGATGTTTGTACATCCTGCACTGGGGTCTGCAACACCAGTTTAAGGGCCTCTCAGCAGGATGGATCGGTGTTTGTTACCATAAAAAAAAGAACACACCTTGGAACATCTTCTGTTTATATAGAAACATGTAAACAGCTTTATTTTCAATGAGCTTTACGTTTTTAATATACCCTCCACTTATCGCACCCCTGTTTACCATCTACTGCAACATGATATCCCCTTAAGTACAATTAAAGCCTCTTCCTGAGGTTTTTAGTTGCACTCAGTTGAATTTCTTCCAGTTCAAGTTTGTTTTATTCCTTAGTTAATATTCCAATATTTATATTAAGCTTGGATTACATAGTGAGGGCATACTTAATATATTCAGATACATGGTGCTGTAAGAGGAGTCTTCTGACTTTAAAGGCACTTTTGGGGGAAATTAAATCAGAAAACCTAAAGTGTGGTTTGTGGTTTCCAGTGAATTAAATCATTCATGCAACTTTCAAGGGCCAAAATTGCACAAACAACATGATTTAATCTCCTGTATTTTTCCAGTATTTGAGAATTTTAAATTCCTACCTCAAGAGCAAGCAGTTTTTAAGTGATACCATGGATTTGAGGGCCAAAAACACAAAAGATAAGTGTCAGGAGAGAGATCTGGACTAGGAGTCAAACTGCCGGTGTTACAGTTTAAAAGCAAATGTTTAACCACCCAAGCCTCCACTGCTTTACAGTCGGCATTTATAAATGTGCCACATGATGTGAAGTGGTATCTAAAATGTTGTAACAAAGAGTGAAAAAACATTTAGTACTTTCCTTGTTCAAGTTGTCAAATTTGCATTTTTATGTGTTTTTGTGACAATTTCATGGCCCCAACTTTGTGGCAACAGTTTAGGGTTGGCCCCTTCTTTTTGCAGCATGCACACCAGTGCACAAATCAAGGTCCATAAAGACATGGACTGATGTCACAAATGTGCTTCTGGAAGAACCGGTCAAAAATTCCCAGAAGAGCTGAAGCTGTTATAGCTGCAAATGGTGGACTGACCTATCAAACCCTATGGATTAAGAATGGGGCGTCACTCATGTTCATACATGTTTGAAGACAAACAAACTAATACTTTTGGCTGTATAGTTTAAGTCCATTCTCACTGCTTCCAGTGTAATTAAGTGGGTAAATAGCACCCTGGTGCTGCCAATCAAATGGACTTGATTAGTTAATGATCAGCAAGTATGAGCACCTCTATAAAAGCAGAACTTTTGGCATTTTGCATACTCAGAAAAACTGCCAAAAACCCAAGAATTACACCTCAGACTCTACAGGCCTTAATTAGCATGTTAAATGTTAAATTTCACGAGAGTACAATTAAAAAAGACTGAACAAGTATGGCGTGTTTGGGAGGATTGCCTGAAAAAAACCTCCTCTCTTTAAAAAGAACATGGCAACACAGCTTAGGTCTGCAAAGCTACATCTGAACAAACCACAAGACTTCCATAACAATGTCCTTTGGACAGATGATATCAAAGTGGAGTTGTTTGATGATAATGCACAAAACTAGACCCAACATCAGCACAAATACCTCATACCATCTGTCAGCACATGGTGATGGGGTGTTGATTTGGGCTTGCTTTGCAGCCACAGGACCTGGACAGCTTGCAGTCATTGAGTCGACTCTGAACAACACGTAAAGTATGCTAGAGTCAGATGTGGGGCAAGTTGAACAGCTAAAGCTTGGACCAAACTGAGTCATGCAACAGGACAATGATCTCAAGCACAGCGACAAAAAGCAATGGGTGGAAAAAAAATTCAAGATGCTGTAGTAACCAGTCAAACTTCAGACTTCAACCTGATTGAAATCCTTTGATCTGATATCCTTAAGAGAGCTGTGCATAAATGAAACCTTGCAAACTTCATTGAACCGAAGCAACATTATAAAGATGAATGGACCAAAATTCCTCCACAACATTGTAAAGAATGATAAAGTTAGGCAGAAAACAATTACTTCAAATTTTTGCTGCTAAAGGTGGTTCTACACTTTTCACACTTGCCTAGTTTATTTCACCACATTCATTTGTTGGGTGGGTGGAATCAATGGATCCGGTAACATTATTCTTAACTTAAAATTGTTGAACAAAGCCTACAGTAAGAGCCAGTACCCCCAGTGCTTCTGATAAAATACAGTATACCCAAATTTGCATGATTCGTTTCCCATTGACTTGAAGTGAACCTGGGGGCCAGTCCACTGGCCAGTGGTAATTCATGAATATGCAGATGTTCTGTAAATAGCTTCTAAAAATCCTGCTCGCGGACAAGAGGGGAATCTGGGCTGTAAGGAGAGATTGATGAAGATAGATTGAGACAGCTTTTGCTGAGCAAAATGTCAGTATGATCAATATTTGTAAGAAAAAGCAAAACACAAGACAAATAGTGCAATAACACAAGATATTTAAGCCAGAATGGATGACGTGTCAGTTCATAGCATCATTGGGTCGATAAAGATGACTTTACTGAAGCATTTGTAAACATACATCATTTTAAGCATCATAGCGAAGGTCAGTCAGTCAGCAGCAATCTGTGAAAAGCAGATTAATCTGTAAAGCACAACTCGTCCAGTTTCCTTGGTATCGTTTGATAAAGATGTGTTACACCTATTCCACACGTGAACACATGTGTGTTAGTACGTAAAAAAGAGCCTGCTTTTATTTTGACCGCTGTGTCCTGAAATCCTCCTATTTAATAGAAGTTAAGTACAAATCCTTGGAGTGTATTATAACCCTTAAGTTTTACACTTGCATATTTTGCCAGCAAGCTAGGTTTTGTTAAGTGTGTTATTAGAAAAAGAGCCAAGTGCAAAAAGAAGAATTTTAAGCTGCTTAATGAGAGAAAAATCAAAACAGCTAACACTGAAAAAGACTGTTATAACCTGTTTCTACCAGAAACACACAAAAAACATGATGTCCGTTACTCAAATTTTTGGGTTAGCAATTTAAAATTAGAATGAAACACAATGGGAATACAAAAGGAATAAACAAGTGCTTGGGTGTGGCTGTGGCTCAGGTGGTAGAGCAGTTCAGCTACTGGTTGGAAGGTTGGTGGTTCAATTCTTGGCTTCCCCAGTCTGCATGCCAAATATCCTTGGGCAAAATACTAACCCCAAGTTGCCCTCCGATGCGTTCATTGGAGTGTGAATGTAGTTTAGTTTGCACTTGTGTTTAGAATTGTTTGTATGAATGGGTGAATGAGGCATGTTGTATACAGCTTTGAGTACTCTGGGAGAGTAGAAAAGCGCTTTATAAGAATCAGTCCATTTACCATTTACAAACCTATCAAGAAAAGCAAGTGGAGAACAAAAGCCAATATAGAAAACAGAACCAAAATACAAAACAAAAAAACCACCAAACATCCCCAAAATAACTCAAGAACTCGAACATTAACCATACTCAAAACAAGAACAACCACGAGCTCCTAAAATAAGAACACAAGCAGAGAACAGAATTTACCAAAATAAAACAGGAAGTGACAGCAACGGAAACATCGATAAAACCATCAAAGACATACACTAGGGCTGCTCGATTATGGCAAAAATGATAATCACGATTATTTTCACTGAAATTGAGATCTCGATTATTTGACGGTATTTATTTAATAATAACAATGTGTTGAATAATGACTTTAAAAATTGTCAAAAAATAATATAAAATAGTGTGCAAATACTGATAACAGTGCAAATGTTTGCAATATAAAAAATAAATGAAAAATGTAAACTTTGCAGTGTTGCTCTGTGGTGCAGCTACGACACTGTAGCTTACACACTATGTCTACTTGATCCACGTCTGACTCCGTGAACCCATAATGTTTCCACACCACTGAAGTTTTTTTTACCTCTATTTTCAACCAACGGCAGTCACTCTCCTCCCCAAATAACTTCTGCTTAGCTTTCCGAGCTTCCCTCGGGTCCTCTTAATTGTTGTGACACGTGTTCAAAATGCAGAGAGGTGCGCTCGATTTGCCACACGGAGCAGCGTGAGAGTAAAGCACGAGGGAGGGGCTAATAATCGGTTCAGTCATTTTTAATGATCGTTGAAAGCCTAGATCGTAATCGTGATTAAAATTCGATTAATTGAGCAGCCCTAACATACACATATTCTGCTACATGGATTTATTATGCCAATGCAAGAAGCAGAACAATAACAGAACACTCAGGTTCGCCAGGGTTTAAACTACATATGTACTGTCAGATTTGATTTAGGAACTCATTCAGCAGTCACATAATTATTAAAGGTATCAAACAAAACCTCATGTCACAAACAGCCAGCTAAAAAAGCCAAAACTACCCGATTATTTGAAGTATCTGAGGGTCGTCTGAATGACACTGAATGACACTCAAAATAGCTGTCTACCATCGCCATACTTAGCAGCTCTGTCATGGTGACCCTATCCTCCCCTCCTCCGCCTCTGATCACGAGCCTTTTACAAAGGAGGGGGACGGTGGTGGGTGAAGGGATCATAATTCACAAGAAGCCCAAAGCTGAGCTGATAAATAGTTTTAAATCATGCTTATTGAGTGTCTGAGCTTGGTTTGTGGTGACTAATCCTAACTTTTGGTTTCTTGCATTCAGAAAATTCCTGAAATATCTCTCCACTGAAATCCCTTTATCTCCTCAAATGTAAAACATGCCTCGAGACTGATTATCAGCTTAATCGTATCTTATATAACGAACATGCCTGGCAGCATTGTTAGGGTTTCTTTAAATGTGTTTGTAGGCTTAGCCATAGGTTTAAACAGGCATGTTTGGCTTTAAGAATTTGAGATCCGCTTTCCCACTGAGACACCTTGTAAACATGAAGCTGTTTCTTATCCATCAATACATCAGGGTGTGAATACCTGAAGTCTTGTCCTAGCAGCAATCAAACAGGAAGCAGAATAACGAGATGTTTGCAAACGACTGTGACTTCAGCACGTATATCAAAGTTTTCCCGCTGCAGTTGGTTTGTCTTTGCTCAGCAAGGCTGGTATCAGTGATGGATCAGTGTTTGCATTATGTGATGGCTTGCTCTCTCATTTCAGATGTACAGATATTCATACACCGCATCTTATATCTTGTACAACATCTACACGAGGTAAGCCGGTTTAGACTTTTCATCATCACCTGCTCTCTGCACGTGACGGCATTCAGGTTGTTTTATTTCTGTGTGTGTGTGTGTTCAACAGGGAGGTAAGGGAGCTGAATCCTCCCGAGGTCCACAATGCTGTGCTCCAGCACGCAGCCTGGGGACGACAAGGACAGCAGCTGGTAAGGCTGAGCGTGTCTGTTTTTAAAGCGTGATGCTTTCTCTCATTTCCTTTCTTCTGTCCTCGGCGGCTTTTTATAAATTCACGCTGCCCAGCCGCTCCAGGGGGATCTGCTCCACAGGATAGGTTGTGTTTACACGTTCTCTGTTTTCGTCTGTAGTTAATTTCACATTTTTACATTATGTTACACTCAGGGTGCTTCTTCAGACTTATTAGTAGAGTGAGGAAGTCTCTGGGCCACCTGTTTTCATTTTAGCGCTGTGCTGTAGAAATAAATTCAGCACTGTAAAGCAAGCAGCAGCTTTCAGCACAACCTTGAATGTCTGCTGATGTAGTGCAGTGCCTTTTATCAGTAGTTGGAAAGCAATATAAAAGAATAACATATATGTTTTTTATAAATATCTTTTATAAAAACTTTGAGGGTTTTTTTTTAGTCTTCAAACTTGGAGCACAAGTCCAGAGCTCATTCTCACTTCTGAAGGTTAGCACAGCCAGATTATTTCATCGTTCTTAGCTAGAGACCAGATTAATTCTCTTTTACTTAAGGTTTTGCATTTTTGCTTGACGAGACATGTAAGAATCTGTGCTTTTGTGTCATTTTTAAGCACCATGAGTTGAGGGCAACTTTAATCATTTCTTTGCAAGTTCTTTTAGATGTTTCTATGGTGGCTCTAAAAGGTCAAATGCACTGCAACTTACAAAAAACAGGAAATATAAAAATGCACATAAGAAATCGACAGAACAACAGAAGTCGAATAAAACACAATGAAATGGAAAAATGTTTCACAAAAAAGATCTCATGACACTGATGAACCCTCCACCTCTTGGTCCATTTTTCCTAAGTTGGTGTCAGTGTTGTAACATTTGTACAGCTATTAAAACAACAGCTGCATTAGGTGTATGTAAGCCAGAGGAGCTGCCATGGAGCTAATGACATTTGACAACAGAGCAGTGGAAATGAAGCAAATGCAGCGGGAAATGACTTCAGGAAGATTCAGGATATTGGTGAAGATGCAGGATCCTGTTTGTACCTTCAAATGCAAATATTAAAACACTGATGAAATATGGTGAACAAACAGTGCACACTGGGATTTAATATATATAAAAAAGAGATGTCATCAGAGAGGAAATCAAAAAGAAAAACAAATCAAGTGGACGAGCAAAAAGCAGCTTCACACGAGGGTGAGAAACGGCAGAGAGGAAAAACAAACTAAATTTGCGT
The DNA here is from genome assembly GCF_964374335.1 of Astatotilapia calliptera. NCBI lineage: Eukaryota > Metazoa > Chordata > Actinopteri > Cichliformes > Cichlidae > Astatotilapia > Astatotilapia calliptera. Next base: position 25,091,781 of record NC_137443.1, on the reverse strand, counting down.
GTTTGTGTCTGCTGTCGCTTCGTCTTCCTCTCCAGATCTACATCTTTGAGAATAACATCTACTACCAGTCAGACGTGAGGAGCAACTCTCTGAGAATCACCTCCTCTGGGATGGAGGGAGTCATTTTCAACGGGCTCACTGACTGGCTATACGAAGGTGTGTGCCGCAGAGTGTATCGACTCTGAACGTTGAGTCCTTTGCATCTTTTATGAGCCCTTTAATCACTACAAGTGCAACTTTTATGTATAAACTGCACTTTGGGCTGATGCACCATAAATGCCAGCTCTGACTTAATGTGAATAACTGTGAAATTAAATCTTGCACAGACACTGAATGTAAATGAGTTATAAACACGTGTGAACTTTACTTATGACTAAATTCCTCATGACATCAGCCTCAGTTGTGGTTTCACATATAGATACACACATTAGCCAACATGAGCTCCTCTGTATGCCAAAGTTTTCTAGAGTTCAATGTGAGGACATCTGTCTGACAGATAAAGCATGCAACAGGACAATGAACACAAGCATACAAACAGAAAGCAAATCTCCAACACAGTGCCTGAAAAAGAAAAGAATCAAGGTGGTGCAATGATCCGGTCAAAGTCCAGACTTCAACCTGACTGTTGTGGGCTGCTGTAAGTTGTTCTACAAGTCACTGAATCGCAGGATGGACGTTGTTTTACAGGACTGGTAATGTTAGCATGCAAACCTCTCCGCTGGTAAATATGACAACAAATAACTTTTTTATACAGTCTATGATTATAACAAATAACTAACGAGCAATGCAATAAAAATGTAAAACATTTACTAAAATTCACACACATTGCAATGGGCCAGATATCATTATCTTACAGTGTTAAATGTTTGTATGTTATTCATAAACAATGAGCCATTCTAGTGTCTTACCTTTAGGATGTTACACTTATATTGGAGGCTGGAGTATGGCTACAGCGGCTGTGGTTTTACTAGATTTGTAACGTGCACTACAATTTTTCAGCATGAGATCTTTTCCTTTTAATCATTTTGACATATTCCACTAATAAAGAGAGAAAAAGCACATCTATGGACACAGAAACAGCCATTTATGAAAGGTGGCATTGCTCCCATTAGCAGTGCGCTTGTAAATTGCATTTGGCTCACTGCTCTTTTTGTTACTCTCTGAATTTCTCTTACTAAAATGCTCATTTAAGACCTTCAGAAAGTCAGTTATAAAAACTTTGTGACATTAATAATTGCTAAGTTTAAATCGAGGTGGTTTGAATTTTTGCCATTCTCTCTTTAAATGCCAGAAGGCGAAACAGGAGAGTCGCTGTGAGCTCGTTGGTGGAGGAAACAGTTTCAGGGTGCACTGTGGATTGTCGGTTTTTCAAAGATTTGTCTTTGGCATTAAAAATGCAGCAGAGCAGACTAGACAAACTCAGCAGAGTGGCAATGAAAAATCAACAACAAGCCTCTACGATCCATTAAGTCTCTGTGTAAACAAATTCAGTAATGTGGTGATAGTGTGTGCAGTGTGCGCAGTCTGCACAGAGAGCAGCACAAACGCTGTCTGAGAGAGATGGGGAACATTGCAGAATAATTTTTGTTTGTAGATTTACTGAAAGCTGTTCATTTTCACTGTTTCATTTGCTTTTACTTCAGATTGCAGCCATTTGGCTGATATGTTCTGACAGCAGATGAGCACAACTCCATCAAATAGTGTGCTTTTGACCAGTTTTTGGATTACATTTTAAATAACGTAAAGTGACCTAGAAAAGGCAAAAATAAAAGAATAAAAGAATAGGAGTGCAGGTGGGGAAAACCAGCAGGTTCATAAGATCTATCTGTCTTAATGTATGTAAGTAGATCCTCGGGTCGCTTTAAATACAGAATGAGAGGAAAAAATCTAAATAAAGCTGTTTTACAGATGGTTTTGTGTGTTTTATTCCTGATCAGAGGAGATTCTACATTCATATTTGGCTCACTGGTGGTCTCCTGATGGAGAACGACTGGCCTACCTCACCATCAACGACACACTGGTACCCAACATGGTTCTTCCCCAGTTCACCGGCAGCACGTACCCCCGAGGCCTACAGTACCCATATCCAATGGTGAGGCTGGGCTCTGAGGAATAGACAGTCGCTTTCTTTAAGGCTCTTTGCAGTATTTTCATCCTTCAACTAATACACAGCTAAATCTAAATATACCAGAGGGAAAAGGCAATGCCACATCAATAACCTTAGATTAGCAGAGTAGCAGTAAGTCACTGCTCTGCACATCTGGCTCAGGTGGAATCATTTTAAATTATTTTACTGTAAGTAATTACCTTAAAGTGCAGTTTTTCGATGACAGAATCATGCCTGTTGTTAACGCAGTGCTGCCCGAGGGCCCGAAGACCACAGGCATCCGTGTTGATTTTGGGCTTTGTCCTTGCACACAGAGATTTCTCCAGATTTTCTGAATTTTTCAATGATATTATGCACCATAGATGATGAGATATTCAAAGTCACATTTATGTAGAGGAACATTATTCTGAAATCTGTCCACAGGTTGAAGATGCAGGGTTTTTTCAGATTTGTTAAACTCTACCTCTTAAAGATGCTCTTTTTATACACAATCATGTCACTGACGTGATGCCAATGAACCCAATGAGCTGGCAAAAGTTACTATTTTAGTACTGCAATCAGTGTGTTCTGTTTTTGTTCACATTTGACACAGCATCCAAACTTTTTTGAAATTGGTGTTGTCATTCCCATCGTGATATCTTGAATTTATACTGAACGCATCAATACTTATGGACACGTTTGCACTCAACCCACAAGCGTTAAACTCGGAAGTTGGCTGAACATTCATACAAACAAATTATCTCCCTGTTTTTTAGATGATTTGTTGATTGTTGTTTTGTCTCAGAGTTTTGGGAATTAATTTCTCACTGTACACGTGATACCAGCAATTCCCCAACCAATGATATGTCTGACCGTTTAAATGATCCTATGACCTGAAGACCACAGCTGTAGTTATTGTACAACTGAGGATGCAAAAATCTGCTATGTGGAAGAGTAGAATTTGTGGAAATAAGTCATGAACAGTTATTTATTTGGTGTTAGCTTGCATATTCTCTCTGTGATCTATAGCATTGTCTTTTCATTTTAAATGAATTATTCAGACTTTTTCTCTGCTTTTATGTATAGATGTCAACACCACAGTCTCGTCTTATGTACATTAAATTAAAAAGCTGATTTTAGGGGATGTTTCTGTGTCCGTCCCATCAGGCCGGTCACGTCAATCCTACAGTCAAGCTGTCGGTGGTCAGCCTGGTTGGTGCGACGCACACTCAGGAGATGCAGCCTCCCGATCAGCTCGCGCTCAGGTGACGACACACAAACATAAGCTCGGGCTGGCACAGAAAGGTGTAAAATCCACAATTCGAGTCTCCTCTCTGTGTCTTCTCTGCAGGGATTTCTATATCACCATGGTGAAGTGGATCAGTAATACTCACCTCGTCGTGCAGTGGCTCAATCGGCCCCAGAACGCTTCTCTGCTTACTGTGTGTGACGCAACAATAGGAGTCTGTCTTCAGGTTAGTGCTTTTGATTTAAACCTCAGGAAGGAAACTTAGTTCAGAGTTTCATTGTCCGCATACAGAGCAGATTACTTAAGTGTACCCCAAAGCACTGCTGTGAGTTGAGAAGAATCAGACTCATTAAAGTTGTACTGTTATTTTACTCTCTTAGGGCCAGTTGTTCTGCTTTTCTTTATTTACAGTCAGATATATACAGTCAGCGAGTCCCAGTCTTTTGTGACACTGAGGCATGTAGGCCACTCTGATACAGAGTAAATTGTAAAGTGGCAGAAGCTCTTTGCTGCAGTCTTGACTATAAGAAGATCAAAGCTGCCACTTTACAAGCCTGTGACCCTTTGCCAGGACTTATAGGCAGATGGTGCTGTGCTTGTAATGGTGCACACTTCAATCAGTGCAAGTCAGTGTGAGCTGCTGCTAGGTGAGGACTATGTGCCAGAAAGCACTGGAACTTCTCTAAGTGTCGACTTTGCATCAGGCCGCCACGTGGCCGATGAGTCCACTGATACACCAAAGTAGCTTTAAGCATGCCTGCTCCCACTTGCGCTCTCTGTGAATAAAGCACACTGGCATTCATTTGTCAAGACCCAAGATGGAGAAACTGTCATAAATGTGGTCATTTGGTTCTAAAACTGAAATCATAGGTATCTGACGTTCACCTCCACACATCCAAAACTGGATGGACTGATAAAAATGGAGTTGTTGTCAGACGGATTTAAAGATGGTGAAAAGCGGTTATGCTCTGCGGATTTTGGTTTGGCAGCTTGGCAGATGGTTTGGAAGAATGACCAATCTCTGTGACATAAAGTCCAGTTTATCAGACACGGAGAAGTCCAGTTTGGCATAGAAACAGTTTTTGGTCTTCCCTGCCTTCTAAGGCTGATGGCAGTGGTGGACTGCACTGATGGGCATAGCCTAAAACTCTTTTCAGACCTACTGGTAAGTTCCTTTAGCTTCTCAAAACCGTTCTTACAGTCTGTGGTAGGGGTGGGAAAAATCAATCAATCAAAACACTTGATTGATTGACTGCAAGCTAATAGCTTAGTCGCACAAGTAAAAATAGGACAGCAACCTCCTCACATCTCCAAGAAGACCAGTAGCTGTCTGACGATTGTATTGAATTGGTGATTGAACTGTTGGTAACATCATTGGTGGCTGCCAGCAGTTTGCATTCTGGTAATGTTCCTACAGAACAGGAAGGCTGCTGAGCACAAATGGTAAATGGCCTGTATTTATATAGCGCTTTACTAGTCCCTAAGGACCCCAAAGCGCTTTACATATCCAGTCATCCACCCATTCACGCACACATTCACACACTGGTGATGGCAAGCTACATTGTAGCCACAGCTGCCCTGGGGCGCACTGACAGAGGCGAGGCTGCCGGACACTGGCGCCACCGGGCCCTCTGACCACCACCAGTAGGCAACGGGTGAAGTGTCTTGCCCAAGGACACAACGACCGAGACTGTCCAAGCCGGGGCTCGAACCGGCAACCTTCCGATTACAAGGCGAACTCCCAACTCTTGAGCCACGATCGCCCCGTGTCACAAATGTGATAGTTAGATATTCATTTCTTTCCATGTAGACAGCAACAGATATGTGATGTGAAATGATTTATCAGAGTTAATTGCTGATAATTATGCTGTTAATTATGCTGTTATGCTGTTATTATCATAAACAGATTGCATATAACTGCCAACTTGACCCCATTTAATACCACAGTGATCGTAGACTGACTCTCTCATGGCAACATTTATGGCAGGTTTCAGTTACCACGTTGGTGTGCTTCACAGCCTCAGTACCTGAAGTGAGATAACTTTATCTTACAGAATAAAACAGATACTGACTAAATCTAATTTGCAGTTTAATAAAAGATGATAAATCGCTGTACGTGTTATTACTATACTCACAATAATAGTTAATGAGTGAAGTACTGTAATAATATAATATTATTAATAATATAATAATATGATCATGTTATTTCTACCTGAAGTATATTAAGTGATTTTGATGCCTAGTGGGGGGAGGGGGGGTATGAAACGTGGCTTATTTAACATAACTTGAGAGTAAATGTAGTACTTATAAGAGTATGACCCACTTTTACTAACTTGTGTTTGTACTTATGTGTTTTAGTTTGGCGTCCTTTGTTTTGATAAAAAACGCTCCCCTCATCTACTAGCCCCTTTTTGCAACCATAACAGTGTGTAGCTGTGACAGGTACATGACATGCTAATGCTAGCTTTACCAGATGACATTTTAAAAACTTCATTTTTATTTTTCAGTTGTTTCACACTTTTTTGACCGTTGTCGTCACCTTTAACTTTCGGTGTTTCTGCTTTCTGTATAGTAGCATCCAGTGTGGCCCGCACTGGTGCTTCGCGTGTTCTTCTTCTTTTATTATTATTAAGTGACATTGAAGCACATTACTCCCACCCTCTGGTGAGATTGGTGCATTACATCCTAACAAGTGTCAATAAAAAAACAAGTGAAGAAATAGTTGCATAAATTATTATACTTTTAAGTAATTATAGGAATATTCAGAAATCATAACCATACCTAACCTTACAGAGACGTTTAATGGACACATGATTCAAGCTGTGTCAAACCTTGGATTTTATTTCCTGCTCTTTCATGCAGAGACATGAGGAGTCTTCAGAGACGTGGCTTTCCAGACAGGTAAGTCTGAATGCACACATTTATCACAGTGTCCCATATGTGGAATCAAACCGTGAATACCACACAAGTGATAAGTCTTAGCTTTAACTTGCAAACATTCATGCCAGCATTAGAAAGGACCAGATTTCAAGGTTACAAAACTAACCGGACAGGCTTCTGCACTCAGACCTTGTCCAGAGCTGTCTTTATTACACAATTAGACATGTTTGTAGGACTGGAAATAATCAGTGTGGTTCAGGGGAGGGGGCATCTCTGGACAAGAGGCAGGTCACGTGACGCCCATTCACACCTGACAATCACAAGGACATTGTAGCAGAGACATCGGAGGTTAAAGACCATTTAAAGTATGAGCTGACCGTGTTTGACATCTGTGTTCTCACATGCTCCTCATTTATATGATGTCTAGAAAAGTCCAAGGTTCCTGTGGATGTGTGAAAATGGTGTAATTTTTTTTTTGGGGTGTTACTAGCATTCTTTTTAATGCTTGAATAAGTGCATTATAGCGTAAAAGCCTGCAAGAATAATGAATAAAGATAGATTTTCAAGGTTTGTGTATACAGGAGCATCCCCTGTGCTTGGATAAGGGGTTTAACTCATGGGGCGGGTTAGTTTTCACAGTAGGCGAGACGTGAAGGTTAAATCTCCTGCACAGCCGCCTCCTTTAATGTCGTATCCATCGATAAAAATATGCGTAGCTTATTTTTGGACTGTGTTGTATTGCTGAGTCAGCATGCAGCAGGATGCGTCCATGCGTGAAGAATGTGACCTCTGAAGTCTTGAGTTTCTCTCTGCAGGGACAGGATCCACTGTTCTCCAAGGACAGGAGCCGGTTTTTCCTCACGCTGCCTGTGAAGCAGGGAGGTCACGGAGACTTCCACCACATCACGATGTTCACCAAGAAGGTGATTTACAGACGACACTCTGCTCTTTTCTCCACGTCCTCGCCACAAGTGGTGTCGCCAGGACCGGATAAGAGTAGGACGACTGTTTCATCCGTTACTTGGCTTTGATTTTAATCCCAACCACAGTTTTTATTTAATCAGAATACTTTATTAATCCCTAAGGAAATTATGTAATTAATCACAAGTAATTTAAATTTAATCCCGTCTGGAACCCTTTAAACCTTTTATGTTGCAGAGGTTTTCTGAACTATATTTAATTAAATATTTTATTGAAATGTTATATTTAAGATTAAACGGTTTTGGTTATCCTGAGAGGAAACTATTTTTTCATGATGAAATAAAATGTTCAAAAGAGCTTTAAAAATATATTCCCTTTCATGTACACATTAAGCTGGAATTTACTAGTAATTAAAGTGGACCATTTATGCCTTCTCCTTATTTTCTGGATATATACTCACTGGCCACTTCATTAGGTACACCTTGCAGCTGTCAGGTTGTATGCTCTTCTTGCCTTCAGAGTTGCTTTAATTCTTCAAGTCACAGATTCAACAAGGTGCTTGGTGCATGTTGACAGCATCAGACGGTTGTTGCAGATTTGTCAGCTGCACACCCGAAAGGTGCTCTGCTGGATTGAAATCTTGTAAATATGGAGGCCCTTTGAGTACAGCCACACACCATTACACTACCTGAAGCCAGAATCACTGATATAGGGCAGGATGGCTCCATGCTTTCATGTAGTTTAGATCAAATTCTGACCCTACCATCTGAATGTTACAGCAGAAATACAGACTCATCAGACCAGGCAATGTTTTTTGAATATTTTGTTGTCTAATTTTGATGAGCCCGTGTGAATTGTAGTCTCAGTTTCCTGGTCTTAGCTGACAGGAGTGGTCTTCTGCTGCTGTAGAGATACTCTTCTGCATACCTTGGTGGTAATGAGTGGTTATTTGAGTTACCGTTGCCTTTCTATTAGCTGAAAGCAGTCTGGCCCTTCTCATCTGACCTCTGACATCAACAAAGCATTTTCACCCAGCGAACTGAACATTTTCTCTTTTTCTCTGTTCTTTTTGAAATACTTAGATCAACAACTGTGTCATGCTCAAAGTCACCGTTCTTCCATTCTGATGTTCAGGTTGAACCTCATTAAGTCGTCTTAAGCATGTCTGCATGCCTAAATGCACTGGGTTCCTGCAGTGTGATTAGATTAGTCTATGTTAATAATGTCATCCTCTAATCGCTCAGTTTAAGACCATCTTTTCAACCCAGCTGCTGTTTAGACACTTTATTTATTTATTAATGGCTACAAATCAGAAGAAAGCTGGGTTTAAAGTGAGGTCATCACCAAGGTCCACAGAATGATTATGTAGATCTTTGAATGATGTAAAAAATACGCTGCTAGAGTCACACAATATAAACCTGGAAATGAGCATAGTAGGGCCACTTTAAAATAAAAATACAATCTGGATTTTTATGAATTAATGTTAAGAACAGAAGCTCTTATAACTGTGTAATTCCACATGATGTATAAGATGCAATGAAACAAACTGCATTCGCAGGTCACTGAACTTCAATTATCAGCTCAGTTTTATATGAAACTTTAGGACATTAAAAAAAAAATTGGTCATTAAATACACAGAAGCTTAAAAATTGATCTAATTTACTTCAGGTTCTTCAATTGTTTTGAGTTCTTTTTCCTTGTTCGCATCGCTGAAGGTTGTAGTATACAGACAGCTGTCACTGTGCTGCTTTGCTAATAAAGAAAAAGTCAGGGTCCAACTGGTGGGTTGGACCTAAAAAGGAAACAATTCTCACAATAAAACGCATATTTGCATATTTGCAACTGTCAAGAAAGAGGAGGCACAGAATCGGGGCTGGCACCAAATGTTTAATTGGAGAGAGACAGAATATCAACCAAAAATCCAGAAACACCATTATATAAAAGTTATAAATTGATCTGTATGTTATTGATTTAAATAATTATTTGAAGTCAGTTGGTAATGCCGTTGGTGACACACTACGCTGTAACTGACTGAAATCTGAAGACTCAAAGAACACCATCCCCCACGTGGAAACATGGTAACTGTACAATACGACTTCATGAGATCCTGCTTCCCTCAGCCAGGACGCTGAAAATGAGTCATGGATGGCTCTTCAAGCAAGACATTGACCCAAAACATATCACCAAAGCACCAAAGGACGGGCTAAAGAAGAAGCACACTGTGATAAAAGAGTAGTCTAACCAGACTTCAGACTATATAGAGCTGAAGCTGCTGAGCTTTAGCCAAAAAACCTAAAGGATTTAGAGAGTTTCTGTAATGTGGAGTGGACCAAAACACTTCCTGGGATGTGTGCAAACCTGGTGACCAACAGGAAACAGCTTACCACATGACTCTTGTTTTGATTGGGGATCAAATACTTATTTATTCAGTGACATGCAAATCAGTTTTTAACTTTTATGTAATGTGGAGCCTGAATACACAACCCCCAGACTTAATTTTTTTATTATTTTTCATAAGGAAAAAATAATCTTGAGATTAAAAGTCTCTTTTGTCATGAGTGTCCTTGCAAACAAGGACAGCAGTACAATCATAGGCTGCACAAAACAATATGAAACACACACATCCAAATCCATACACCAGTTAAATATGGGCAAAGGATGAACATTAACAAAGAAATTTCTAAACTTCACTGTCAATAAAAATGATTATCTTTGTCAAAATAGTAGTCGAATGCCAGAAACAAAGATAATAATATTCAGACAGCATGAAGTAACTTCATCAAAGTCATTTAAAACTGCATTTCCTAACTAACCAGTCTGGGATGAGAGACTCCAAGTCTTATCAGTTCTTCACTTTGTTTTCACTTCAGCATGTTTCCATCAAACTGTTTGTCTTTCAGCTGCGAAGCGACCAGGACGAAGTTCGCAACTTGACGTCGGGAAACTGGGAGGTGACAAAAATTGTGGCGTACGACGAAAACAACCAGACTGTGTAAGACTCAAACAAAATCATAACCCGTGTTGTCTCAGCAAACACTGATTGATATTTGAGAGGAAGATGTTAAGACGCTTCTCATACAGCCACAAAAATGAATGTTTTAACACAGACTGTGTGGCTTTTCGTTGCCAGGCTGTAATTATAACGCTGGACTCAGAAAGCAGTGGCTCAGATGTAAAGGAGACGATGAGAGAAAGGAAAAACACTCCTGCTAAAAGCCTAATTTTTCTCTAGGTGAAAAGCCTTTTTTTCATTTTCCAACCAAGAAACAGAATAAAAACTCTTCTTTCTGTCTTATTTATTTTTTCCCATTATCACTGCTAATAATAATAATTCAGCTTCATTGAGGAGGAGGAGATAAACGTGTGAAAACAACAAGTGCTTTGTGAGCTGCCAGTTTCATGACAGCACAGATCTTTACTTACGGTTGGGCGGACACAGAGACGAGTGCAGGCGGATGGATAATGGATGTGTGACCTTGTCCTACTTTAGCTGCTCTGCTTTCCTTCACACAGATACTTCCTGAGCACAAAGGACGCTGCAGAACACAGACACCTATACAGGTGAAACACACACTTAAAGCCTTATTCCCCCAGCCTTTGTGTGTGTGCGTGTGAGGCTCGGTAAACATTTTGTCCCCTTTCCTCTGACAGTGTGTCGACTCTCAGCTCGTTTCCACGGCGATGCCTCACCTGTGGACTGCGAGAGGGATGCACCTTCTTCGATGCCAACGTCAGCCCAGACGCACAGCACGCCATCGTGCACTGTCGAGGTCAGAGAGGGTCGATGCACATCCCGCTCGGGGAAGCATCACACACACAAATTATGAGGTCTCGTGTGAGCAAGATTTGGCATTTTAATGACAGAGTGTTAATGAGCACTCTTTCTGAGCTTATGAGTTCTGACCGGCAGAGGCTGTAACACACGGTGAGACTTTACGCCATGAAAGACAACGTTTGAATAGAGAAATATTAAGAGTTATGTGTGAAGAGGGAAGTCCTCTTTCAGTTTTAAAACTCTATATATGGGGGCTTAATGAGAAACCATCTGGTCCTCAGATGAGAAACAACATGATTTATTGCACAGTGTAATTATTTATTTAACAGAAACTGAGCCAAAATGCAGAAACAGTGTGTAAAACAAGCATGGATCACCTCACTGCTTTCACAGGAATGAAAGTGTTTCTGCTTTCTATCAGGCCTCAGTTAGCATGTTAAATGTTAAAATTCATGACAGTCAAAGTAGAAAAGGATGGGACAGGTATGGCTTCTTTGGAAGGTTTAGCAGGAGAAAGCCTCCTCTCTCTAAAAACAGCAGGTTTGTAAAACTGCATCTGAACAAACCACAAGACTTCGGCAACAATGTGTTTTCGAGAGACGAGACCAAAGTAGAAATGTTTGGTCAGGATGCACAAAACCAAAGACCTCATACCAGCTGTCAGCACGGTGGTGGAGGGCTCATGATCTGGGTACCTTGCGGTCATTGAGTCGACCGTGGACTCAGGACAATGATCCCAACCATAGCAGCAGATCTACAGCTGCTGCAATGATTCAGTCAAACGTCTCACCTCAGCCTGACTGTAATGCTCTGGTGGGATCTTAAGAGAGCTGTCCATGAACCTCAATGAACTGGGATAATTGGAGATAAATTATCTGAATTTAAGGAGCGAGACCACGCTCCTTCTGGGTATTATCTATTTATGGATCCCATCCCCATTAGTTTTTTTGTTTCCTGTTCTCATGCTGTCCTCCCAGGAGCCCAGCATGAGTAGAGGATATCTTTTTTTCCTCTTGTACTTTCCCATTGTAGTGTATATTTCAGTGTTTTTTTCTGTAACGCTACCGATCTCCGACCTGTATCCCCATGTGATGTCTGTGTTGTGTGTGTAAGGTCGGGGGAGTCCTATTTCACTGCAGGGCAACCTGCACGTGGCGAATAAAGCCTTGATTGATTGATTGATTGATTGATTGATTGATTGGACCAAGTGTCCTTCACAGTGATGCTGCTGAAGGTGCTTCTACGGGCTGCTGAATCCTGAGGTCTGCTTAGGTTCAGCATTTTGGTTCTTGTTAAATAATGACACAGTGTAAGATGTCGTGCTGTTGTTCATCTGAGGTTTTATTTAAGTAACTTTAGAACCTGGCGAGGAACACATGACTGTATTATGTCCCCATATGTAAAATCTTATAATTGAATTAGATTTTCCAGTGTAAATCAAAAACACTTGTTTTTATTTTACATTTTTAACCCTTTAAAACCGGTCAGAGCGGGCACGCTCCGTTTTGCGTAACTATTTTTAAATCCTGGTAGCTCTGCAACCACGTAATATAATAATAATAATATATAATAATATAATAATTTTTTTTGCATATGAAACCGGAGCAGTTGTACTTACATCTTATGCCATCAGCTTGTCCTAGGTCACGGCTTCCTTCCACAAAACTGCAAAAACTGCATAAAAAGCACTTGCAGCAACAAAAACATAATATTCCAGAAACACGCTTTGCCGATCCGATCAGCTGTTTGTAACACTTCCTACGTCCATCAGCGTGAACTATCGCATGTCCGCCATGACCTGCCCGAAACCGGAAGTGACGTCATTTTCGCGGAAATGTAGTTTTTTACCATCAAGGCCTCAGGGCCTATACTTGTGTTTTTAAAAGTTATGTTTGACTTTATGACTTTCTGTGTCGTTTCTGGGATGCTTAGGACTCATATTGGACTGCTGGAAATAGTTTATTTTGATGCAGATGCTGCTTTTTTGCAAATTTGCACTATAATATTTATTTTCGTTTTTCCTGCAGTGTATAGAAATTGGTGTATTTCAAAAATAAAACTATGAAGACACTCAAAATAAATTTCCTGTGGTGGGAAACTATTTTGTGCAACTTTTTTGTATTTACAGTTTTGAGGGATAAGCCTTTCCGGTTGGCTTTTTGGCTTCTTTGGCTCCATGCTAGCCATGCTAGTTTATTTCTCCAGACAAATAACGCACTCAATCTAAAGCCAGACAACACCATCTATCGACAACATTGTTCACTTTTACTTTCTAATATGGCAAATGCAAAGGAAAGCTGCATTTAGAGCTTGGCTGAGAGAATTAAACCTGATTGAAATCTCCAGTTTCACTCTTTTTGCTTTAATCGCATAACAACTGCAGAAATAAAAATAAAAATACTCCTGATGTTCAGAATAAGTTGTTCTTTTTTGCTTTTGCATGACTGATAATTGGTCAAAACACAACCTAAAGCAGGCTGCATCAGCATGGAGCTTTTTATTCACAAGCACACAGTCATCTCTCTCTCTCTCTCCGTCTCCCATCGCAGGTCCCGGAGTTCCAGCTGTGCTGCTCGTCAGTCTCGCCGACGTGGACTGTGAGTGGAGTCTTTACTCCGCCTGATGGTGTTTGTGCGATGTTTGTGTGGGCGGGCAGATGTGCTTTTTTCTCACTTCTGCTCTGAAATGGAAAATAGTTTTCTGCAATTAGGCGACATCATCTCATTTGTGTGGAAACATGAGCAGCTGCTGGATTTGGTGCCAGACTGCGCTGATAATTTCTGCATTTTGGAGGCGTTTAACGTCTTTGTATCACAGTTTAAACGGGCGGGTGTCATCGCTTAGTGTTTTAGAAGAGCTAATCATCAGCGGGGCTGCAAGGGGAATTCATTAAAAGATTGTGAAAGAGTGGATTTGGATACCATCTGTGTAAGTTAGTGGTGCACTGATAGAATGCCAGAGAGAGGACACCTACACTACATTTCCAAAAGTATTCACTCAGCCATGGTGTTCCAGTCACCTTCATGGCCACAGGTGGATGAAATCAAGCAGCTAGCTGTGCAGACTGCTTCTACAAACATAGTGAAAGGAGAGGTCACCAACTTCATGCACAGTCGCGGCAGTGACACCTTTGCTTGGCCGTGTGCTTGTGCTTCTTCAAATGCACATGAGCTGCAGAATTTTCCGTTACACAAAAGCAGGAATTAAAAGCTGAATTAAAGTACAGTAACAGTTTCCATGTGTCTGTTTTTAGGAGAAATCACCTCAAAATGCTACAGGGCAGCCTCGTCGTGTCGAGCCACATTGTGTTGTGTTAAAGTCAGGCTGAAGTAACAAACGTAGTTATGTTTTCTGGGGTTCCTTTTGTGAGAAATTCTTCCAAATGCTGAAGTTTTCAGGGATAACAAACCAGATGCTTGTCATGAGAGGATCAACTTTCTCCAAAAAAACCATGCATGTTTAAAAAACATCACCAAGCTCACTGTTGCTTCTCAGTGAGTGTATTACTGCCACTTGCTGTGGCACTTGGAGACTATGGGGGCAGACAAGAACCCACTGAAGGTCCAGGGCTGAAAAATAAATCCACAGCTGAAGTACCAAAAACTGTAGTTCTTCTAATGCCTGTTTGAGGTGGACTCTGTCAGAGGGCTCGAGGATGGAGAAGAAAGGAGCAAATTCACCTTTGATATACAATCAACCAAGTTTCCTTATGCAAGTTTTCCTTAGAAATAAGATTGGGGGGGAGGCGGTATGAGAAATCAGATATAGTTTATCAGAGAACACCACCATGACTGGTCTGCAATATGGATTATTTATGTTGCTTATCAGCAAATGCTTTCAGCCTGTTCATACAGTGGATTTATAGCCAGTTTACCCAGCAGCCTTTGCTGAAGCCTGGTGCGTTTTGCAGCCACATAGAAAATAGATGAATTACGACTGAAGGTCTCCCAGTGCATTTGCTGCATAAATGAAGCAGAGAGAAATTAAACAGCCAAGAGTGACAGCTGTCAAGTTAAGTCTGTGATTTTTATAGTCCAGTATTACAAACGGCAAATCTTTCTCGCGGGGGTTTCACAATCTGCACCAGCTGCACTCAGACTGATTTGAAAAAGGTGAAAACACGCTCAAAAAACATTTTGTATTAGGTAATTTGGGAAGAGTGACTAATGAAGCATCCCTCTGATAAGACCCTGCTTTGCAGTAATAGCATCTTGGGAATCCTCCTCAAATAATGAGTGTAAAGGGTTTCCTATAAAAGGACATTTTCCTTAAATAACAGGTAGAAGGTGAGTGGTCATATTCTAAGCAGGGTCATGTTATATTGAGGCCTATGTGGTGTTTTAGGAGAGAACTGCAGGTGTGAGTGTTTTTCTCCTCAAAGGTGATTTTGATGTGTTGCCAAGCCAGAAAATATTTACTGGTTGGTCTGGTTCATGGTCATCAGTAAACCAGTCTTACACTGCAGGTTTTTCTGAACTCTTCTAGCTGATCAATCATACATCAGAGGCAAAGCTCAAATGAGAAACTGTGAGCATGTTAATAAAACTGCAAGTTAGAGCTTTTGCTATTAATCAATGAGGACCTGATGGAAAAACACCAACACAATTAGCTGCTCATTACAAACTCGCATATGAGTGTCGTGTACCTTTTAATAGACACCTCCTGTATGAGGCATCTATTTATGACACTGTTTAGTCTTTCTAGCCACGATATCGGCTGTGTTGTAGTTGGATAAACATTAGCAAGTTTTACATTTTACTCAAGCAGGCTCATAATCCATGCTACATGCAGCGGCCTCGGTCTGCAGACCCTCAACTGAGATAAGTAAAAACACCATGGCGATCTTCTGATCTCTAAACACAGCTGTTTGAAGGTAGGGGTCATCCTCTATCAGGGTCAATATTTGGTGAGAACAGAGAGTCACGTGCTGGGTTTTTCCACCCACAGGAGGTAACAGTGAAAACTACCATACTATACTAACTTTATTTGTAAAGCACTTTACAAACAACCACAATGAACCAAAGGAGAAGATGCAGGTTTTAACGAGATTTAAAAACGAACAGAGAAGAGAAATTGTTCCACATTTTAGGAGCTGGTATCAGATGTTTGAGTTTGTGCTTTCTGACCAAACATCTCGATTTTGGTCTCTTCTTTCCAAAGGACATTGTTCCAGAAGTCATGAACTTGAACGTTTATCATGCTAACTGAGACCTGTAGAGTCTGAGATATAGCTCGTGAATAGCAACGTCAAGTCATGACTTCTTTTTATTGTGTAAAAATAACAGTGGCGTAATAACCAGCAGTCGATGAAGTCTTGATAGAAAAACACTCAGAGAATTAACTGCTCCGCTCTGAGCATCCTGGACCTCTTAGCACCTTTTAATGATTTTTCTCGTCTTAATAACAGCTTTGTTGCACTCTGATAAACACGATTTCTTCTTCACAGCGTATTTCGTCTTGGAGAACAACCTCCCCCTGCGCTCGGCGCTGGAGACTAAAAGGATGATTCGGACGGAGCTCACTAACACAACCTTTGGTACAAATTATCTGCACTTAACAGCTGTGCTAGTGTGTGAGCTTCATGAGATAATTGAGCCACTCCGAGCGTGTTTGAGTCTGTGCACCTGTCGTCATGTTTGTGTGTCTGTGCGTGCATCTTTTTTTTATCCTTGCCTCGTCTCCAGCTAATATTTCTGCATGTCTTCTCACAGGGCTGCCTCTGAAGCTCATCTATCCTCCTGACTTCTCTGACTCCTACATCTACGGCCTTCTTCTTATTGTGTAAGCCTTTTCCACTTTATTACATTTGCCTTTTTTATTTTATTTTATCGCAGCACTGTGAGCTTCAAAGGCCAGACTCTGTGAGGACAGCTAAAAATGGAACTGCAGTGTAGCTGCAGGCTGTCGGACACATTTGTGGAGATGAAAATGGATGTTTGAGAAAAATGTAAATGTCATAGCTAAAATCAACCTGCAGTTTTATATACATGCGGACTGGTTTCAGAAAGACGTGGTTATACAGAAGTCTAAACGACCTTCAGTTCCCTTCATTTATGTCCTTAGTTAACATTTTTCTCAGGGTTTATGCCCTGGGTGGCTAGTTTTAAGTCTTTCTCAGTACAGCATGATGCTCATTTTGTAAATTATGGTGACCATTAGAGCAAAAATGGGTCAGGGCCAAGGGTCAAAATGCTTCAGTGAAGCGCCACTCTCACACAGTAAACTACAAATATGTCCGGATCTAAGAGTCAGTACATTAATGTGAGTAAAACAACCTTCCCGACAGCGACAGCTCTCCAGGCACCCAGACGGTGACGGAGGAGTTCAGGCTGGAGTGGGACTCGGTGCTGGCAGGATTGGCGCAGGTCATCGTGGCGCGGATTGATGGCAGGGGGTCAGGGTTCAGAGGTCAAAGGTAACAGTTTTTGTTTTTTTAGTAACAGAAGTTGTTTCAGTCCTTTCTGACCTCACAGTTTCTTTGTCTTTTGTCCTCTGGCAGTTTTTCACAGCAGAGGCTCGGCATAGCGGACGTGGAGGACTACATAGCAGCTCTGAAGTACGTAGCGTCCACCCTGGAGTACCATTTCTCTGTTAGACAGAGATTTTGTCAGAGCTTTGCAGATGACTCTGCGGTGTTCTTGGGCGGGAAAACATAAACAAGATGCATACGTTAAAAAAGTTAAAAAGCAAAGCAAAACCCTTAAATGACCTATAACAAGAAGCTTCTGAGTCCTGCTTTGTATTTTGTATATATTCATTTCGTTTTCTTTGTTATTTTTAAAATTATTTTAAGAAGTTTGAAGTATGTAGTGCCATAAAACCCAAGGTCAGAGTGAAGTCAGAGGTCAGATGTGACACGATATTTGTAGGATATTCATAATTCTTTCCTAAATGTTGCTGATACAAACAAAGAAAGTTTGACCTTAATAAACTTGTCAGAGTTCCAAAGTAACGTAATATATTTAAAATCCTCCTGTTTGTCATTCCCTACATGTCTATATGCTGTCAATACACGATATGGCAGTAAGAAACATTAATGATCACTTTGACTTTCAGCTCAATCTGTTGACCTTGAAGAAGAGGTCAGAGGTCAAATGTGATTTGAGGTTTAAACCTTTATATGTTACTTTCTGTACTGACGACACACCAAACTTGTGAGAATCATAGTTTCTGGGTTTTAAGGCTTTTTGTCATTTTTCGACCAGTAAGTTGACCTTGAAGACCTCGATGGATGTAAGGCTAATTTTAATGACTTGTTAATATGAGTGCACCTTACTCGCCTACAGAGTTTTATCAAAATTCATTTAAACCTTAAGAGCGTTCATGTTTACAGACAGAATGAAGCACACATGTAAATGCTACTGAAAACATAACTCCTTGGCCCGAAGCAACTAATTGAGTTTGTGAACAGAAGAAAATCAATCGAATCTCTGTTTCCAGTTTTCTGGATATAAAGGTGCTTGTTTTATGAGCTCTAAACATCTTTGAAATGGACATTTTAGAGCTTGTCACTGTTTCTTAAAAAAAATAAAACATTTAAATGGTCATTTTTACAACTGTTACACCTTTTATTGGAATTGATGAGATGATTAGAATGAGGTCTGGTGTAAGTGATCTTTGTTCAAAACTTTGGGAGACGTAAAGAAAAAAATTATTTCTTTATGAATAGTAATATTTCTGGAAAACATAAATTTGCATTCAAAAACTTCTCTCACGGCTTTGACCTTTGACCTTCCTTATGTAGCTTCAGCAGAGTGTGTGATGTTTGAAATGAAATATAAAGTTATAATTACCTCTCTTGCTTTCTGATTCCCACTTCCTCTCCACTCGTTAAAAATAGCCGCTGTGTTTTTCAGTTTCCTGGCGGAGCGTCCGTTCATCGATCGCACTCGTGTTGGAGTCTTCGGCGAGGTTAGTCTCTCACGCCCTGACCTAACCCTGAATACACGTGTGATCGGTACAGTAACTGTAGTGGCTGCCCAGTCAAAACTCTGATTTCTGTTTCCTCCTCATCCAGTGAATTAATCCCACAAAAAAGAGGAAATGAGATTTTACAAAGAAAACATGGTTAAAATGTACTCTGCCATCATTAATTATAACAACTCAGTGAAGCTTCAGTCTGCCTATTTAAGAAGTAGAAACCACTGTGAATCCATTTCAGCCGCTTTGGTACAAAAGAAAAAGAGGTGCACTGGAGTATGGAGGGCTGTGAGTGCCAAATGAATTTATTTGATGTACTGAGGTAATTAAATTCCTCATTAAATTATAATTGAATCTAATAATAATTAATTAAAATAATAAATGCTGTATTAACTGTTTTAAATGAAATTACTTAATATTAATTATTTGTATATTTAAATAATTTTTCATTTACAAATGTAATTATTTATTAATGACACCTTAAATGAATGATTTAATGATGTACTCAGTTAATTCATTTTGGCACTTGTGGCCCTTCATTAGGAGGCAACATTTGTCATCATGCATTTGTCATCCAGGGACTACTTAAAGGTTCTGGCCATAGGAGACTTGTTTATGACCTGTACCAGGAGGAACAGGAGTTTCTCTTGGTCTGAGTAGTCTGGGTACCGCTAGCTAGCACATGAAGGTCTGTGTGACCCTCCAAGGATAAGCCTCCCCAAACCATCACTGCCAAACGGGCCACACTGGATGATGTTGAGCAGTGTATTTACTCTTTGAGCTACTTGTAATATAATGCTCCTGTTTTTAAACCCAGAACAGCCCACTAATACCACAAAAACCCAATTAAATTACACATTATTCCCTAAAATTTAGTTTTGCCTTTCTTTATTAGTTTGTTAAAGATATTTAAACAGTTCTTGCTGCCAACTGCTCTTGCTGGAGACCATATATAAATGTAATGAAGTACAGATCCATGCAGAGACTGCCATTTTTTGATGCTGTGTAAACACGATAGAAACGTCCTGTGTTTTCTCGGTGCAAGTGACGCTCCTCTAATGTCTCCCTTGCAGGGCTACGGTGGCTACCTTGCGCTGATGATGCTGAAGTCGACAGAGAAGCTGATCAGCTGCGCAGCTGTTCGCGCTCCCGTCACCGACTGGAGCATGTACGGTGAGCAGGAATTTGAATCCTCTTTAATACAACGCTCCAGAGACGCGGAAATATTTATTACTTCTGCTGCTGCTGCTGAACCCGGCTAGTCATTTCTCAGAACACAACATCTTTATCCTGCACAATCTTTTTCATGTGCACTGCCGGGGTAATGTCACTTTAATTATCCTTTGCGTTCGCTTTCGGGAATTCAGGGTTATTACATTTAAAGATGAAAAAGTTCTCGTCAGTTCTGGGAGGGAATGCTGGGCGTTAGCACTCCTGTACAGCTCAGGACTTCCTGCTGGCTGTGAGTAGAGTTTAATAGACTGAAGTGTTGCTGCAAAGCCTCTGCTTCAAAGAAAGCGTCTCTGTCTGTCTGTCTTCACTCGTAAAAAGCAGAAATAAGACGCCTTTCCACCTCCGACTGTTCTTCCAGCATGAGTCGAAGAAGACTTCAACTTGTTTTTTGCCAATAATAAACTTCAAATGTGTCCTCTAACATAATGTGTGGCTTCTAGCTTATTCCAGTGCCACTGATCTGTCAGATCCTCCAGAAGATCCATGCAGCACTTTTTATGTAAAGTTCTCAGGTTGCTGCTGACGTCATGTAACCTCTTTGATTTCCCTTTTCCCCTTCAGCCTCAGCCTTCTCAGAGAGATACTTCGGCTCACCTTCAACTGACGAGAGCAGATACCAAGTGAGCATCTTCTGTCTTTTACCCACCTGCTTCTTTATTAACGGATGACTTAGATTCATTTCATTTTAGTCATAGTTTAAGCATTTAAACTCTTTTATTTTTATTCAACTAATTGTTGTAGCACGAGCGTTCCTCCACACGGCATCTTATTTTCCTGTCCATCAAATGTGAAACCTGTCCATATGTCCGCTCGTCTCTTCCTCCCAAGCGTTTTCGAGAGAAACTGCGAGCACGTGAGGTGGTTGAGTCGTTTCCCGAGGGCAGCTCAAATGTGTATGTCTGATTACTTCTGATTGGATTACTTCCAAACTCGTCCCGCCTTGCTCACAACTTCATAAGTTCTGATTGGATCTCTTCTCTCCAAAGTGTCCATCAGTTTTTGTTTAGTTATCATTTGTTAGTTAAGAAAATTAACACTGCTAAGAAATTCAGCTAAATGCGACTGGATTTGGGAAGTTGGATGTCCCTCATCAGATGGCGTGTCACGTTTGACCTCTGACCTCACATCTACATTTCACATCTGCCTTTTTTAGGGGACGTCAGAAAGTATTACATGCTTAAAGATAGTAGAGTAAGCTGCATATACTGTAGTGTAGAGAGTGAAGTAAATATCTCTCATGCTACCAGTATCTGATTTTTTACTGCACTACAAGCTGCTTAAAGTACTTTTAAAAATAACAAAGAAAACAAGATGAATGTATACAAAATACAGTACTGTTCCCTTAAAAGTAAATATTGCCCAGAGAGTGAGCCGGCTTGGCGGAGGTTTGTGCTCTCCGAGTGCTTCTTGTTATTATTAAATCCTTTATTTAAACAGGCAGTCTTATTGAGATCAACATCTCTTTTTGAAAAGACAGACCTGTGTACAAAAAACATACACAGAAATTGAGACACATTATACACACAAAAAAAGAAAAAGGTGTGCTGGGGTTGTTGCAGGGAGACAAAGACGACCCTTTAAAGCGCTCCAGCGAAATCAGAGAATAGTTTTTTTTGTAGCTTGTTCCATTTATAGACAGCAATGTGTTTAAACAAGAAGCACAGCTGATGATAAAATGTCCTGCGACCTGACACCTTTATCTTTTTATCTTTACTGTGTTTAAACCGAGGCGTGGAGGTAAGCTGGCAGCCGTACAGGCTGCTTCATGCAGCTCAAATCTCTGAAACCAAGGAGAGTGCAAACTTAGAGCCACTTTAATGGGAAATGCAGCTGGCTGATGATGCAGGTGGCTGGGTGGGTTTCACCTTTACCTGTTTGATTCCCAATCATTTCTACATTTTACAGTATAGCAGAGGTTAGACAGCCAACACAAATTATACAGCTCCCATTTTTTAAAAGTAAAGAACAACCAGTAAAGAAGAAGAAAACATTTAGGAACAGAGAAATGCCATCCTAAAAAAAAAAAAAAAATCACCCAGCTGTCCTCCAAGTGAAGGTTGCAGTCAGAGAGTGTTTTTCTTCCTAAGTGGGTTGCCTGTAACTGGGCCAGAGAGCTCTATTTTTGTGACTCTCGCAGCAGGAGGGGTGGTCTGCTTCAAAAGTCACCCAGAGAAGGAAATGTGGCACAATCTGATCAGACAATAATCAGCAGGGCATCATCACTCACCCAGTCCTCCGAGATGCAGAAACAGACGGGTGAGAAAACATGCCGTGGTTGATGGCTGGTCGCGGGTTTGAATTCCAGCTGGGAACAAAATGAATGACAGCAGTGAGACTGAGACATCCTGTAATATTAAAGCTTCGCCCTCCCAGTGCGATCGCTATCAGTCTGGCATCTTGGTTTAAAAAAATGTTTTTTGCTTAGTTTTTAAATATCTTAATCCAAAAAAAGCAAATCAAAGAGCATGAAGGACAACAGACGGGATCATCACACTTAAAGTGTCTCACGTTACATCATGTGAGTCTAGCGCCTTTATTTCAGTGGCTTTAATTCAAGCAGACTAAAAATATAACTCTAAGGTCGTGTTTTTCCAGGCTAAATAAATATAAGAAATGACCTCAGATGGAAACACGAGCACTCAGAGAGCTCAAGTCACCCTGAAGGACAAGGGCTACACTGAAACTTTGTTTTCATTACAACATGCTGACGTCAATGTGTTACACTGTCATTGTGCTGCTAACATCAAATGTTTTTACTCAACTGAGGTACTCGTGTCCCCCAAGTCCTGGTATATTGTTGTGAAGTTTGAAGACGATACATAAAAAGTTGTGGATAATCTAAAGTTTTTACTGATATTCACATTCGGTGTGACCCTGACCTGATTTTTACTAAAATTAAATCAGATTGAGCTATTTTTGGTAACTACCATCACACAACAATATCCTGAAAACTGTGGACGCTGGACTGCTAACAAACAGACAAACAAGGGGAGCTGATTGCATACTTCCTCGCTTCAGGGGGTGAAAAATACTGATGGCTGTCGGTTCTACCCCTCAGCCTCCTATTAGATTAAAAAGGCACCTGCAGCACAAATGCAGTGTAAAGGTCCAGTTTAGTGACTCTGATTAGCCAAGGTGAGGACTTGCAGGCTTAACCTTCCTGTTACCGCATCTTTGGGCTACAAGCCAGACTACAAACCAGTACTCCTAGTTTCAGTCCCAAGACTGAATGAAAGAAGAAGGTTGTGTCAGGAAGGGATTCCAGTGTAAAATATGCACCTAATCAAGCAAGCAGATAATTAATAATGTGAACCATGGAATGACGTGGAAACTGTGCTACTGCTGGCTGAAGAGGGAAGGCATGTTCAGAGGCAGTTAAAGAGAAGGAAAAGCAGGAGCGCCGGAGTGAGAGGAAGACCTCAGAGGAGGTTCATATAGTGAAGGATGGGCTGGTGTGACAGAGGAGGATGCCAGGCATAGCGTGAGATAGATGATCCAAAGTGGCGACCCCTTGAAGGAGCAGCTCAAAGAAGAAGAGACAAATAACCTATCATGCAGTTGTCATGCAGGGGGAAACAGGGCAGTTTGTGGCCTATAAACATGCTTTTTATTACTGTAAAGGTAAACATTTTAAAAAGTTGAATGGAGATGATGCGCTTACTAGAGGAATGACAGGTTTGGCACGTCTACGTTCGTATAATTTTTCATCAAGAAGATGGTTACTTGCTTTAATAATCTAGTGATTTCCAGTATATTTAGCTTAAAGCTTCTGTTTACTGCTTAACTAATTCAGAGTCACGAGGGATCTGGAGCAGGGTAGACCCCAGATAGATGGACAGAGAAACATCTCACTCTCACATCCTCACCTAGAATCACCAGTTAATCTAACATGCCTGTGAGACGAAGCCAAGCTTGCACAGGGAGAGCATCAGCCAACAAGAAAAAATTAGCTTCTTATATATTTTTTCCTGTTAATGATCTTACAATCCGCCTCCTCAAGTGGAAACTTCACGATTAACTTTTCTTACACTTTTGACCCTTCAATCAAATTCTGATGCTTGTAATGTTATGACCTGGTGTTAATGCGACAAATAATTTGATTTGTGTCCAATCTTCAGGCTTCCAAAGTGCTGTCCGGCATGAAAAATCTGGGAGGAACTCTATTCCTGGTCCACGGCACTGCTGACGGTATGCACATTTCCTTCATCCTCCTCACAGAACAGCAGAAACGGAGGATGTAATTTGACTTCATTTCACAATAACATCGTAGTAATGTGGGCTACTGAAGGTAGGCGTGAGTCTCACGAGCCTCTCTGCTATGCTGAGCTTTAAAACTTGACCTCGGCGAGTGCGGCGCCTTTTATCCAGTGGTGGAATTAACCTCTCCGACACTTATTTGCATGTCCTGTTTTTTTGTGTCTCGGCAGCCAATGTTCACTTCCAGCACTCGGCCGAGCTCATCAAGCACTTAATAAAGATAGGAGCCAACTACACTATGCAGGTAAACACTCGGCTCTTACAAAGAGTCTTTGCAAACAGCAGCTGTGGCTTTTAATTAAAATGGGTCATTCTCCATTATGTATCAGTGCACTGTTATGCAGAGTCTTTATTTACTCCAGTGTGGCACAGGAGATTTGCTGTCCTGTACTTGAGTTCTAAACTTCATTGTAAAAGTGTGACTTTTAGGATTTTTTTTAATATTTAAAAACTCACTTTACCCCACTTTAAAGGTACTTATGAAGAGCCATCATTCAATAAATAGCTTTAGTTTTGCTGATTACCTTATCACAGCTTAGCATGGTCACAGCTGGTCCATTTTTCACTTAAACATGTTTTAAAAACCTCTCTGTGCCAAACTTCACTGAAAAAAATGTGTTTTGTGACAATACTTGAAAACGGTTAAGTTTTGGAAAATATGCTAAAGAACAAACCTGTAAACATGTTGCTTTTATGCTTATAGTAAAAAATATATATAATTAAAAACATAACTAATGAGCAAACTTTAGAGATGCTGCTAGGTGGGTATTGCTGCCATTTGACTGACATTTGCTTCTGTTTCCAGTGTTTGAATTAAGCTAAGGTAAGATAGCATATAAGCTAGCAAAGGTAGCATATTTCTTAAACAGTGATGCATATCATCTGTTAACAAGAGAGCAATTCAATCATATTTACCTAAGTATAGCTGCAAATACTGTAAATAATCTCTTCCACAGTCTTACAGTGTCAGTAAAAATCCACCTTTGCTTTGATTGCTGGAAAATTGCGACCTGTCGTCTGTAGTTTTTCGCATTAGCAAATTCTTGCCAGCTATTCGCTGAGCAGTTGTCAAACCGAAGAGTAAACGCTGCACTTTCTGTAACATAGTTTGGTGATGTGGTAAAACAAACTTTTACTTGGACATTCTCTATTTCCAGTTTGACAGTCAGTGAATAGTTGAGGAGTGTTTGCTGACAACTTGGTGTCTTTCATACAAAAAAAAACTACAGACGACTGCAGTAATTTCCCAGCAACCAAAGCAATCACAAGGAGGTTTTGGTGCAGCAACTTCTTTGTAACCAGTTTCATCTGGTGATAGCCAGCAATCACTCTAAAAGCCCAGACTCAAATCTAAGTATCTCCCCAGAAAGTAGAGGAACCTGATTTTCTTTGATCCACAGATTTGCTCCTAGTTTTTCCACAGACAGATAAACAGATAAAAGCTTCTCACATATCTTGTTTCAAAGTGAGCTACGAGATAGGAGTGGGCAGATTGATCCAGATGTTGACAGTATTGATACTAAAGCTGGTATTGGTATCGGATACTAGCACGATTGGATTGATGCTCTCTTTGTCTCGTCTAAATTCAGCGCTTTGCTCCTGTTCATCAAGAAAGCAGCAACACTTTAAGCTGTTAAATTTTGAGCACTCAGAGGATTTATTTGTTGGATATCTGCAGTCCAGTCACTATAAAGCAAGGAGACTCAAGGACAGACATTTCTATTGTGGTCAAAACCTTGAGCACATTCGAGTAAAGTGAACCTTGAGTGAAGAAAGTGAAGAATAAAACTTAAAGCTCACTACAAGAATTTTTCCAGAGGTTGTTCAGATCAGATAAATTCTCTCCTCTTTCTGGGCCAGATCTTCCCAGATGAAGGCCACTTCCTATCAAGACGCAGCCAGATTCAGCTGACTCACTCCCTAATTGGATATTTCAGAGGATGTCTCCTCGATGCGTCATCGTTACTCAACCAACGGGATGACGAGTGAGAGGGAACGGGCTCGCTACTGTTTCTGAGCGTGTGTGTGTGTGTTTTATACCTGTAGCACAATGTTTGACAGACAGGAAAAGCTTCTTATTGACATATCAGAATAGTCTGTGTCACCTCAGTAGAAACAAGTTTTCACCTGCTGTCAGAGGTTGTCAGTGACTGTCCCTAGATTTCCTTTTTTGTCCTGGTGGCACAAACAAGCCTGTGAAAGAAGCATTTAGAACTGTTCAAGCTTCAAACTGTGAGAAAACTGTGAGATCTTGTTGGAGTTGTTAATCGGAGTTCAAATATAATTGAGAAATTGCATTTTTTTTAACCTTTAAGGTTTAGATTAGTTTAAAATCTGTGAATCCTTGTTGCCTAGAGTTTAACGGCTGATTCAGAAACCTGTTGTTCAAGGTGTGATTGAGATGTTCCTCCGTCAAAACAACTTAAAACGGTCCATGTATTCAAATATCACCAACCAGCACAAAAACCAACTCCTTTTTCCAGTTTATTCCTGATCATTAGTAGAGGAGGAGCTGTTTGAGGCAGTGTCCCAGTGAGGCAGATGTGTTAAAATACAGTCACACCAGGGAAAACAACAGCAACAAGTGGACGTCCAATCTTGTTGCCTTTTAAATTATTGCTTCGACTTCGGTGCGTCGAGGCAGTGATGAAACTGTAAGGTGTTTATCTTACGGTTTAACCCTCTCAGGCTCAAATTAAGTTTTTGTTGCTAATGCACAAAAGAATACCTGCAGTGGTACTTCTGAGTAAAAAAAACTCATAAAATATGTATGTGCGGTAATCAGGTTGTTAGCTTTTACTTGTTGCTAATCTGCAGCGCCTGCCTTGAGAGGGTTAAGGCGCCTTGAGGCAACTATTGTTGTCATTTGGCGCTATATAAATAAACCTGAATTAAATGGCAGTGTGATGGAGTCGATCTGCTTTCAGTCTGTGATTAATTGGGGTCATGTTGACAGTTTGAGTTTGTGAGAATACAGCCGTAAAGGCTGATAAATCAGATAAAATCAAAGATCTTTTGCCAACTACATGCACAGAAACTCACACCAGTTACAACATCACAGATTTGAAACAGAAATTCCTCCACAGATAGTAACATAGGGTTTTTTTTTATTTTTAAACAATATAACCAGTTGAGTCAAGCCTCTCATTGCAAAGCATCTCAGCGTTGTACCAGGAGTTACTGCAACTTGTTGGCAATCAATCTGAGAGCGATTGCAGTCGGTCAAAAGGCAGCCTGCAAGTGTTTGGAGACAATCATCACAGTTTGTGCTTTGGTGTCATGGAATCATTACACTTTTTATTAGCAGTGTTGGTGGATATGTAACTCATTTTTACGAGATGAAGGGACTCGAACCCTCAATTTCCTGATCCGAAGTCTGACACCTTATCCATTAGGAAAGTGGTCACACACTGAAGCACAGACTTACTTCTGGTATGGTTTTTAAAGACGGGACTCTTGGCTCACACCTTGCATCAACTGTTGTGTCTTTCTCAAAATATTAAAGCATAATGATACCAACGATACCAACCTGACCCAGAGGTCAAGAATCTTCCAGAGCTGGGAGGATAAAAAAGTAGAAAAACATCAGTTTTATAGATAAAGCCATGTTTAAAAAACCGACTTCAAGGGCGTTTTCAGGTCATGTTGTTACCTTCTTTTTCTACGTCTCATTTCCCCGGGTGTTTGTGATGCTATCCTGTGGATTATTTATGTGGGGGCAGCTTACAAAGTTTGACTCATCAAGCTTATAGACAGCAATAGTGCTAAACAGATGTACGACAGTTACAAGATCTTTTTTTAAGCACGCTATGTTTCCTTGTCCTTACTGAAACAGAGTTATTTATTTATTTATTACATCTAAGAGTAGATATTTACCATTTCACACCAGTTTTTTTGGTGTTGTGCAGGTGTGGAGGAGCTTAATAGCTACTCATAGTTTGGCCTGGACTACATTTCAGGACAGCCTACTTTGGTTTAATTTTTCTCATGGGTATTTGAGCAGCTCTGTTGCAGGTTAAATTGTGACATTTGGCTTATAATGTATATTTTATGCTGTAATTTCTTTTTTTTTTAGATAGCTGCAGGCTGTTCTGTTTTTGTATATTTAAGTATGTGGTCCAAAACTTGGTATAGAATCACCTTTGGCTGATTAAGTGCCAGAAGTTTTCACTGTATTTGGTTCTGTTGTTCTCCAACTTCAGTTTATGCATTTCCAGCTGCTTCAAGTCTTCTCTTTCGTAAATACATCGTGGTTGTAGTGTTATCCAGAAAACACTGCAATAAAAGCATAATAAATGTTATGCCAATACGACACCCGAGAGCGCTCCTCACTGTGATTACGGCTCTGAGAGCGATTCCTACAATTACCGCTCGGCCGCTCACAAGTGCCATCAATCACAGAGACGAGCATCCTCGGCGAGGTTCATCTCCACGCGAGGATAAAAACAGTTGCAGGAGCTGGCGTGCGTCGGGGGTGAAAAATCCCCCCAGTGCTTGGCTTGCAGGTAGTTGCCATGACAACTGTTTTGGTAGCCCAGGATACGGCCACTCTCATAATTCATTCAGAGATGAGCGCTTTGCATCGCGGAGCGAGCAGCTGCTGATGCAACATACTCAAAGCCATATGTATCTGTGCTTTGCAACATGGAGTCTGTGAGGGGATGGATTTTGTTCTGGGGAGGGTGGGAGGGAGGGGGGCAATGTGGATGTGGGATGAGTGATGAGAAGCTTATTGTAAATTTTTTTGCTGTTTTAATATTAAAGAATGATGAAGAAGTCATGTTTGAGCTGTGAGAGTTTCTTTGTTAAACACAGGAACACCTCGGATCTCAGTTAGGCTCATAAGCATGGACTGTATACGAAAGATGCAAGGCAACAAGTTAAATCAACACAAAAAGTGTCCAAAAGTTGATTCTGTTCATCTGGACGTAGCGTTTTGTGGGAGAACTGTACAGTACAATGTACTGTTTATAAGAAACCTGCAGTCATCTGAGACTGAAGAAGTCACTTGGATGAGTGACGAAACGTTTCTCCCACAAAATGCTATGTCCAGATAAACAGAATCAACTTTTGGAGATTTACTTACCCGGATGATTGAGCATGCATCAAGATGAACACAAAAAGTGGTTAAGCCTGAATTCTCGCTAATGTCCAGCAGGGGTGCCTGGCTGGATAAAAGCCTAAGATCTCCGCCACAAGGCGTAGAGGCTGCTTAACAACCTTCAGTCGCTAGGGAAAGATGTACAGTATATTTGCAAGAGGCAGGATATCAGCTGCAGAGAGATGCAGTTTGCACTTGACATTCACTCTGAGCTTTAGTGAAACTTGAAAAAGTGCAACACAGACTAGAAATGGAGAGTGTTAACCTTTGGCAAGCAACCTGCTAGCAACCAAGGCAGTCACAAGAAGGTTTTTCGGTGCAGTATCATATATCCTCTTTGTTACCAGTTTTAGGCTAGCAACCCCTAGCCAACCGGATGGCGAATGAAAATTTTGGCCTAGCAACCAGATGGTGGTTGCCAGATGACCACAGACTGGTCTCTAAACCTGTGTGACTACAACTTAAATGAAAACTGCCCTCTGCCTCACTGGTGTGTTTCTGTGAGAGCTTCAAAGCACCTTGGGGGCATTCCAAAAGCGGAGCTCAGGGGTCTTTTATTTTGAAAATTGACTGGATTCTATATGGTATTCCTGTGTCTGACTTCCTGTCCTGTGCAGCTTCTATCAACAATAAACCCAGTTCTAATTTGAGAATTTGGTAAATGGCCTGGTTCTTATATTGTGATCTTCTACTCAAAGACTCAAAACACGTTTTACAACATGTCTAATTCACAATCTCAGTCCTTTCTATCTCTGACTCACCTATTCTCATAACGATCGTGTAATTTCGCAGGACGAATTTGTGCCATTTAATTTTTCTGGAAAACGCTCACTGTTTTAGGATTTTTCGCATTTGAATAAACAATAAACAGCTCCGGTACTAAAAAAAAAAAAAATCTTGCTTAAAGATACTTTGAAATGCAGACTGAAGCATCCTGGGAACATACCACCAACTTTCCAATTGGTAGATGACCTTTACACGTGTGAAACTAAAGTCTCGCAAGTTTAACGTCTTACTGAATACAACATGATACTCAGTAAATTATTTAAATTATCTGTTCTGGTTCAGAAGGAAATAGGAAGTACGTGCTCATTGGCTAACACAAGTTATAAGTTTTAGAAGATGGTTATTTTTATATTTGTGTTTAACTGCGTTACCTTACATTTTGTGGTATTCCTTTACTAAGCTTTTATTGTTCTAACTACCGTATCTAAAGTAAGACCAATGTCTTACTAAGGTCTATAAATATATTATTATTGAGTTAAGAATAGTGTTCATAGCTCTCTCCTCCAGAGCAGAGATTGTTTTCAGATGCATCAGGGGACACTCGGCGTCTTCAGTAGCATCATACACATAATTCCTGCTGTCATTTCAGAGTCATTCATGAACATGTCCGCAGTGTTTCCCAGCCTCATCGTCTCCTGTCCCCCATCCTCTAACCCACATTCCTCAAGCTACAAGTAGGTTCTCATATTTTCTGTGTAAAGTGTCTGTTTGGCATTAAAGTTACAACAGCTGTCTTAACTTTCAGCATGAGTTGATATTTTAAATGTAGACACGGGTAAAAACAGCAGACTTGCTGTCCACAGGCATCAGTTTTCCACCAGTGTGTGGTTAAATCAAGTTTTCCTTTGTTAACTTCTTGGGCCTTTGTACCTGAATAATTTCCTCCCTTCATTTGCAGCCAAAGTAGTGTACAGTCAGCATTTTCTAGGTAGAAATGATTAGTGGCTGTTGTGCACAAATCAGCAGCATTTCCCTATAGACCACTTCAGGTCTCGGCTCAGTAGCAGAGCCTGAAGATTAGTCAGGAACTCGATGTGAAGCCTCCACCCATCGGTCACTGCTATGACTGAAAATGGTGCCTCATTTGGCTTTACAACCTAGAGAAGTGCACCTCTTATAAAAATTCAGACATGAGCTGAGGAGGGGTGAAAATGCTTTGTGAACATAATAAATTAGCAACAACATAGTTGCCTTTAAATTTTCCAAAGTTTAAATTATTTTCTTTCTTTTTTTTCTTATAAAAATGACACAAAGCAACTGTGAACTTCACATATAGAGTATAAGTTATGCAAAATGTGGTTAGTTTGCACTAATGAGACTGGGCTTTACATGTGTGCTACTTTCTCTGGATATATTTGTTGCACAGCAAGGTAAATTTGGCACATTTTATATTTACATGACCTTGCTGGCATTGGCCTGTTGATGTGGCACTAAACCTATTTCCAACAGCTGTTTGTCCAGCTGCTGCCTCCTGAAATCCAGTCATTTTCTTAAGCTGGGTGCACACAGGACAGCTGATTCTCAGACTTGAAGGATGGACAGCATTGTCTTTAGATGTTTGACATCACAGAGTTGGCTGCTGCAATGGACTCTGGACACAGTTTGTGGACAAATTTAAATGTAGACAGTGTCACGAGGACCATCTCACAGTGTGACTGCTGCTACAATCTGTTGGTCCTTGCCCAGTAAGAGAGGTTCATAGTTGGTGAACAAAGATAACCTGGGGAGGAAAAAAAGTCCATCATGCAGTGATCCAACTTGAAATGGCAACTTAATGCTGGCAAAACAAGGTTGAACAGATTAGAAAGAGTGGAACCCCCTGCTCTTATACACTGTTGTGATTTAGGAATCTTGGTAACAAGAAACAATTGTATTGATATATTTGATAATGCTGCCGAAATGGTGATCTGTCACTGAGTAAAAGAGACCTTGCTGTAAAGTAACAGAGCTACCACTGCACCACCAGTTCATCATCCATATTCTGCTTCTTATCTGGGTCCAAATCAAGGCGGCTGCAGCCTAAGCAGAGATGGACCAGGCTTCGCTTTCTCCAGCCACGTACTCCAACTCACCTGGAGGAACATCGAGGAGTTGCCAGGCAAGCTAAGAGACATAAATGAGCCCCGGTTCTGCCCCTGGGTTTCTGTCCTGTAGGGAACACATAATCTAGGAGGCAATCGAGTCAGATGCCCAGATGCTCCTTTTCAATTTGGAGGAGCAGTGGCAGTACCCTGAGTCTGAATGACTGAACTTTTTACCCTATCTCTAAAGGAGAACTCTGTTCTGCCGCTTCTATCTGCTGTCTCCAATATCGAAGAAGGTTGATTTCAGTGTCCTGATTGTCCTTATTTAAGTATTTTTTGAGCTGCTGAAATCTAACCTATCAAATATCATCTTGCAGTTCTCTCTTCTGTTTAAACTTGCTATAATCTGTCCTCATTTGACACTTGCAGCAGCAAACGTCAATACTTTATCCATCTGTGCACGACCAGGCTGCAGCCTGTCCCGACCCTGCTGTGATTATTTATCGATATCAGCACCTTGTAATTTCCTTTTTTTGCCATATTGAGCAGGTGTGTTTGTGTGGCACCCTGAAACCCTGACAGATGTGATTTAGGGCCTCACGGCCACGTCGAGAAAAAGCGAGTAACAGTAAAAGTTGGTGGACTGTGGCAGCAGACTTATGAAATCCAGGAGAAAAGAACATTTATCTTTCTCTCTCAGCCCTCTGTGACCTTTATAAATCCCCCGTCCGCGCTGTGCCTACACTCCGCTCAAATTGAGCCTTAATTACATCAAAGCAATTACAGAGCGCCTCATCCAGGGAAGGGAGGAGAAGCTGCGGCGGAAACTTCAGAAGATGTAAGTTAAGTTCGTCTCTGGTGGTTCAGCAGAAAATTTATAAAGACCAAAAGAAAAAACACTTTGTACTGCAAGAAATGAGGAATTGAGCCTTGCTTTGACAGTTTTAGAGTACAAAATCTGCAGAGGGGTGACCGCAAAGGTCACATGTCTGTACAGTGTAAACCACATGAGCAAATTTAGACCTGTGAAAACAAAAAGACATGTTTCAGTTTGCTTTAAATGTTAAATGGTAACTTTGAGGTAATAGTAGCTCACTAATATAAAATGTTGCTTTTGATTAATCCATCCTGATTAAATGCATACATTTAAAAATAAAGTACGGCGCAAAAGTCTGTTCTGCGTAAAGTCACCCCACACTGACATCTAGTGGTGGACCACCCACATTATAACCCAGAAGCCAAATACAGCCATTGAACGGTTTAGGGAAGATTTTAGTGTTGTTATCTTATGGTTAGTTATGTAGTTACAGAAAAATAACAAAATATTCGTTTCTATTGGTAGAATAGAAAATGTTTAAAATTTATGGATCTGAATGGGATTTTTTTTAACCTTTCCATTGTTTGCTCTTTCCTACACCACTTATCAAACTCTCTTTTTATCTTTGCGTCACTTATACTTTGAACTTGATCTTTTTCTTTTTTTGAAGAATGACATATTATTCTATAAAATAAATACCATCTTCAGGTGTCATTCGATCTAAAAATGTGTAATAGGATGCAGATTATTGGACAGCCTGTTTAAAAGCCATTTTCGTTGGACCAGAAAGCTTCAACATTTCCTAAGAAGGGCTTTTTATTGGTCTATTAAACCAGTACTGTAATAATGAATCTGCATATGAACATATACTATTAGGCACACATTATGGTTTTATAACTTCCTTTTCCTTTTTTTTTTAGTGCCTGGCTTCTAAACCTTCATTATAGATCTGCATCATAGAGTTTTAATAAAGTGTTGATGAGGACAAGCTTGATAGGTGCGAAGAGTTTTATTAGAAAAAGAAGATACAGACACAGTCTCTCTCAGTGGAGAGTCGTTCTTCAATAAAACCAAACACCGTGGGATTGAGCTCAGACAAACTGCTGCTCTGCAGTCTTTATTAGTGGTCTACAGTCATTAAACTGCTTCTGCATGAGACTGATAACAATGACATGAAAAAAGCTCTTTTTTTAAATAAACACTTCCTGTTTTTAATACTCCTCCCCCTCTTCATCTTCTTCGAACGAGTCGACGCCGACCTCCTCGTAATCCTTCTCCAGGGCAGCCATGTCCTCTCTGGCCTCTGAGAACTCTCCCTCCTCCATTCCCTCTCCCACATACCAGTGGACGAAGGCCCTCTTGGCGTACATCAGATCGAACTTGTGGTCGAGTCGAGCCCAGGCCTCTGCGATGGCAGTGGTGTTGCTCAGCATGCACACTGCTCTCTGCACCTTGGCCAGGTCTCCTCCAGGAACCACGGTGGGGGGCTGGTAGTTGATGCCCACCTTGAAGCCTGTAGGACACCAGTCCACAAACTGGATGGATCGCTTCGTCTTGATATTGCCGATAGCGACATTGACATCTTTGGGCACCACGTCACCACGGTACAGGAGGCAGCAGGCCATGTACTTTCCATGGCGAGGGTCACATTTCACCATCTGATTGGCCGGCTCGAAGCAAGAGTTGGTGATCTCAGCCACGGTGAGCTGCTCGTGATAGGCCTTCTCTGTTGAGATAACAGGGGCATAGGTGGCCAGAGGGAAGTGGATGCGAGGGTAGGGCACCAGGTTGGTCTGGAACTCTGTCAGGTCCACATTCAAGGCTCCATCGAAGCGAAGGGAGGCGGTGATGGAGGAGACGATCTGGCTGATGAGGCGATTCAAGTTGGTGTAAGATGGGCGCTCGATGTCCAGGTTCCTTCGGCAGATGTCATAGATGGCCTCATTGTCCACCATGAAGGCACAGTCGGAGTGCTCCAGGGTGGTGTGGGTGGTCAGGATGGAGTTGTAGGGCTCCACCACAGCTGTGGACACTTGAGGAGCTGGATAGATGGCAAACTCCAGCTTGGACTTCTTGCCAAAGTCTACAGAGAGACGCTCCATGAGCAGAGAGGTGAAACCAGAGCCGGTTCCTCCACCAAAGGAGTGAAAGACGAGGAAACCCTGGAGACCTGTGCACTGGTCAGACTGACCGAAAAAGGCACATATTAAAATTTAAGAATCAAAAGCAACATTCAAAGCCCATTTATTTCAGCAGCCCCACACTCAAAATCTCTCCAGGTTTCTGCTCTTCTCTCACCAGTTTGCGGATCCTGTCCAGAACAGAGTCGATGTGCTCCTTTCCCACAGTGTAGTGGCCGCGGGCGTAGTTGTTTGCAGCATCCTCCTTCCCGGAGATCAGCTGCTCAGGGTGGAAGAGCTGGCGGTACGTTCCTGTACGGACCTCATCTGAAGGAGAGCAAGAGAGAGCGAGCAATGCTTTGACTGTTCATGCTGAGTGAGAAAATTTGCTCTTAAAAATCGAACCGCACTATTAAAATGGATGCCAAAACATTAGGAGTCCCCCTGAAGGTCATTTGGGTCCAGTTTGTAGTTTCTGTTAATGGCGTTTGGAAGAACAGAAACTTTACAAAGGCTCTTTTTTGCTTTTGTGGGTGTAAGTAAACAATAAAAAGGAGCCAACATGCAATAAATATTAACACTCTTGATGCAGCTCTAAGTCTGTATTAATTCCATCTGTAGTTGCAAAGGCATAATGAAAATATTGAGTGAAAGAAGAAGAGTGGATCTGACTGGCTGATTTAAACTCAAGTGGGCTGGGCTACAGAGAAACCCAGCCTACTTGAATGATTTGAAATGAACTTCGGCCAGGAGATAAATTCATAAAAGTGACTGTTACAGCATCAACATTATCTTGGAACCACCTGCTACCGATAACAGAAAATGATTAACTAGTTTTAACTTCATAGCTTTGGACATTTTTATAGCTCAGTTTACACACACGTTATGAGTTTTTTGGCCACTTGGGGGCAGCAGAAACAAATATTTGCCCACTACATAAGAATCAGCTCCACTTAGAGCCGAGCTCACGTCCTCTTGATAAACAGAAGTTGAGATTCCCTCTTTTTAGCTCCTGAGGAAAAACATCGGGCTCTTCGACTACTAAATGCTCCACTATGTTCACCAGCTGGACTTTAACCGGGTCCCTCTGCGGCCAAATGCTGAGCATTGAAAGTATGTAACATTTCAGGGTGAGGCTTATCTTAGTTCATTGTGTCTGCAATCTAGTCTATTTATAAAAGAGTGCGATGACAAACCACTGTATGACAGCTTTGTGATACTTCACAGTTTGCCTGTGTCTGCAGACCGTAGCAAAAACTCAGACAAAAAGCATGAAAGGAGTCTTTTAGCTTTTTAAAAAACTGATTGAAAAAGTTAATCACCTCAAACTCTAAATGACAAATAAAATAACAGCTCCCACCAACCTTTCGACGCCCTAAACCCTTAGGTCTTAAAAACCCGCTCAGAGTAAAACCCTCACCGATAACAGTGGGCTCCAGGTCCACAAAGATGGCTCTGGGGACGTATTTCCCATTGCCGGTCTCACTGAAGAAGGTGGTGAAGGAGTCGTCATAGCCTCCGGTGGGCTTGTCGCTGGGCATGTGGCCATCTGGCTGGATGCCGTGCTCCAGGCAGTACAGCTCCCAGCAGGTGTTGCCCATCTGGACACCGGCCTGGCCAACATGGATGGAGATACACTCACGCTGTAGAGGAAGAAAACAAAAAAGACATTTTAGTCATTAATATTCTTTTTATTTTTGCTCTAATATACAGCTGTTGTCAAAAGTTTACATCCACTAATCACTGGCATAAATTTCATGGTAATTTGGGACTTTTAATGATTTTATTTAAACTCCCCTTTTTACATGGTGGAATGATTGTACAGCATACGTCTTTAATCACGATGTTTTTTTAAAAGAGAGAGAAGAAAAGGGGTCACAAGTTTGAACGTATTTTGGGATTTCTCTAATCCACACAGGGTCAACAGTATAAATACAGACTCAAATAAGAAACGAACACTCCGACTAATATTTGGTCAAATTTCCCTTAACAAATTGAACCTCAACCAGACACTTTTGGTCGTCATCAACAAGCTTCTGGCAGAGTTGGAACACCCAACTGTGCTCAAGTTTCAACCATCTAGCTCACAGGTGTCAAACTACAGGCCTCGAGTCCTGCAGGTTTTAGATGTGTCCTTGATCAAACACAGCTGATTCAAATGGCTAAATTACCTCCTCAACATGTCCTGAAGTTCTCCATAAGCCTGAATGAATGAATGATCATTTGATTCAAGTGTTTTGACCCAGGGTGTTATCTAAAACCTGCACGACACCAGGCTTCGAGGCCTGGAGTTCGACACCTCTGATCTAGCTGTTAATTCAACACGTTCTTAATTTGAGGTGAAGTTGAAGTATTTGGAAGTTCCTCCTCTTTCATTATTCCATCCACTTGCAGTGTACCAGTACCACTGGCAGCAAAACAGCCCCAGAGCATGATGCTACCACCACCATGCTGGTGGTAGCATCTGGCTACAGCTGGCACAGTGTTTTTAGGTTTGAAAGCCTCACCTTTACTCCTCCAAACATACTTCTTGTCACTGTGGTCAAACAGCTCAATCTCGTCTGACCATAAAACTTTTTGGCTTGTCCATGTGGGCTGCTGTAAATTTAAATTGAGTTTGAAGGCATTGATGATGATCACTAACAAGATATATAAAAATATATATTTTTTAAGGCTAAATTGTTTTAACTGGATACCTTACTGCCAACATTTCTGCCTTTAAGCCTGTCATGACCTGCTTTATAAGACAGTTGAGCTGGGTGGAGTCGATTTGCTCTACAACCCGATTTCCATGTGTTCAAATTGCCTGGATCTGCAATCTTATAGTTCTCAGGCATCACTGCCTTAGACCAGTGGTCCCCAACCCCACAGAGCGGTTTGTGCCCGACAATATTTTCACGGACCGGCCTTTAAGGTGTCGCGGATAAATACAACAAAATAAAACTAGTACCGGTACCGAAAAAAAGAAGATTTATTTATAACACACGTGAAAAGACCCAGGAAAACCGAGTTAATGAAAAAAATGATAACAAAATAAAGCTAAAAACTGATAAAAACCCTGAAAACCATACATTTCACACCCGAGTCTCAACTCTCGCAGCCCGGTACCAAATGACTCACGGACCGGTACCAGTCTGTGGCCCGGGGGTTGGGGACCGCTGCCTTAGACTAACAAGCAGTGGTGATTAACACAGTCTTGTCAGAGTGTGTGTAAGGTCCAAAGTGCTTCCACTCCCTGCTCAAGTATTTTTTTTTGCTGCTTATAAAAGATGTGGGTGAGAGTGAAAACGTGTTTGGTCTCATCGTGCAGAAGCAGCCTGAGGGAAAGTAGGATGCAACATCAGCCAACCAGTTTAGGCTGTCAAAAAGCAACATGGATATGAAATTAGCCTCATTCATGAATTATTAACCCGAGTCATATTTATCTCTGCAGATGATTTTGTTCCACACTGTTTGCATTGTCCCAGCAGTTTCCCTGTCAACAGATGACCATCTGTCCACGAAAAAACGAGAGCACATGCGTCATGTGTTGCTCATACCTGCTAAGACAAGACTTCAGGTATTCACACCCTGATGTATTGATGGATAAGAAACAGCTTCATGTTTACAAGGTGTCTCAGTGGGAAAGCGGATCTCAAATTCTTAAAGCCAAACATGCCTGTTTAAGCCTATGGCTAAGCCTACAAACACATTTAAAGAAACCCTAACAATGCTGCCAGGCATGTTCGTTATATAAGATACGATTAAGCTGATAATCAGTCTCGAGGCATGTTTTACATTTGAGGAGATAAAGGGATTTCAGTGGAGAGATATTTCAGGAATTTTCTGAATGCAAGAAACCAAAAGTTAGGATTAGTCACCACAAACCAAGCTCAGACACTCAATAAGCATGATTTAAAACTATTTATCAGCTCAGCTTTGGGCTTCTTGTGAATTATGATCCCTTCACCCACCACCGTCCCCCTCCTTTGTAAAAGGCTCGTGATCAGAGGCGGAGGAGGGGAGGATAGGGTCACCATGACAGAGCTGCTAAGTATGGCGATGGTAGACAGCTATTTTGAGTGTCATTCAGTGTCATTCAGACGACCCTCAGAGAGCGGCGGCTACACTTTTACTCCGCTAATCTGCAAACAATCTGACGCTTCCAGCCTCTCTGCAAACATTACATTACACTGCAAACATATATGAAGCTAATTCAGCAAGAGCTGTTGTGACATCTGTTGGCTGAATGTGAGGAAGGTGGGCGTGACGGCCTGTTTGCTTGCTGGTGTTGCAATATGCCTCGCAGCCTTGAAATACCCACTTCCAGGAAAACATGGGGGCTGAGGGGGGTGTCTAGAGTGAAACTGTGCTTCCTGTATCTCGTCCCCTGACTGAAACCACGTCATGTTTGACGTCCGGGTCTCCATGCTGGTAAGCTAACACAGTAGAGAGCTTTGTGCTGCAAGAGTGCGCGCTCAAACAAAAATGCAGAAGTGGCTATGAGTCATTAAAGATTTTGGAGTTTCCTGGTTTCCTCGGATGAAAGTGAAGTGGATTGTTGTTGTTTGTGTGTATTTTGGTGAAAGAAGGAACCGGGTGGACAAATCAGAAGCCGTCCAGACCAGACGATGCCAAGTATTCACTTAAAGCTCACTCTTTAAGGTGGAATTGAGTCTCTGAGCTCTCTGCACTTCCCCCTCCTCAGTAGGAAGTGTCACAAGAAACCGTTTTCTTGCGTTCAATCACTTCTGTCTGCCTGCATTTTCCAAATGACCTGCAAATGTTACACCACTAACTGCTGCAAACGGAGTAAAAGTCAGGGGGGGGGAGGGAGGTCAGAGTCCTGAAGTTTATGCACAGTTTCTGCTGATTTCCCTTATCTTTAACATTTCGAGCAACTTTGCTCAAAACGTTGTGCACTCCAAAGACCCCGGAGGTTGGAGTTTTTGCAGCTTGTGAGCACGCTGCTGAACAAAAATAAATGCAAAATACACAAGCGGCCTGCTGGAAGCCACATCAGCATTCCCAACCAGCCGGGCAAACAAGCACGCCCCTCCTGACAGACACACAGTCCTCCAGGCCTCATATGGAAAAAGTTAACCTTCCCCTGAGCCGGAGCTGAAGCCAGCTACCCGGTAGCTTGTTTCCACTGACTGACTCTATGTTTTAAACATACATTTGTTTTCCGTGGCTGAGGTAGGAGGTATTTCCTGCATCAGCGCCAAAAACAGAAATGTGTTTTGAGAAGCAGCCTGGGGCCCGTAGAGTAGAAATAGTAGACTGAAGCTTGGGTTTGAGAAGAAAGTGTGAAGATACAAGAGGAAACCTTAAATTATGAAGAAATTTCAAGTCTAATATGTTGCATTTTGGGGTAATTACGGCTGAATAGAAGCAGTTCTGTACTAATAACAGTAAATAATGTCTGGATTGATACTCACCATTGTGCTGTTTTAATTGTTTTCCAAGGAGAAGAAGTAGTTCAAATCTGCAGGTTCTCACAGTGCACCTATAATGAGATCTCTGTGAGGGAAGTCTCATCAGTGTGTGACACGCACACTTTTATAGCTACTACAGGAGGTGGAGGAAAAGGGAGGAGGAGAGGTGGAGCCACCCAACAGCTGAGACTTGTTCTTTTTTTAAGGGCAAGAGAAGTCTTCCTCTGTGTCCTTGTCATAATAAAAGTCCACAGGAAGTACTCAGATGATGTAATCTTCTGACAGTGATCGCTGTTTTTAGTTCCACAGGTGTGAAGTACATGTATTTAAAAACTCTCATTATAGGTTTGTTCCACTATGTCAAAATAAATTTGTGTTACCTAACTTTCTGTAATATAGATCTCCTGTTCCAGTACTGGATCCTCATATTAAACATCAAACATTAACTGAAGTTTTAAAAATGTGCAAGTAATACATATGACCCAACAGCTCTAAATGCTCAGTTTCAGGCAGTTGTTTTTCTAGCCTTGGCTCTGTATGATGTCATAAAGAGCAGATTTCTTCCTAATATGGTCGTCTCTTAAATTTCGTTGTCATGTTGTAATTTTTTTTAGAAGTGTGCTGTTGTTAAACTCCCCCCCCCCCCCCCCGGGGCCAACACCGTTACATAATAATCTGCTCTTCATCACATGCCTGGTTAAATAAAGGTTATGCTGACTCACTGCACCATCTTGTGACAAAGTTGTAAAAAGTCTATTCAGATCCTTGTTAAGTAAATAAAAGATTTCTGACCCTCATCAACCCTGTTATTAGGAGCACACTCCTCTGAGAGTGCTCTTTAATGGGTCTATAATGATCTGAATGACTTTGATGCAGGGCATTGTTCTGTGCTCACTATGCTAGTCCTGAGTACTGCCTTTGATCACAAAATTTTACTTAATAATCTTAAAAT
The DNA here is from genome assembly GCF_964374335.1 of Astatotilapia calliptera. Taxonomy (NCBI): domain Eukaryota; kingdom Metazoa; phylum Chordata; class Actinopteri; order Cichliformes; family Cichlidae; genus Astatotilapia; species Astatotilapia calliptera. Next base: position 25,050,243 of record NC_137443.1, on the reverse strand, counting down.
AATACTTTGGCTGGTGTCTCTGACTCTGTGTTAGACTGTTGGCAAATTATCCTGTAACCCTGCTTCTCCAACCTGTGGTGTTCCTCAAGGCTCAATTTTTTTTCCTGCATTCTTCTTTCAGCTGCCATCATCGGACATCATTCTGACATTTCTTATCATTTCTATGCTTATGACATTCAGCTGTATATGTCTTAAACCCCACCGGCTTATCCCAGATTAGTGACCCTAACAATGACCTTTCCAGTAACACTAAGGCCCCTGCACTTCCTCCTGAAATACATTAAAGAATCAGTTAAACACTTGCTTACTAGATAACTCGTCTAGATAACTTGCAATGCCACGTTTACCAGCTTAGACAAATCATCTTTTTCACAGCTGGTTATATGCTTCTTTTGTTTTAATTAATTAATGAATTAGTTATGTTTTTTTAACAGCTAATTAATGTGTTTAAATTTAACGTTACACTTAATTATGATTATTACTAGACTTTATTTTATTGCACAACACTCTAAATAAAAAAAACTTCACTTACTTAACAACTTGTGGTTAAACTAAATAAATAAATAAACTGGGATTACACAGAAGTACAGCCCAGTCCTACTTAAATTTAATCTGATATCTCCTAAACAGAATACAAAGATGTTTAGGACATTCTGTTGAGATTCACTATATAGCGCAGTATTTAACAAAAAAAGTGCCCTTAAGGAAGAGGCTCTGAAACAACATACTTTAGAGGTTGGAACTGAAAGGCTGCACGAGGTGCAAGAGAAAAAGGTTACTTTGAAATGAGCAGAATAGGTCTGTGTTAAGACAGTCAGCTTAATAAATTAAATATGATTAATATTTAATGCAAATGAAATGACCTGTAAGTATATAAAGCAATTCAAATAAACAAAAGGCACCTTTCAATTGTTCTTACAATTTACTTACATTATCAGAATTATAGTGACTCGTTTCTGTATATCTGAAAACATGCTGACTTTAAATTTTGTGTGTTATTTCTTATATCTCAAAAACAACAAATGACCTATTTTTGTTTCAGTCATGTTTAACTTTAGGTTTTGTCACATAACTTAGCAAATGTGTTATTTTATCTTTTCTGTTGGGGTTAAATATGATTTCAGTATAAGCCTCACAGAAACTTGAGCTTCTTTCCTCATGAAATATTATCACACAGAAGAGCTTCACCATCAGTCCTCCTGCTATAATGAATAGATGTTGTAACACTAAGGCTGAACCTCTGTGGTTAAACTGTTTATAGAGTTACTGACAGTGACATACTGCATAGATGCCTTTTCAATAACAGATCGACAGTGCTCTCTTCAGGTCAAATGACGCAACTGCATGTCTGCAGCTTAAGGTACAGTTGTGTTCAAAATAATGACAGTCCAACAGGAGTAACCAGATCAATCAGTATTTTGGTACAAATCATATTATTACAAAGCAAATTGGAATTGTAAAGCGCTTTGGGTGCCTTGAAAATTATCAGTCGGTGTAGTAGAGTCAGAGAAACCAACCAACCCAACACTCATGATATGAATGCACCCGAGTCTGCGTAACTGAATTAAGTGAAATGGGCGTGTTCAATATGATAGTAGTAGAGCAGGGCGATATGGCCAAAAATATTTATCACAATATATATTTGAAAATTTGCGATAACGATATAACTGACGATATAATTGATGCGAGACAAAATACAACTCCACAACATTACTAGCGCAAAAAGACAACCTTCCATTTATTTTCACTTAAACAAGAAGCTGGTTTTTATGTACATTAAAGCTTTATAAAAATTTAACAGTGCAAATGCAAATTCCTTGCTGAAAGTTTAACCAAAAGACATTTCCAGTAGAAATGGGCTGACATATCCTGAGCATAACCATGTATAATATCCACTGAAGTTAAAAAGATGTGCTTTGTAACATTAAACTGCAGTGTGCAGTACGCATTTTTCGGACAATAAGGTGCACGGGATTATAAGGCACATTAAGCGAAACAAAGCAGTCAGATAAATCAAACTTTATTAAACTCATTCTTCTTGCTTCCTCCACTTCTGTACCAGTGATTCATTAATGTTGAATTCTCTGGCAGCTGCTCTATTCCCATGTTGTTGCAGTATATTAATGACTAACCTCGTATTGTGGATGGATTATCTCAGTTGTTCTCCTGACTGAAGTTCGGTCCGTTTACAGCATCCTGCCATGCGATTGCATTTGTCTCTAACCATGAGGAACCTTCACGTTAACTTTTATAAGTGGAAGTGTTAGTGTTCGTCCTCCAGCTTCACTGTTTATGTTATGCTAACATAGCTGTGTCGCTAGCGATCACGTAGCACATCATTATATACCAGCTAGCCCAACTTCAGTAACCCTACAAACGTCACTGCTGTTTAGTTTCCTGTCTTCATTTATGTTGGAAGTGATAGCAGAGCTGTACGTTTGATTTTTTTCAGAAATCTATATATCATGCTTAGGCAACTAGCGAAATTAGCGAGCTAACTTCCGCTAGCTTCCTGCTAACTTCTAACTCCGTTAAATGTAATAAATTTTGTTTTCATGGATGCCTGGAAGTTAAACTTCATAGTTACACCTGGTAAAGCAGCAATGCTGATCGTTTTATTAAAGATGAAAGAATTTAGACAGTTTTTAACTCTCAGTGATGCTGCAGTGTTCATTTGACCTGAAGCATACGGAGTTTAGGACCCAGATTACTCCCAGATTTAAGAGCATCTTAGTCCGACAAATACAACAATAACGACGGCCGCTTGCATGTTCTGCAAAAAAATGTGCTTTGTTGTGTATCTGACGGACAAACACCAAACCAGTTCCACATCACGGAAGTTGCACCATTTTTACAAACCAATTCTGGTTCATCTGTTTCACTCAACAATCGGCCATGTGCGTATGAAAACAAAGGCACTGCGCATGCGCGTTTTACTCATATTCTATCGCGATATTTCATTTTCCTATCGTTGCCTAACATTATACCGGTATTACCGTGAACGGTATAATATGGCCCAGCCCTAGATAGTAGTATAGTATGATGTTATGTAAAAAAAACAAGGATACAATTTGCCAAAGAACATATCAACTGGCCTAAAGAGAAATGGAGAAACATTTTGTGGAGTGATGAAAGTAAGATTGTTCTTTTTGGGTCCAAGGGCCGCAGACAGTTTGTCAGGTGACCCCCAAACACTGAATTCAAGCCACAGTACACTCTGAAGACCATGAAGCATGGTGGTGTAAGCATCATGATATGGGGCTGTTTCTCTTACTATGGTGTCGGGCCTATTTATCGCATAGCAGGGATCATGGATCAATTTGCTTATATCAAAAGGTCATGCTGCCTTATGCTGAAGAGGAAATGCCCTTGAAATGGGTGTTTCAACAAGACTATGGCCGCAAACACACCAGTAAGCAAGCGGCATCTTGGCTCCAGACCAACAAAATTCAGGTTATGGAGTGGCCAGCCCAATCCCCGGACCTTAATCCAGTAGAAAACTTGTGGGGTGACATCAGAAATGCTATTTCTGAAGCAAAACCAAGAAATGCAGAGGAATTGTGGAAGGTTGTCAAATCATCCTGGGCTGGCATAACTGTTTACAGGTGCCAGAAGTTGGTCGACTCCATGCAGCACGGATGTGAAGCAGTTCTCAAAAACAGTGGTTATACAACTAAATATTAGCTTAGTGATTCACAGGAATGCTAAATCTGAATGGTTTTTTTCAGTTTATTGAGTAAATATTTGAGTTTGTAATGAAAAATGCAGACACTGCTATTTTTTTGAACAGCCCAGTATCATGTTTTGCTTCATTTTCTGTAAAGTAATTGAAATATTGATACTTTGTTCTTCATGTTTTGATGTAAAATATAATGTGCAGTGTTCCCAATGAATGGAAATAAAAATATTATACGGATTTTGAGCTTTACTCACGTTTTAAAACACACTGTTATTATTTTGAACACAACTGTACACTACACTCACTGGCCACCTTTGTTAGGTACATCAGCTACTACTTAATGCAAATATCTAATCGGCCAATGACATGTCAGCAACACAGTGTATTTTAGGTAGACATGATTGAGACAACCTGCTGAAGTTCAAACTGAGCATCAGAATATGAGAGAAAGGTGATTTAAGTGAGTTTGAACGTGGCATGGTTGTTGGTCTGAGTATTTCAGAAACTGCTGATCTACTGGGATTTTCCCACATAACCAGTAGTGTTTATAGAGAATGGTCTCAGGTCAGAGGAGGATGCTCAGGCTGCTTTAAGCTGCCAGGAAGCCAACAGTAACACCAAAAAACAAAAAACCACTTGTTACGACTGAGGTATGCAGAAGAGCATCTTGGCAGCAGCAGAAGAGCACACCGGATGCTGCCCCTATCAGCCAAGGTCAAAGAATGAGGCTACAATTTGCAGGGGCTCACCAAAATTGGACATGCTAGCATGTTAATATCAACCAGAATCTGAGGAATGTTTCCAGCACCTTGTTCAATCTATGTCATAACAAATTAAAGCAGTTCTGAAGGCAGAAGGAAGTCCAATCCAGTACTAGCAAGATGTATCTAATAAAGTGGCAGATGAAAAGGCAATGAGTCTTTTTAAAAATAACCAAACATCCATTTTAAAGCATTAACATCTCTTTCACAGAGCTCCCGTCACAACAATCAGAAAATTTTAGAATGAATGAAAATGGCAACAAAATATTTAAATGAAGTTGTTTTTTTAATCAATTTTCAGATTTATAATCAGCAACAAAGAAAAAAGCCCACCGCTCACTTTGAACAACAGAAAACCCCACAAACAATAATCACCAACATCTGGCTCCCTATCAAACAACTCCTCAGAAGTGGGCTTCACTCTGAACCTTCAACACATTTCCCCCCCAAATACCTCGCACACTTTTTCTGTACCGTCTGTACCTTTGCTGCTCTTTGAGCTAACAGCATGCTCATTTTCTTCCCAGTCTTGGCTCTCATCTATGGCAGAGCTGTCTTTGGCTCTGGTTCACTGTTAGGGATGTTCAGCCCACAGAGACCTGGTTTAGTTCTTGCCCTCAGTAACCTACCAGGTTTTCCAGGACCTTGTGTGAATCAGGATCCAAACTGGAATAAATCAACATATGAAAATAACAAAAATGGAAGAGAAACATGTTGCCCGGTGATCTAAAGAAACTCAACTTTTAGTGTCAGTATGGACATGTGCTGAAGGTTTCACTGGGAACGTAAATGTGTGAAGAATGCGCAGTCAGAACCAAACAGCCCTTTGATTACTCCCCCCGTAGATAAGTAAGGAGTCACCATAAAGTTATTAGCCTCCTGCTTGTCCCTCATGCCAGGTGCAGGTTTTCTCCTCGTCCTCTTTAATCCGTGACCTCTGAGTCCTTCTGGTCCACACTGGAGTTCTGCTCCTGGTTGGAAACCTCCAACTTCTTCTTAAAAGCTTGATTGTGTGGGTCATCTGGAGGGAGACACACACACAGACACAAAAAGTGACGAGAGTGATGAGAGGACAACACAAAACAAATATATTATAGTAACAGCAGAGGTCTGATGGCACAGATGGTAATCATTCGTTTGGGGCATTCTGTTCATAACTTTCACAGAGAGTTTTCAGATGTAACCGAGGGAGGTGGAGGGTTTGTAGGGTTTGGTGGAGTCGTCGTTCTGGCCTCACTGAACATTGGCCTGCAGGTTGCACTGGAGCTGTTTCCAGTATTAGCACCTCCGAGTCTGAGGAAGACGCTTGACTTGCTGCCTCGGGGAGGAGTTCAAGCATCTCAGGAAGGAGCGGTACTCATCCACATTGAAAGGAGACAGTCGGGTCGGTTCAAGCATCTGATTAGGAGGAGATTCCAGCTTAATTCTCAAACAAACTGAAGATATTCTATTCCCTAGAAGAGTTGGAGGAGGTGGCTTGGAAGAGTTAGAGCTGTGCTCTTCAGCTGAGACTGTGGCACTGTGTCCTGGGCTAGCATAAGCGACAAAAAAAATGGAGCTGTTTCTGATTAAAAACCTACCAAAAACAACCAAACACAAGAACCTTTAAAAGGCACAAAACCTTCAGAGGAAACAAACATTTTACCTAAAATTACCTTTTTAAATTTTCCATGTGTAGCAGCATAGTTTATAGAAAGTAACTCTCTGGACGGTGTGCAAGCGATCAGTCTGCAATCAACACCAGTAAAAGAATTGTTTTACTTTTAAGTTCTGTCGTGTCATGATTGGTCAGTACAGAAACCAATACAAACGCACCCAATCCAAGTATCGATAGCAACGCTGGTATTGGTATCAGGCCGGTACTAGTGCAACAGAATTGACGCTTTGGGTTGTTTGTCTTCCGTAAGTTCCCTACATTGTTCACGCGAGTTTCTGCGGCCTATAGGTAATGTTATATTTTTATATTTGAACCATTTTTGCGGTAAAATAAGCATTTTCTAGCCTAAAAAAACATAACAATATAAATATCGTCTTACCGCTGAACACCACATTGATGATCCAGCCTATAGAGCAAGGTGTTTTTTTCCATGCATTTAAGGCGTTTTATATACGAAACACCCTGCTGAATACATACAGATGTGTCTCAAAAGTGTCTTTAAAAGTGTCAGGAGGGTTTTTATGGCTTTAAATTGATGAAAATAATAAAATAAACACATGGTTTCTGATTCGCAGATTTTCCACGTCCTGGACCATAAACCCTGTGTTAATCCAGGGGATGCTGTATTTGGTGGGGTTGTATTTTCACACACAATACTGTAATACGATACTGTAGTGGTCCCACCCACTACTGCATAGCCCGGCAGGATTGGACTCTTTAGCGTGCCACTTCTGGGTCCCCGGGCCATATGTTTGACACCCCTGCACTCTACCCTTTCCTCTGTTTTTTAATAATGGGGTCTGGGTGCAGCAGACTGTCTCTGCCTGCAGCTTTATAGCTTTTTGTTGGTGGCCTCCTCAGCAGACTCTGCTGATCTCCGCCCTGTCCTGTTCCTCACCAACACCCTCGGTGTCACCGTCCTCGCCCCTTCTTGTCAACACCGCGCAGTCACACCGAGTGTGGTTAAATCAGGATCTTACACACCTATTCTGTATAACTTTACTTCGGGTTTCCAGATGACATCCAGCATTTTCCGTTGCTGCTCGATCTGCGCCTCGTACCGGACGGTGGTTTCCTCCAGCGCCGAGCACAGGTCATCGCCCACAGTCGACATCCGCTGCCTGAGGCGCTCTCTGAAAGACCCAACCGAGGACATCTTCACTCCCACCGACGGCTGGGTTTAGTGCGAGCACACAACAAAGAGGTCCTCCAGCCGAAAAACACCGAGATAATGCCGGTAGCGCCTTCTTCGTCTTCAGCTGGGCAGCGGTGGCGCAATGCTGCCCTCTGCCGTTCACTTGTGAAATCCACATGGAAAAACATGCAGGACACTAACGCTTTTTCCTGTCTGTTAAATTTGATCTGTTTTGTGCTGATGTCACTGATACTGAGAGAGTGGTAGAGAGAAATCGTAACACATTTGGATTTTGTGACACTTGGAGAAGACATAAAGTTGATTTGGTTGCATTTTGAACCCTTAGATTTCTTCTCCTGTTCTTCTGAAGCAAACTTGGAAGAAAATAAAAGGTGGAATTAAAAAACGCCAAATACTACTTCAAGGGCTCGTAGGATATTAGTAGTGTGGGGAACATTTTATGCTTCCTTTTAATATGTCCACTGTGTGAGCCTTCATGTTACTCACCAAGGAGATCTGGGCTGTCAAACACAATATTTAGGCACTTACCTGTCCTTTGCGCACAGAGATCTCTCTATATTTTGTGAATCTTTTAATGATATTATGCACTGTAAATGATGAGATATTCAAAATCTCTCCCAGTTTTATGTTGATGATTACTCTGAAACCGTTCCACAATTTGCAGGTGCAGTTTTTTGCTGATTGGTGAACCTCTGCCCATCATTACCTCTGAGAAACTCTGCCTCTCTATGATTTTAGAGGACCCTTTTTATACACCAAGTCACATTAATGAACATTAATTAACTAATGTTTAGGTTAATTAATTAACCTAAGTAGTTCCCAAAAGTTCCTCCAGCTGTTTCTTTATAACACCACACACTTTAAATTCATTATTAGCTCAGATTTTTCTTAAATTTTCTAAGTTTTAACATTTTGTATGTTTTCTGTGTTTTAAATTAGAAAAAAGCTTCATGAGATTGGGAAATCGGTGCATTCTTGTTATTTTAAAAGCTATGCAATACTTAAAATCACTTACAGTATACTTATTTCTTTGTTTCCTGTAAGGACCTGATTTGTTACACTCATGTTACACTCATTTACTTACCAATTGTAAGTAAATATAATTACATTGTAATTTCTAATAAAATACATTGTAATCCCATTTAATCACAGGTTAATTATGCCCCTAGTTGCATGTCATATTTCAAAGCGTTGGCTCCTGACTGTGAGGAAATGACACTGTAACACTGTGTAACATTAAAGCAGTGACTTCTTTATGCAAACCCAGACTGAGCCCAGGGTGAGGACTCTGTGTGCACCAACACTCTGGGTGAACTGAAACCAAACCAAAAAGAGAAACACTGTTTTTTTCCCCCTTGTGGTGTTCACATCAAATCATTTCTCATTAGCAGTGTGCCTTTGTCATGGATGCATGCACGTGGTCAGCATGTATGAGGAAGAACAAAGTCTTGGTGAACTTTAGCTGTCCATCACTCTTCACAGGAACGCAGAACTGATCCAGGAGCTTTCACAGGCCTGAGCCCATCGCACCAGGCCGCCGCCTCTGAATGTGAACGTCCTCATAATCCTCAAAGTCCTCCGGAGCCTATAGCTCCTTCATTCCTTCCTTCAAACAGTCCCCTAAGCATCTTTTTTTTTTTCCTTTTTTTGGAAAGGTGCGAGAGTTTGCGATAGTGGAGATCTTTTTCATGTCGTGTGTTTCGTCCTCCTCCCCCTCGGAGGTCCACAGATGCTCTTCTGTTACATCTCTCTCACTTTTTCTGCACCCGGTCCTCATGACTGCTTGAGTTAGAACGTGACAAGAACGCCAAATCTCAGGTTAAAGTCTTTTAGACAAGTCACTTTATTTATAAGAAGAAGCAACACCTGTATAAAAAGGAGATACAAGCTGGAATCAATGATAACAATTACAGAAAAAAAACCTTTCAGCTTATGAGTTATGCAGCAGTAAGACGTTAGATTGGAGGATTGAACCCACATTATTACACTGTGTGCATTCACAGGGAAACAAACTGTTTAAAGTCAGCTCATTTACAGAAAATAGAACTTTTCTGTGGTTATATTTCACCTGCATCTGGTTTCCCGTGTAGTGAATCTAACACAGCAAAGCTGAGAACATGCCACAGACACCAAACGAGTCGTGCACACTTAAAGTACATCAGAAATTCAACGACTTTCCACTTTAATGAAAACAGTTTGCAGTACCAGCATAGAGGAGGAAGAGGGGGCTGGTATTTCAGAGTAAAGTGGAGCTCATAGTGGGCTCAAAGAAGCGAAGAACTCCCACATTTATTATTATTATCATATACATTAACAGTGATCATGCCGCAGGTCCCAGCAGAAGGTTTTAAAGCCACATATTCCCGTCAGATTCAGATCTAGGCTTTGGTTAGCAAAGCAATCAGTGGATTTGGAATATTTTGCCATCATGAAGAGCGCACTCAGCAACTCTATCTCTAAATCTTGTGTCACCGAGACAACAGGTAATAATTGGAAGGGATTAGAGTGCTTTATTTCTGAGGGGTAAACCCCTCAGGGAGCTCCTCACAGTTTACAACTGAAATTAGCATTGTCTGCTAACAGGGCAAGAACTGAACACTTGAATCACCCGACTGGATTACTTCAGCCCAGAGGTAAAGGACAGAATACACACAGAAGAGCCCAAGTGATGCATCAAGAACCTGATTTACCGATTCGACTTTTAACCTCCAATCCGCAGCTGATTCATAAACAGCAATTTAGTTTCTTCTGTGAGTTTGTGCAAAATTTCATAATGAGGCAAGAAGGTAAGACTGAAAAAATGGAATTATATCCTATTAGTTTAGAAATTAAATCATTTGGCCTAGTATTAGAGTCACAGCTTGTATTTGCTTTGTGCAAACCTAACAGCCCTTTGGTGGAGCTGCCAATAAGGCCCTGGTGATAAAATTTAAGAGTTTACTGATCAACATTTTTATAGTCTGGCTTATTGGACAAACTCTTATTATGAAGAAAGCCAAAGTATTTCTTTCTAATTAGAAACAGCATGCATTTGGTTTGTTATACACACTCACTGGCCCTCAACGTTGCTATTACGGGATTAGTCCCGTTTTGGACATGGTCACCAATCTTATGTTGTCCAATTTTCTGTTTTGGTTCAAAGGTTCCTCTCCTAGGCTAACAGGAGTAGTACCTGCTGTGGTCTTCTCCTTCTTCTGAGATCAGCAGTTTCTGAAGTACAGTCACTTAAATCACCTTTCTTCCTCTTTCTGATGCTCACACTGAATCCAGCAGAATGTCATGACCATGTCTTCATGCTTAAATGCTGCCATGTGATTAGCTAATTATACATTATTGTACATAACCTTGGCTTTTCTATAAAGTCCAACATGCTCAAGTGACACCCAGAAGACAGCATTATTTCTCAGACATCAGCTTATAGCTTAGTTTTCATTTTGTAACTATTTTCAAAAATGTTTGCTGGGTATTTTAAATGTTGTGCACACAGAAAGGTAAGAACTTAGAAGAACAGGGGTTTAGCCTCAGTTTGCCTTTCTCAGCTGTTTTTATGTGTGTCCTCAGTAAAAACTATTTATTACAATTTAGAGTAAAAAAAAACTATTTAGAATAAAATATATGACAAAGCAGGATAGTTTTTATTCTGCATGTTTACCCATTTGTTTTCTCAGTCAGATTAAACCCTCACCTGTCACATCTGGTCTCTAAGCACCAAGAAGGCAAGGTTTTACATCAGGACTGCCCTACCATTATGGGCCATCTTTTATATACAAACTGACAACATCCTCCCAGGTTTTTGGCTTCAGTCCTCAGCCATTTTCCAAGCACAACATTCAGAACACTTTGGATATTTGTGGAGAAGTACGAGACATTATGGAGGAAGATAAAAACAATGGTCTCGTTTGACGTTGAATCTCTCTCACTTGCATTCCAGTTACTGGAGTAGTGGAGGTAGTTCATAAGACATTAAAGGGTGACCCTACCCTTCACATCAGGACTAGTCCTCTGTCTACATTTCACACACAACTGCCATTACTACAGGCAGAAACATGGTTGCACCAGTTTTACCCAATGTAGGTAAAAAAAAGGGCTCCAATATTCTATCCTGAAACACCACCAAGCCATTGAGTTTGTTAGACTGTGGAACTAGTACTGAAAAGCTGATGTGTACCATAGGCCAATGCATATGGATACATTAAGGCATGACTCTCATCACCCACTGGAGCACAAATTAGTTGTCATCAGGATGCTACAGCACAGTGTGAACATCATCCCCACAGATACAGAAGCCAGCAAAGCAGAAGAACATCATATCAAGAAGGCCCTGAATAAATGTTGTCATCCCAGCTGGACATTTGTCAGAGCTGGGAAGATAACCCAACAATGCTCCAGGCGATCCAGGAAAGAGTATGGACAGCCACCGCCTAAGTGAAAACCACTGGTGAGCCCTTATGTGTCAGGAGTTTCGGAACAGCTGAGACTCAATTTTTCAAACCCAGAAAACACGCTATGCTAAAAAACGATCTACCCCAAGGAAAACAGAGTAACAGGAAACAAAGTAATATCGTGTACATGGTGAAGTGCCCAGAGGATTACTGTGAATTATAAATTGTGGAAACCAAGCAAGCTCTGGCCAACAGGATGGGAAAACACAGAAGAGCTACCTGATCAGTCCAGGACTCTGCAGTCTTATTATGCCTACAAGCTAGTGACCACTCCTTCGGTGATTGGCTGTAGCTCAGGAGGTCGAGCATGTCATGTACTAATCCAAAAGTTTGTGGTTTGATCCCATGGCTGCTCAAGTCTGCATGCCAAATATCCTTGGCAAGATACTGACCTGACGTTTTGTGAATGTTAGACAGAAAGCACTTAAGCACTGAAAAAAGTGCTTGGGTGAATGAGGCATGTTGCATAAAGTGCTTCAGTCTTTCTTCAATAGCACGTTTTTTAAGATCAGGGAAACCTGATCTTGAAACCTGCAGTCAGCTGAGACTCACGTAGTCAGTTGGATTAGTGATGAAATGTTTGTTCAGATTGACAGAATCTACTTCTTCTGATTACTGAGCATCCATTAAGACATACAGTCCATAATGAAACCAAACTTTATTTTAAACTGCGCTCCAAGCACTGTAAGAGCCAAACGGCAAGAGAGAAAAAATAAAATGTATGCTTTAGAGAGGTTAAGTTTAATCCTCATCCTTTCCAGATATAGTTACGGTATGTTACAGTAACTCCGGCCTGAAAACACCAACTCAGCTTTGTGTTTATCTGCAGAAGCAGCCAGAAGGTGAAGCTGTACGTCTACAACATGCTTCATGCTATAAATGATAAATGCTGAAATTAGAGTCCAGTCAAACTGTGCAATCATCAGTGTGGTGACTTATTTTTACATTTAACGAATATGTATTGATTTCTGGATTATCCATTCTTAAAAGAAAAATGACCATTGATTATTGAAAATGTTTGATAAAAGACCGAAACAATCCAGCTTGTTGTTTTTGTCTGGGGACCTCTAAAAGTGGTTCATGCATGCTGTAGGAGCTGTAGTGACTTCAAATGGAAAGTATTCATTTATAATTATGACAGCTATTGATGCATCTGTCCAGTAATCTGTAATAATCTGCAATGGATTACATGTTTAAAGTAACAGGGGGGGCCCCTGCCTATAAATCTGTCTGCGGTGGTCCTGATGCTGGCGGGCTCTGGGCTGCTAGCGATAAGGGTTAAGCTGTATTGAAGCTGGATGGATGCAGAGATCAAAGTCAGAGCTTCAGAAAAACCCCACGAGTTGTGCACTTGAGATAAAATAGTTGATGCTCCTGAGCAACCACGGCCAGCCCGAGGGGCTTCAGGAGCCCCAAAAGCAGCCTATTTCTGATGGAAGTTCAGTTGTTTGGCAGTGAGAGACAATCAGAGGTCTGTTCTCACTGCTGCCTGAACTCTCTGACCTTCTGAATCTCCATACTTTGTCTTATATAAAATCCATAGCTTATGAGGATTCCTGTTGGTGTTCTCCCCTGTTTTCCTAACATTTATAAAGCATACCCAAAGTTAACTTTTATAGTTGTGGCTCTTTTTCATTGATGATGGGTGAAAAATCCATGCAAGCCAGATTAACTGTTCCAACCAAACCTGGGAAAACCACTGCTTTATGGAGCTGACTGTGTCCTGCTGATAGGGAAAGGAGTTTCCATATACTGTACTAAGGTAAAAGATTTTGAAGCAGCCCATTGGTGGATCCATACACAGGAAGTATAGTTATGGTCAAACATTTACATCTACTCATCATGGGCATGAATGCCATGGCTTTTAATTATTTCTTTGCAGTATTTGTTTTCCAAGTGAAATGGCTCTTCTTGATGGAGGACACAGTGAGCTCCATAAAGACGTGGGTTTTCCAATTTGGGATGGAACAGCTACAACTTGGCGTCATAGAGGATTGGGCTTTGGATGAATGAATCATGATGAAGTTAAACCAAGAAAAGAAATATTTAATAGAACTTACAAACAACAAAAAGCAGTGCACAAAAACTGGCGGGTTGAAAATATGAAGCAATAATACAAAAATCTAAAAGGAGCACAAAGAAGGCTAGGAACAACACAGTCAGAGAAGCACAGGAAATGACCACAGAGGAGTTACAGGTGGGGGGCAGTGGGGCCAGACAATCACAAAATCGGGGGGAAATTAACAAAGGCAGGAAGTAAAAACCACAATGAGGGAAAACTAACCTTCGATGGCTCTGACGTGCCACTGAAGCTGATCGCGCCAACTCAACACAATGCTTCCTTGTGTATTTTATAAGCGTCCCCATGGTGCCAGGTCTATTTTTTTAGGAGGCTGCACAGAGCAGGTGAAGAGGGCAGGAAGTCAGATACAAGCAGTACATAGGGAATCCAGGGAATTTTCAAAATAAAAGACCCCACACAAACTAAAGGCTCTGTTTCTGAAATGCTCCCAGTGGGATTTGAAGCTGTGCAAAGGATGGAACAAAACAGTGATGGGAACGTGACATTAAATCCAGTGTATTCCCAGGGTAATGCTGGCAAAAAGTAAGTGACAGACAGGGACATACAGAAGGCAGGAGGAAATGGGAAGTGGAAACGGAAAGGAGTAAAATAAAACAAATGATTACTTGTAGAATGATACAAACCAGATGTTTTGCACTGTGCAGCAACCCCTCTTCTTTTGACAAGAGTCTGTAACACATCTTCTTTGCATAATACAAGTTTTTATGAGTTTTATTTTTGTGTTTTTGAGCTCTTTCACTGATGTCCACAACAGAAATGTGACTGTTTTTGATGTAATGCTGTATGAGGGCCTGAAGATCCCAATCCAGTACTGATTTTCAGCCTTGTTCTTTGCGCACAGAGATTCCTCCAGATTTTCTGAATCTTTTGATGATATTATGGACTGTAGATGATGAGATATTCAAAAGTCTATACATACAGGACATTATTCTGAAATTGTTCCAGAATTTGTGTTTTTTTTGGTGATTTATTTAAAATGCTGGGGTTTTTTTTTTGTTTTTTTTAATACCCAATCACGTTGCTGACCTGCTGCCAATGAACTTGATTGTCTGCAAGATGTTCGTTCTTTTCAGGTAGCACTTACTTTTCCAACCTTTTACTGTTTTACTTAATCAAATGTACGAGTTAAACCTTTCATTAAAATATTAAACTGTCTTAGTTTAAACATTTAATATGCTTTCTTTGTTCTACTGCAAATAAAATATGAGTTTATACGTTTTTTTAATCACTGCATCACACAGCGTACCAACCTTTTGGGGGAATTCAGTTTGTACATTTCATTCAAAATTCCTGCCCAGCCTTCTGTGTGGGAGTTTACTTGAACCCATCTTCCCTAAACTAACAAAACCTATTTCCAGTGACAGAGAGCTGGTGCAGTTGCTGGTGCCTTTTGAGAAGCTGCAGAATGACAGGTTTGAGAAGCGATTGTTAGGACAGTTGGGGAAATTAAGGGGGGGAAGAGAATCCTGGCGGATAGAATCTGCAAGCTGCATCTGTGAATTATCGATGAATTTCCTGCAGCATCCTCTCCTTTAGCTGCTCATGTCAGCGCACCATACAACACAGGACTACAACATTAGCTAAAAGTGAGGGTACATCAAAGCTAACACATCACATAAAAATGTGAAGTAGTTGATCCATTGTTCACATTGCTTCTCTTAATCACTCCAGGACTATTGTAGTGATAGTGATGAATTAAAGAAGAACCAACTAGGAGATGTTATATTAGTAAATCATTGGGTACCGGTTACTTCAACATTTGTTCCTATTTTTGTACTCCATATTTCGTATAGCCTTTATGAGCTAAATATCCATAAATGCAACATGAAAGGTGCTTTTACATGTTGTTCTTACACCTGATATCAGTTATGGGACATTAAAAGTGCTTTTTTGCAATGAGCTACAGCCTGGGTACACTGTCTGCTGCTTGATCTTTGTGTAGACCGTGCATGTAAGAACTTTTAATTCCTTTTTCTTGCACTCTGTAGTTTTGCTCTTTGGTTATTAGCAATATGAATAGCAAATGATTTCAAACTCAAGCCAACATCTTCTTTGAGGCTGGGATCCAGTGGTAACAGCTGCACAAGTTTCCTTAAAGCTCCAGATGGGGGTGTCTAAATACTTTTGGTTATGCAGTGTATTACAGTACTGCAGGGACTTGGCACTGACATATACTGTGTATGCGATAATGCTCTAGCATGACTTTGTGGATCAATAGATTTCCTATAGGCTAATTTTTGTAAAACATTCCTGTCTGTGACCTTAATTCAATGTCCATATTTATAAAGGTGCTATAGGAACTAGCACTGTTTGGCTGTTAAATATCAGTTATTGTATTGCACTCGCTTTCTGCACCTGTCAGTCACCATCATCATCAGAATAAATTGGATGTTTCTCAGATACCGTTATCGATTTATCTCTATCTCAGCTCGCCACGCCGGGGCACCCGAATGGCCCCAGATATCGACCTGCAGGCCTATTAAAACCTCCTTGGGAACATCATCCTATAAGACCTTTTTTTCAAGTCATGAAATCAATGTTTTCAGCCAGATAGAAGAGAACACATGTCACCAGCTGCAGAGTACAAATCAGCTGGAATAACTTGAAATATTTACATATGTATGACTAAAAATGTTTAGGCTGCTGTTTAAAGGATTTGGCTTTTCACTGAAGTCTTTTAAAATGTGATGTTTTAGAAGAGATTTTAATCATATGGACAGGAGCAACATGAGGTCGTAGGATATATTCAGCACCGGCGCCTCCATTTATTTGCTCTGTTTGGCCTTTCTTGGTGTAGATGCTGAATCCTGGGCCTTTATCTTTGCCAACGGCAGCAGAAACTGACTTCTTTAATGCCACATCTAACCAAAGGGCTGCAGAAATGTCAGGCAGCCGACGGCCAGAAACACACACACACACACACACACACACACACACACACACACACACACACACACACACACACACACACACACACGCACACGCGCACACACACACAAACACGCAAACACACACGCAGTCATGCCTTGGAAAATTCTGTGTAAACTCTGCCAACTTTGAAAAAACAGTGCCAGTGTGACCTTTACATTCATATACAGGCACACATACGGTTTCTTATAGCTTATTTTTTAATGGATCTCCAAAGTTTGCTTTTCTCATTACTTATCAGAAAAAACTGGCAAATTAACTAAAGAGGAGAAACACTGCTCATATTACTTTTACTTCTTTTCATCTTACTGGCAGGCGTTAGCATCCATATTTACTGTTTCCTGCATGAATCGTGCAAATTTTCAATAAACTGTGTTGCAGCATTTCACACAAATGCAGCCAGCTACCCATAATGTGTTCGTATGGGTGAGTACTTTATGGCATTTTTGCATGCATAAAAAATAATAAGCAAAAAAAAAAATTGCATTAATACGAACCAACACGTACAGAAAGAATGACCTTTGCATAAAAACAATGTGACATAAATTTGGTCTATGCAATAGGTACATTTAAAAAATGCAAACTTACATATAAGTTTGAAAACATAATTAAAATTTAACAGCAAAATAAAATAATTGAATCTCTTTAAGAATGCGTTTTTACAACAGTAGGTGTTAGAAAGTTGAATTAAATGTTATATATTGTAATTAGAATTGTTATTAAATTCAGTATAACATTTTTAAAGGGACTCTGCATTTCCTGCGATTAAAAATCAAATGTCCAACCATAGTTTCAAATAAATGATAGAAGGCCCAGCAGTCCAGCCAGTGTAACTTCATTTAGTCTTTTATTTATGAAAGTGTGGACAATGACATCTTACTCTGAGAAGACAACAGAGGTTAATGAATATTATTAATCACTAATAAACATGATGGGACGCCTTGTCTCGTATCAAAATGCCTTTGTACACAATGAGTAGCAGGAGAAAGCGTAAAATAAAGTCGTCTGAGTCACTTGCAGTCCATAATCTTGGCCTGACGGGCTCATTAAATCACGCTGTACAGAGTAATAATGGTAGGAAAAGCTTATTTCAGTCTTGCAATGAAATTCATCCTTTTTTTCAAAGTCATCAGCATGCTTCAGTGAAGTTATATTTAGAAATTAAGTGGTCACAATTCTTGGATTAAATTGCTTCCACTTCTCATTTCACTTGTTCTCATCCCAATGTGATCTTCTGGTTCGGTATAACTTTTTAAAAATGTTTTTGTTTCTTATTTTTTTGCGCACAACATCCAGATAGTCAGCAATTATTATCGGGAACAAAGCAAAAGGGGTCTTACAGTGTCCTCGGCGAGAAAACCACAGAAAACCGTTTCCCTGTGTGTCTCCTTTCTTGTCTCTAAAATGGCAACGTGTCGAGGAATAACTTATCTATGATGGCTGGTGGCGGCACCAGATCCTCCAGCTTCAGGTAGAAAATCCTCTGCAGGCCCTGGATGCACAGAGTGCGAAGTTCCGGCAGCTTTTCCAAAAGTCTGGACAAATGATTGGACCAACAGCTCGAGCCTCCATCCGCGCTTGTCCCACCGTCCTTCAAGCACCTGACCACGCTGCTCTGTAGCTCCTCAACTTTCTTTGGCTCCTTCAGTCCATGCCGCTCTGTAGAGAATTAAATAAAAAATGAACTAACTTTACAAAGTTAACCAGGATATATTGAATTCTTTTATTACCTTTTAACTGGTGCTACAATAATTTCATTAAGTAAAATTACTACTTGTAAATCAGACTTTTGGTAGCTACATTCATCTCAAGGCTTTTGTTCTAAAATAACAAAGAATGTGAACTTTTAAAAATTCAGTTTTATCAACCAAATTTCAACCATTCAATTCATCTTATAAATCGCATATTTAAGATTGTTTTGCTTGGGTATAATTTTCAATACTTTTCCAGTCATTATGTTTAGCTAAGATTTTGCCATGCTATCTGTTACTGTTGGTTAGCAAATAGGTTTGACTAATTATATTAATAATTTATTCAATTTTAAAGCCCACTTATCGGGCCTCAACTTAGCTAACAAACTCATTTGTCTCAAACTTTTAGCTATTTCAACTAGTTTTCTTTTACTATTTCAAATTAGCTTTAACTAGTTTTTCTACCCAATTACTTTTAGCTAACCTTTTAGTAGTCAGTTTAGCTAATTATGCTAACTATTAATTTTAATAACATTTTAAAAACTATTTATCCCATATTAACTTTTTTTTTTTTATTAATTATATGAACCACATTTCAACCATTATCATATAAATTGTAGACTAAAGAGATTTTTGTTTAGGTAGAAGTGTCAGTGCTTTTCCAATCATTACTGTCTGTAATGTTAATTAGCTGATAAGTTTAGCTAATTATAGCAAACATTTATCCAATAAATTTAATTAAACATTTTTTGAGCCTCTGGTTGTTGCTAACAAATCTATTTAAACAATTTACTTTTATCAATTCTGTTTTCTTTATTTCAACCACTTTTTAAAAAAACAAATTACACTATTAAATTACCTTAAACTAATTATTCCCCAAAAGTTTTTGTTTTTACCATTTTTGTTATTTTAAAAGATTCTATATAATATTACGTCTTTGCTTTTAGCTAACTTTAGCTGTTGTCTTTACTTTTTCGCAGTCATATTTAGCTAATAGAAACGTATCCATTACTTTTAAATCATTTTTAAGATATTTATCTATTTTAACTAGAAAGTTAGTTATTATAATTTGCTAACTATTTCAACCATAATTAAATGACTAACAATTTATCCATAAATTTTATCAACAAGTTGTCAAACAAACTATTGTTTTGTTGTTGTTTGTTGTTTTTTTTCACTATTTCCAGCCATTACCCTTTAATCTGGGCTAATTACTTGGAACTTTTAGATAACTATTTAAACCAGTTACACTAATTATTGCACTTATCATTCTACAAGATTGTGAAGGACCTCAGCCATCCCAACAACAGACTGTTCTCTCTGTTAAGGTCAGGAAAGCGATTCCGCTCCCTGAAGACCAACACAGAGAGACTGAGGAGGAGCTTCTTCCCGCAGGCGATACGGTCTCTCAATCACACCACCACACAGTACTGACCCACACATATAGTTCTTACACACACACTGGACATTCTGGACATTGTTTTCACTTCATTACTTAAATCACGCTGCTGTTATTGTGTATATATTTATTTATATTTCTTCATACATTCTTATATAGTTCTATATTGTGTATTTTGTTGTACAGTTATTTTATTTTCAACTTTAATTTATATATTTTATCTTATTCTCCCAGTTAAATTACCCTTCATTCTAATTTGTGTTGTACAGTTATTTCATTTTTAACCTTAATTTATATTTTATTCCTTCCTAGTTAAATTTACCCTTTTTAATTTTTCATATTTATTTCCTATCTTATTCATAGCCTTTTCCTTTTTTGTTCTCTTTAGGTCACGAGCAGTTGTCCAAGCATTTCACTACATATCGTACTGTGTATGACTGTGTACGTGACAAATAAAATTTGAATTTGAATTTGAATTTGAACATGGCGTCACAAATTATGTAAAATTGCACACCTTTTGCCAAGTTTCGCTAGATTTTCTCTAGATTTAGAGAAACTAAATCAATAACAATCAGTCCAGCTTACTTGTCATCCCTTAAACATGTAGTTCACATTCAGGAAAGTTTATCCTCAGTAAATTAAAGCTTCACATCCTGGCATGATTTAATAATGTGACTGATTATACAATATTGTTCTTTTATCTTTATTTTGATTTTTCTTTTTTTAAACTGGAGCTGTGTTAATGACAAAAAATATTATAAATGGTAACATTCCCATGTTGAATATTATCAAAATAGATAATCCAGGGTCACTTGAATGTAGCATTTATCGGTTATGTCTTTAAGTTTTGTAAATCGCATGAAGCGGAAAATGTTCTTGGACGTCTCACCGGTGACCAGGGCGAGGGTGCATATACAGGAGAAGGTGGAGACGTCCAAGTTCATCCTCTGCAGATTGGCAGAAAATTCAACAATGCTGTCAATCCATTCGCCAAAGCCCCGCAGACACTGGAGCCGGTGCCACACTGACCCGTCACAGAAGATCAGTTTCCCTTCTTCTGGGTTGGATCTGAAATGTTACAACAGCCTGTGGTTAACGTGTGAAGCTGGAGGGCAGAGGTGAATAAATAAATAAGTAAATAGGCAAATAAATTCTATATAAAATGTGTAAAAGGTTATTTACCTGTACGACAACCGTAAAACAAAAAGTTCCAGGAAGGCAGAGTAGAAGAGAAGGTCTTGGTCATGTTTAGGTAGAGAGGTGAAACCCGGGATCTTCTGCGCCCAACCCCGAATAACCTCTATCGATCTGGTCAGGAGGTCATAAAACTGGCGGACATGCTGAGCATCGTCTCCTGGGGGACTTCCTGGATTCTCTTTAAACTGCATTTAAAGGTCACCGGTCGGATCAGATTGGAAGGAAGGAGGATACCAATGATTATAACTCTACTATGTCTTAGTCGTATATCAACAGTGTCAGTTCTACTTACTTTGGAGTAGTCCAGGCGAGAAGGTGGAGGATTGGACTCCACATGCGCCCTGATGAGGGCGCTCAGGAGGGCGCTGCCAGGTGAGGAGGCGTCTGGAAGAGCTCTGGGTTTGGACGGCAAGCGACCTCTTCGACCTTTCAGGCTGTCTGTCCTCACCACTGCAGAGGAAAAGATGAAGAGGGCGACACTTTTCAGCTCTGACCTCCTAAACGGCACCAAGAATAATGGTTTAAGAAGCTTTTTGGCTCTATCAGTTTACCTTCTTTGACCATTCCCACTGCGAGGCACTTCTGGAAACGGCAATATTGGCATCGGTTCCTTCTGCGTTTGTCCACAGGGCAGCTTTTGGCAGCCAAGCACACATACTTGGCATTTTTTTGCACTGTGCGCTGCACAGAGAGAAGAAGAATCTGCATATTACTCTATATACCTTTTGAAAAATACAATCCTGCACTTTAATAGGTTCATGGCTCTTGGGCTGAGGTGTGGTCGAATTTACATCAGTCTTCTTCCTGATCCAGCAAACACACCTGATGGTTAAAGGACTCTTTGGTTAATAAAAATCTGACTTGTTGGTGTGTTTCTTAAAAACTTGAAACAACTTTCAGTGCTCTAAACACATCTACCACTTGCTGCTGTTCACTAAAACTTTACACAGTACCTTTTCTTTTTCTAGTAAGAGATTTTTGGAAATTTTCTTGTAAAATTTTCAAATTAAAGCACAATTTTGGTCTCTAGAAACGTGTGCTGGTGGATTAGTCTGAAATATGGAGCCATATGGATCTTTTAAAAGATCTAATATGAGAAAAAGGAACAAAAAAAAAAGGTCCCTATGAAAGAAACAACAAGAAGAGACATAACAATAGTAATAGCGGACTTTTTTTTATAAACATACTGTCATGACAATACATCTCAGAGGGCTCATTGTTAAAAAAAATACTTTTGAGCCATTTTAGAAAGATAAGAAAGGTAAAAGTAACCTAACAAGGGGTTAAATTGTTCCTTCAAAATTAGTGGCAGCACTCTTGCTCCTGTGGGCCATCTGAGGCACTGAGCAGTCGGACAGGCAGGTCTGGGTAAATAGAGGGTCGTGGTCATTCATAATTTGGAGACTGGCCCCGGGGAATCTCCCAGTGAAAGACGAAGGAGAAGGTTTTGATTCACGGCACGTTGGTGACCATTTTCATACAGGACATTCGCGACGTTTAACGCGCGTGTCAAGAGACCAAGAGAACAAAACGTGCCTCTGGAGTCTATTGTCCAATTTAGAAGGCCGGTCAGAGCTCCCCGGGGGAAGCTTTATATTATAGCCAATTACTTGGAATTAGAGTTGCATTATGGGATATAATTCCCGTGGGTGTGTAGTTATTTTTTCATCATATTTTTCACAGAAATGTTGGAAGACTTTTGTGCTAAAAAAGGGAGTAAATATCCATAAAAAACAACTTTCAGATCTTCAGAGTTTCCTTTAAAACTGCAGATTTGTATTAAGCCTTCACTGAAAACAAACCTTGAAGAACCCCTTGCAGCCCTCGCAGGTGCGCACTCCGTAGTGCTGGCAGGCTGCGTTATCCCCGCATACCGCGCACACCCCCTCTGAGCTCAGCGGTCCTCGGCCGGGCGCAGAAGAAGTTTGGTATTCCATAAAGTGGTGGCCGTGCGCGAGATGGAGTGGGTGAGCAAATCCAACACCGCTCTGTTTGCCCAGGCCGGTGGAGCCCAAAACGGTGGGTGTTTCCAGCTGCTGGTGCGCCAGAGCTCCGTCAAACTTCACCTGGCACGTGGACAAACTCTGGCCGTCGTGTTGCGCGTGTTTTAGGGACAGCAGGGAAAACCTGGACAGCGCGTTTTTCCTGTGCGTCGCCAAATAGTCCTGCCGAAAGCTGTACAGGGAGCCGGAGTCCTCCCAAATGTGTCCCGACGGAAGCTGGAAGTTGGGCGTGAGGGAGGAGTGCGGGGAGGGGGAGCGGTAGTAATAAACGGGGCTCGGGGAAGAAAGGAGCTCGTCTGACTGGTGCGCTGGGTGCTGATTCGGTTGATAGCGCGGGCACCCGTGCGCATCCTCCACCTTGACGCACGGCAGCTCCCCCTGGACCTGCATCTGAAACAGACACGGGGGCTTTACGTCGTACCCAGAGCCGTAAGAGTCCGCCAGGGGGCCGAAGGTGGGGCCCGAGGCTCCAGCCGACACTTCACTGTTAGTAAGATCCATGCTGAACTTGACAAACTCCGGAGTGAGGAAGTCGCAGCTGCGCTCTCCGCCGGAGCTCTGGGAGGCTGGGCTGGCTCCTTGAGGCGACGAGCCGCACTGGGTCTGGACGCACGGCATGATCACTGCAACAACACACGCAGATGATGAAACGTGTTTAAAAGTGCGATAAAGTGATGCTCTAGTGAGGCAATGTCGCTGGAATTCACCGTCAATGCTTTTTTGTTGATATATTTAATTATAATATTTTTTTAAGGTGAAACAAGCAAACTCACCTTACAATTGATTTTCCACAACCCCCTATTGTGCCCCAAACGTCTCCTGGCACAAACAGAAACAACAGATAATTTGTTAGCGAGCCCAGTCCCCCCATTTAAACTCAAAAGAGTAACATTTCCACTACCTTAGATGTGGATCCAGTGCGGGAGGACGCTGGTGAGTAATCCCATCCCTACTGTGTTGCTGCTCGTGGATCTTCTGAAGCTCTCTGGCTGTATGGACGGAGCGATGGAAATGACTGTTCACTTCAGCCACTCTTTGGCTTTGCAGACTGGCTGCCAGTGGCACCGACAATGTGCTTTTGTTTACGTGCTTACGCGCTCCAAGCCCCATTACGCACGCACTGGCCACAGAGGGGTGGTGTGAGAGAGTGTGTGTGTGAGTATGTGTGTGTGTGTGTGTGTGTGGTTAGAAAGCGGCTCAGTGAATTTGGAAATTATGTTTATAATTAAGTTTAATGTAGTTTTAATAGATGTACGGCTGCAGTGGGGGATTCAGATTGGACTTATCTAGTTGTAAACGTGTGTAAAAGTATATAAAATTACACTTTTTATGTAGTTTTTAAAAACACAAGAATACTACTACACATGCTTTAATCTGCAGGGTGCTTGGTTTACTTATATGTGCACGCCTTCTGTCCTAAATAACAGAGGAAACGACAGCTGGCTCGTTGTTATTATCCCCAAGGAGGATGAAGAAAAGAGCGGAGTTGCGCAATCCTGCCTTTGCCTTACATCAATTTACGTGGCACCGCCTCCGCTCGAACCCAATTGGACGCTCTCAGCCGAGCTCCGCCCTCCGATTGGCTCTCCCCGACATCGCTCGACGTGCCCGCCGGGCTTCCTGGTTGTAGCTGTCAAGCGCTCACTCAAGCTACGGTTTGGATAGCTACCGATGCCCCCAGTCGCCGCCCTGCATCGCCCCGAGCGACTTTTATCCAGCCACGAAGCACCAAGTCCTGTAAGTGGGAATGTTTGTTGTGTCACCCGGTGATTTTCGGACATTTTAAAGCCGCTCTAAATGATTGTCTAACCCGTGTTTTTCTTTTCTTTCCCGACCCCAATAAAGGAAAAAAAAGCAGAACATCTGCGAATTTTTCTTCGCTAGCCGCTATAGGGCTGAGAGACTACCCTTCAGTTTTATCGTGTTCGTGGAGCTAAACACGGGCCATATTTACGTGTCTTTTTAGGCTATTTAAGCCCGCGTGAACGGCTAAATATTTCACACACCCTTTGAAGTGTATGTAGCCTTTTTTTCTTCTTCTTCTTTTTTACAACGTAAAGGCGAAGGTCAACAGTAATCTCCCCCCTCAGAGACCACACCGACACTGATCGCTTACATTTTGATCCACGGCAGGACAACAGTTAAAGATCAAACCGACTTCCTCTTGTGTGGCCCGGCGTACCTGCATCGGTATATCACCACCTGCTGTTAAAAGCAAACACTCCCAAGTAGGACATTTTGAATTAAAAGAAAAAGCCACAAATTTCACGTGTTTCTTCATAAAAATCACCCCCTCCTCCTCTTCCGGATTCATAATGAGCCTGCAGGCTGCTCTAAGTGAAAGCTGGTGACTTTCCCCAGTGACACGAAGACACCAGTAGTGGCATGAATATGGTGTGCCATGTTAATAACAGAGTTTAAGAGTCCTAGTTGCTTCACTCACAAAATCAGGGGTGTCAAACCTGAGGTCCGGGGGCCAGAATCGGCCTGGACTCCAACCGGTCAACTTCAAAAAGCAGGAATGAGGGTGTACATTTTGGCCTTTTAACTATATTTCAAAGGTTTTAGCTTTATCTTAACTGATAAACACCTCCCACATGGCCATTCATGCTACACCAAAGTAAATAGCTATGTAATAGATTTTTTGAGTTTGACATCACAGCACTAAAGGAGGCACCGATTGTGAAAGTCTGGGCTAGTGCTCATGTTTAAATATTCCAGATTGCCCCACACAGCTGGTGCAATACCTTGTCTTTGAGGGTTTTTAGTTAATTGGTATAATTTATTCCTGTCTGTGAGAAACAAACTAGTGTTTAATCTTTGAACACGTAGCCAGCACAAACATAGCATGACATTTGTACACTTTTGGAAAAGATTTTTTTCTTTTTGGAAAAAGAAAAAAAGTGGAACGATGGAGCGACTGGTCTCATTGTGAAACGTCAGGCTAATTATTTTCATCGTCACTTTGTTGGTGTCCACATTATGTGGACCAGTGATGTGGACCACAAATGGGACCTTAATCTTCAAAATTAGCATCATGTTCTTTTAAGTAATGATTTAAACTTGTGATTGGGACCATAAACATATTAGAATAGTGCTTACTGAGGCCATTGGTCAAGGAAGACGTATCAGGGCTGTCAGATTTGTTTTTGAAAGTAGGAAAGTCGCCCCCTGCTGGACTTTTGGAGGCAATAAATTGCACACTGAGCTAAATTTGTCAGACTCACCTAGTCTTAATGCAGGTTTTCACACAGATTGCGTAATTTAGCCTAGTTAAAGTTAACATAGCGAAATTGTGCTTTGTTAATTGATATCTGGCTGTTGGGTAATTGCTAATAAATGGTAAATGGCCTGTATTTATATAGCGCTTTACTAGTCCCTAAGGACCCCAAAGCGCTTTACACATCCAGTCATCCACCCATTCACACACTTGTGATGGCAAGCTACATTGTAGCCACAGCCACCCTGGGGCGTACTGACAGAGGCGAGGCTGCCGGACACTGGCACCACTGGTGTCTGACCACCACCAGTAGGCAACAGGTGAAGTGTCTTGCTCAAGGACACAACGACCGAGACCAAGCTGGAGCTCGAACCGGCAACCTTCCGATTACAAGGCGAACTCCCAACTCTTGAGCCACGATCGCCATTAATAGTTAAACCCAGTCAACAACTAAGATGGCATTTACTGATGTACTCTCTCTGGGTGTGTCTCTTGGCTTCTTTCCATCCAGGCTTGCTTGGAAACTTTCAAAGGGAGGCGCTGTTTAGATACCACACCGCATCAGCTGGCTCATTTTGACGTGAAGGTTCAGAAGCTTTACTTCGACTAAAATCTTTTTTCAAAGACTGCTTGAAGCCCTGTAGAGTCCATGCCTATTTGGTACATCGTGGTGTAATAACTAGAAGATAAAATGCAGACTGGGACTGGACACTTCAAGCAAAATAACTGTTTGTTTGATTTTGATGTCTTTTGAACATGTTTTAATTCACCCAAACAAAATTCAGAAGAAGGCAAACTTCAGCCTGACTTATAGGTGTGAAAAAAGTTGATACTGTTATTAATTTGTAGTTGTTGTTTTGAGAGGTAAAGTTTAGAATTTGGTCAAAAGTTGGCAGTAAAAATAATAAAAGACAGCGTTTGTGTGGCTAATGTCTGGCTGCCACAGTGGTATGCTACATGTAATAGGTCATTAATTACAGCAAACTGCTTGTTGACCTTTGGGCCATCTGCTTTATTAAAATGCATTAGAATCTGCTGCGGTGCACTGCGCTCCCTGGAAACTTGTTTTTCGGCGTACGTTACAGTAGGAATGCAAATACTTTACTGGGGCTCACCTGATGGGAATTGAAATTCGTGGGCCGGCGTGCAGAGCAATGTGTGTCACGTCGTGCTCGTTACGGCACAGACTCATTATCAGAATATTAAAGAGTCAACATCATCATATTCATTGGGGATCAATTTTAGTTGCATTTTCTTCAAGTATTATTTTCTCTGATGTAACCTGTAAAACCTGACCAGATGAGTTTTAATTATAGTTATTTACTGCATGTAACCTGGTTAGACTTTATACTTCCTTTGTCAGAGAGCTGAAGAAATTATGTTTTTTTGGCATGTTATGCATTTGATGCTAAAAAGTTCTGCTTCTTCTTTGCTGAGATTTGCTGCTTTTTTCTTTGTTAAACATCAGCACTTACTATTTGCTACCATTTTATACACCCGATGATCGTGTAATGTTAGGCAGTAATCGATGGGTAGATTAATGATGAAACTGTTCCTTCTATAGTCCCTTTTTACACAGGTAGAATTACACTTAGTGGCCAAAGGTTTGTGGACATCTAAATGATTTACTGATATGTTCCAGTAGACATGGAATTTGGATTCACATTCAGGGGTTTTCTTGGTTGAGAGTGAGCCTTTTTGTTCCACATATACATATAAATATATTATAAATATGAGTAACTAAAATCCATACTTGTTAGAAATAACAGTGATCACCTATTTAGCTCACCAGGCAACCGCTATGATGTAAGGCTAATGAAGAGGCCTGCCCCAAGGCCATTTAATGTAAGTCTTCTGATCTTTTTCTTCTGAAGTTTTTATGCCTTCTCTCATCTGAGCTAGAAATTCCAAAAATATGTGTTTTTTTCTTCGTTATTTAAACTTAATATATAAATTTGGTGGTTTTCCTTTAGTGGGATGCCAAAACATTTTTGAGTGGTCAGGAAAAATGCTGATATTGTTGTAGAAATAAGCCGTTGCATTAGGATCCACATCGAATTGAACATGTTTTTCAAATTCAAATTTTTATTTGTCACGTACACAGTCATACACAGTACGATATGCAGTGAAATGCTTAGACAACTGCTCGTGACCTAAAGAAAAAAAAAATACTGTACAAGTATTAACTGGAAATGAAGAATATAGTGACCAGTGTTGTGCAATCCACATTATGTCTTGTGCAGTGCAAATATGCTTAAAGTGATTTAAGTGATGAAGTGAAAACAATGTCCAGAAAGTCCAGTGTGTGTAAGAACCATATGTGTGGGTCAGTACTGTGTGGTGGTGTGATTGAGAGACCGTATCGCCTGCGGGAAGAAGCTCCTCCTCAGTCTCTCTGTGTTGGTCTTCAGGGAGCGGAATCGCTTTCCTGACCTCAACAGAGAGAACAGTCCGTTTACCCTACATGTCACATCTCACCTTATAATCTTTAGCTTTGTTTGAAGTTAAACAGGTTTTAGCTGCTATTGCCACGGTTCAGCAGTGTGGAAAGCAAGAAGTTGATCCCAATGCAAGACTCAGGAGACAGGACTTGATAAAATCACAGCTTTATTGCTAGCAGTCCATTAAAAACAAAAGGCCAAAAATATGCTTAACAGGGAACTTACTTGGAGGAAAAGTCAGAGAGTGCTGGACAGTGAAAACACACTTCCATGTGGGGGAGGACGCGACAAAAAACAGAGAGAGACTCTGAAAATAAATCTGCAACAGGTAACTAGGGAGATGGGAAACACCAGGGAACACAACTTACATCAGGTAAAATAGGGAAGGTAAAACTCAATACGAGGTACACAAGACTATCAAAATAAAACAGGAAATGGCTAACACTGAGACGCACTAAGACATGCAGACTTGATGCAAATAAGCAAACATAGAAACACGATAGAAACAGAATGACATTCCAAAAAGGGGAGGGCCAGACAACCACAGGAACCCAACTAAGGAAACAGAAAGACATCACAAAAAATGGTGACTAAATATTACAATACCAAGAAGATGAAGTGGAATATAAAGAGAGACTGTTGACAGAGGATAAAATAAATGATGAGGGAAAATAGCAAAAACACATTTTCAAAAACAAAAGGAGCCACTAAACTAGCATAGAAACACAAAAGCCATGACAGCTGTCATCAAAGATAAAATCAACGTAAGCGACTTCCTAGGATCAGGTCTGTGTTTGCATGTTTAACAGGACTCAGAAGAGCGCCTGAAACTTGAAGTTTTTGCAGCTCTCCTGGTTTTCCTCCACAGTTTGAATGCCCTGCTGGGCAGCAGTTACTTATGAAAGTGTGCTGAATGTGTTGACGGGCGATCGTGGCTCAAGAGTTGGCAGTTTGTCCTGTAATCGCAAGGTTGCCGGTTCGAGCCCTGGCTCCGACAGTCTTGGTCGTTGTGTCCTTGGGCAAGACACTTCACCCGTTGCCTACGGGTGGTCAGAAGGCCCGGTGGCACCAGTGTCCGGCAGCCTCGCCCCAGGATGGCTGTGGCTACAATGTAGCTTGCCATCACCAGTGTGTGAATGACCTTAGGGACCAAGTAAAGCACTATACAATACCATTTAATCCTGCTCTGCTGGATACACATAATAATTTTTCCATTCAGGAGGTTTAGCTAACAGTATTTTCCTTATTGATAATTTTGCCAGTTGTTTTTTCCGATACTTTAAATGTCACATGGCGAATAAACTTGTCTCTTTCATCCTGACTTGCAGCTTTTGGACCCTCCCACCTTCCCTTTATCTGCATACTACCTCACAGACTGGCATGCCTGGCATGTCAAAAGCCTGCTAACCCAGGTGTCTCTACTCTCTCTCTGTCTCTGTCCTGCCCTGTACCTTCACTGCAGGGCCGATGGCGTTCAGGAGGGCTCTGAAACGGACGGCCCTTGTAGGCGGTGGGGCGGTTGCCACGGCGTTTGGCCTGTCACAGCTGATCGAGTACAGAAAGACACAGGTAAGAAGAAAACTCGCTCCAACAAATGTTTGCTTTCAGTTTTGTTTTTGGCTAGGACATCCACGCAGATGTTCTTTCACTT
The DNA here is from genome assembly GCF_964374335.1 of Astatotilapia calliptera. Lineage (NCBI taxonomy): Eukaryota > Metazoa > Chordata > Actinopteri > Cichliformes > Cichlidae > Astatotilapia > Astatotilapia calliptera. The sequence continues at coordinate 25,019,935 of NC_137443.1, read as the reverse complement.
TGCATGGAATAGTTTATAGTTTGTGAGAGCTCCTTCTCCTTAACAAAAGAAAAAGAAGAGGCAGACATCTGTTTTTTAGGAAGGGAGTGCCATTCAGGGCATGTCCTGTCTAGATGTTGGAATGTGTTTGAGGTCTATTGGGTGTGTTTTCAGTCTTTGTATTTGATGCTTCACTTGCTGCTGTGCAGGAGGTCGTGATTGGACCTTGAGCTGCACAGAAACGGTGATTACAAATAGTATAATCGGCCACAGCAGCATCAGGTTTTACAGTGTTGTTAGGCTGTAAAATGGAAGTAATCACCCTCACATTCTGCTTCCTCCACTGGTTCACTGCCTACCCACTCGCCATGGAGGTGTGGCCATTTTAGCATTTGGCTTTTCAACATAAAAGTCAAGTGCCTGTCACTAGCATTTTTTATTTTTTGCTATAATGGGAATATTGACCCCCCCTCTCATTATTATGCTCTTTCCAAGAGTTAAATAAGAAAATTGATACCACTGTCATGTCACTTCTCTGAATATGAAGCTACTTTTAACAACCAACAAACTTAGCATAAAGACTGAAAGTTAGGCCAAAGCCACGGTTCTCAAAGTGTGGCCTGCAGGCCAGTGGCGGTCCCTGGTAATTCGCAAGAATCCTCCGCTGTACATTTAATTCATTCACAGTTTTTATCACGGTCATGAATCATACATGTAGTGTTGAAGAAGAAAGAAAGTTCACTGCCACTGGTTCCATAGAAATCAAGAAGTTAAGCAACAGCCAGGTGCTGCTAAGCAAATTCACTTTATTTTCTCATCTGCAAATGTGAGCACCTCTGAAGGTGCATAAATTCTTCCGTGTGTTAACTCAATGCCACAATATTCCTACTAACAGACCTCCCAGCAAATTAAGCCCAAGGTCAGATCATGCAATACTTGGAGAAAGTGCAAAAAAACGAAGAAATGTTCGTGACAGTAAAATGAGAAAAAAGACTGAACAAGTGTGGCCTGTTTGGAGAGTTGAACAGGAAAAGCCTCTTATCTCTAAAAAAAAAAAGAACTTGGCTGTGCAGCTTAGGCTTGCAAAGTTACATCTCAACAAATCACAGGACTTCATAAATGTGCCATATCAACAAAAAGACCTCATACCAGCTGTCAGCACAGTGGTGGAGGGGTCATGATTTGGGCTTGTTTTGCAGCCTCAGAGTATCTTGCAGTCATTAAGCTGACCGACCATGAACTCCTCTGTATACCAAAGTATTCTACAGTCAAATGTGAGACATCTGTCCAACAGCTAAATGTTGGCCAAATTATGTCATGTAATAGGATAATGATCCAAAGCACAGCAGAAACCTTACACAAAAGCATCCATTAGCCAAAAGGAAGGATGAAACGATCCACAAAGGGTTAAAATCTAACATGTAATATGTTTGCTCCGACTAGCCATACTTGTTCAGTGAAGTATGTGAGGATTGACCCACTTTTGTAGCCAGCCTCAAGTGGCCGTTAGAGGAACTGTAGTTCTGAACAACAGCAAGGAAGCATCTTCTTGGACAAGTAGGCTCCAGGCGTCACTCAGAAATACAAGCATCATCCTCTAAGCAGAGAGATTACAAACAGTAAAGTTTTTTAATCCTCTGTTGCCCTCATTTGCCCTCATGAAAACTTTGAGAAGCCCTGGTCCCTGGATTGTACATTTGGTGGAACTGTAGGTCTCTGTGTCCTAATAATGAGCCCATACTTCATGCCTGTATCTCTACTAATGTTGTCCAATGTAGCCAAAAACAGACGTGTCAGGGTATCAATTCCTTCATTTAACTTTGAGCAATAAAAAAAAGTGCATTATTGTTGTTTTTATTTATTTTTTTCATCCATTTGATGCTTTGCGAATCTTGTGTTTATCCACAGGCGACATCAAAACTCTTCATACAGTAAATGATGATTTAGGATCTTTGAGAACAGCCGGAAAGATAAGAATAGATGATGTCTTTACATTCAAGCCTCCAGTCTCAAGCTTGTCTTCTTCAAAAAAAACCTAAACAGCTGTTCCCACTGACTTTATGACGTGTTTTAGGCTTATTATAGGCATGCAACACAACTACATACCAGGCTTTATTTGACTGCACAACCTAATGTGAACTCTGCTTTGTGTCCCGGTGCGATAATGTCTTCTCTTGCCCGTCGCCGTCCTCTCAACCAAGCGTGGATTGGTAAGCAAGAAGTCGACCCTGATGAAATATAATTATTTTTCACAATAGTTTGTAATCATGCATGCCTCTAATCCCAGTAATTGCAGTGCTGATGAGATGAATGTCCGTCTTGTCTCCTTTAGCAAGGGCACATGGCTTGGAGAAGTTTTCAAGACAGCGGCCGATTGGCTATTAGTGTGGGCCTGGCTGCGCCACTCTTTGACTTAACTTGATTACGTTGGGGAAGGTGGGGGGTTGGGAGCACACACCGTCGCTTAATTCTGCGGTGGTGTTTGTCTATGTGCATCATCAGAAATAGACAATGATTATATCATGGTCTTGTTTGCGGCTGCAGGCTTAAATTACAAAAACGCCTGCTGGTATTTGCAAGTCAAATGCCGCGGTGGCTTCAAAGCAGCTTGATGCAATCATTTAGCTCGAACTGCTAAACAAAAAAAAGAAAATTAATAAATATTTCATTAGAAGAGAAATCCTGCATCCTTGTGTCAGAGCTGTTTTCTTTTTTATTGTAGATGTGATTATTTCTTCTTTAAATTCATTATTTTGCTAATCAGACAGTGGGCAAAAGCGATGTTAAAAGCCTGCAGTGTGAATTAATTTTATTAATTTTTTATTTTTGTAAAGCTGAGCAGCATGCTGCAGCAGGTGGTAACCCTCCACACTCTTTGATTTGCAACTAATCGCACCAGGAATGTGTTCTGTTTTTTTTTTTTTTTTTTGTATTAGCAACACTTCACTTGTCGTGGGACATCATAAGCACGTTGTTATTCCACTTTCTGCCAAAAGTAGCTTCATAAGAACAATTTTCAGATTTGAGCCGGAGAGCTCAAAATTTGATTTGTTAAAAATGTCATCTGTAGTCACTTTGGTAACTCGACCATTTTTACAGTCCCCTAATAACTTCTTTCAGTCTTTACCAACCTGAGCCCCTGCAAGAAGATATCTGTAGGTGATGAGCAACATTTTGTTACCAGCACCACACCACCAGCTTGTCGTTATTTACCTACTTATTACTTATTTATTAACAGCTAGCCAACAACATACAATAATTTACTTCAGTGATTAAAAGGATGATGGGAGAAGTAATAAGAGACTTTTCTTGTAAGTGAAGCGTCAGGGTGATGTAGTAAAAATTGTTAATGTGCCTCAGTTAACTGTGTCTAAGCCTGCAGTCACCCACCTGCTGCTAGCCTGGGCTGCAGGACCTTCCGAGAGCAGCCCAGGCTAGCAGCAGGAAGTTGGAAACACGTGAGGTGGAAAGTAAGATGGCCCACATCTACGTGAAACGCCACGTTCTGCAGGTTTTTGATTGAGAACATCAACTTTTTTAAAGTTGGGGAAAAGTGACATAAGCACTCGACTGGGGAAATACGCAACCATGTTAAACTGCTTAGGCCAGAGCACGACTGTGTGTGCAATGAACTTGCGATCTCGTTGCCTTTGTACTGGGTGCTTCAGAGACAGAGACCACAGTGGAATCGACCGGTGCATGAAGATGGCGATAAAACAGCAATAAGGTGGAGTCGGTCTGCTATCAGTTTTTGACTGAATGGGGTTAAAGTGGCACATGCATAGAATCTGTTTTCAATAATACAACAACCAAGTGTAGGGAATCAGTGAAACAATGTAAATCTTTTGCTTTCTGCATGGACAGAAATTCATAATAACTACTTTCATTCAGAGTTCAGTCAGAACCTCATAGATTTGAAACAGATGTTCCTGCAGGACTGCAGTTTAACCGCAAAAAGCCATAGGTGCTCAGCAACCTTACTTTTATATAGGAACGTAACCAGCTGGCAGCCAGTTAAGTCGAGTACAATATTGGAAAGTGATGATATTGTAAGAGAGTTTTGCGACTCAGACTGATGGCACCGCAGCAGCAATCTCTCTGCATTTATAAATTAGACAGCAGTTATTTGTAAATCTTTGCCAATCTAAGAGCGATTCCAGTCCAAGTTGGACTGTCACTGTTTGGAGACGGGTTGCATCCCACCAGGCGACCTGTGCAGGTGTTTAGTAAACAAAAAATGTTGCACATTCAAGCCCTGCGGTGTTTACCCGACTGATTGAGTCATAATTGTTGTTACGTGGCAGAAGTTGCCACATATTTTCGTGACATTTACCATGCAGTTTCATTGCTGAAGAACGTAACTGGCTATGTCAAAAAGCTTTCAGGTACAGATGCAGTGTTGCTACAATTTAGCTCAAGAAAAGGCGAGCAGTAGGTTTTTATCCCTATTTTATCAACTGCTTATTTACTAACTATAAAGTACTCAAAGGAGCAGTATAATATTGGATATACTCACATAAAATAGCCTTATTTGTGCTGCAATTACATAATTACTTTTCTATATGTGGTATAGTCACTTGGGTTGTGCAACATTAAAATAATAAACAGCCGGTTTGTTCACCAGAATCTGCAGGTTTTCAGGTTCAGCATGTTGTAGAAACTCCTTTTAGCCAATTAAGAGCAATGATCATCCATCAAGTCATAACTGTTTTCCCATACATGCATTATATTCCATCCGCCACATTGCTTATTATACTGTAAACATGTCTTACAGTAATCTCATTACACAGTCAATCCAAATGCATAATGTATTGAAATGATTGCAAGTCATTATGCATTATGTCCCATGCCACTCTGAGGTGATTATGGTGCAAGCATCATGTCCTCGCAGTGTGCTTATAATGTTTCAAACGCACCTCAAGGAAAGTGTTGCTACGTTTTCTTTTAATTTAACGTCTAACATAGAAAAGCTAGCTGATTCGCATTCATTACGAAGGGCCCGTGTCTCTTTAAAGCCTCGTGCTCTTTGTGTTCGTGCTGATCCATGTGCGTGTCTGTCACATCCAGGCTCGGTTAGCCCAAGTGGCGGCAGAAGCAGAGCTGAAGGTTCCCTTCATCGATGAGCTCCCCTCTCGGCAGGCGCAGCTCGCAGCGCTGACAAACACAGAGGAGTTCGACGTTCTGGTTGTCGGAGGAGGGGCCACGGGGGCAGGATGTGCCTTAGACGCTGTCACACGCAGTAAGCCCGCCATCAGCAGGGTGTCTCTGCTTTCAGGTTTCACTAGGCTTTGGAAGTGTTCTCACTGAATCATGGTCGAAGGTTTATGATGGTCCTGTACTCTATGCTTCAGTTTTTTAAGAGGTTCTTCTAGATTCTGCAACTGTGCAAAATGGACTGGTTCTCATATCGCTTATGTCCTATTCACCGATTTACACACACATCCATAGAAGCACTGCTTTCAACATCTAAATCCACGAGTATTTACTTTACTTACTTTAGGGTTTTCCTTTAGGTGGCAGTACCTGGTACTTTTAAGTTCATTTCAGGTCTTATTATGTACAGAGTACTGGGCTTGTAAAAGTTGGTTGCAATTAAATCCATGTTTATGTTTAGTCATTACTGTGTGGCAGACGTTTATGACGTGGCCCTTACTTATTTAAAAGCCGTCACTCCTACAGGTTTATAGATTCACTGCGAGCTGATGAAGCTCATTTATCGCAGATCAGACTTTGAAGTTAATAGGTCAGAACAACATTTTTCACTTGTATTGATAATAACCGGATTCATCAGAGCGAAGAGCCGTCTGTTTATTTGTTTTTTGCCTTGAAGTTTTCGGGTGACATATAAGCTAATCGTCTGTAAGGTTTAGGTCTTATATAAGTTTAAGTTTTAGTGTAAGAAGGAAACAAGGCTCTTCTTAATACCGTTATCATTAAGGCGTTGTGTCATTTTCCCCAGACCTTAAGACTGCTCTCGTTGAGAGAAGCGACTTCTCTTCTGGAACAAGCAGCCGAAGCACCAAGCTCATCCACGGTGGAGTCCGCTATCTGCAGAAGGCCATCATGAAGCTGGACTACGAGCAGGTTACTCTGTGCTGCACCTTCGGCTTATTGAGATGCTCCTCTCTCACCATCATCTTTTTGGATTAGATAAACAGACTTTTATTGTCATTTCAGTCTCACTAACAGAGCACATCAGTAGGAAAATATATATATATATTTTTTTATAACAGTACATGATGGTGAAAGAGGCCCTCCATGAGCGAGCCAACCTGCTGGAGATTGCACCTCACCTGTCTGCGCCGTTACCCATCATGCTTCCTGTTTACAAGTAAGATTTAGAACAAGGTTTTTTGGTTAAATATGGGCGTTTATGAGGGGGATTCATCTTCAGTGGGTCTGTGTCATCTTCCCTGGGTAGCAGCTGCTCTGTGAGACTACAGTAGGGGTGTATAAATGCCTGTCGGTTCAACATCTATTACTCTTTTTGTTCTTTGTAGCTATTTGTTGAGCAAACCTAAGTTTTGAGTAAATGTAGCCACGTTTTGATGATGACTGGGGTAAGGACAAAACCTGCCTTGTTTAACCAGCTTATAATTTGTTTAATACCTGTCTGAAGGAAAAATAGATTTTTGCATCTTTGTGGTGACGTAAAATTGACCAAAAAACAAGATTTTGTATCCAAATATTTAAGTAGACAGAACTTAAATCACTGTGTTTGCCTCACAGATGGTGGCAGTTGCCTTACTACTGGGCAGGGATCAAGATGTACGACTTGGTGGCGGGGATCCAGTGCCTGAAGAGCAGCTACGTCCTCAGCAAGACGAAGGCCTTGGAGCTCTTCCCCATGCTGAAGAAGGACAAGTTGGTGGGGGCCATCGTGTACTACGACGGTGAGCTCACGGCTCCGTTATTGTTGGGGTTTTTTACGCCAGCAGAGCTGTTTGTTTCATCCGCGCTGCAGTGTGTTTTCAGTTATCCAAACAGCATGCTTTGTTTGCTTATTTGTTACTCATCTCTTTTATTTTGTGTAAACATGAAAAGACAGCTGAGTCAGTCTTGCCCTTTCCCCGCCGTCTTCCTCTCCTGCAGCAAAGATTTACAATAGCGATGGCTTGATGGAAATTTGCGTGAACATGAGGTTTTATAGAGCAGCTCTGTAACCGCTATTTAAACGCCTGACAGCAGCAAATGTGATGACAGGTCTTGAAATCTTTTTCAGAAGCACCCATTGACTTCTGGGGTGTTGAAACATCAACGTGAGCATTCACGAGATGACTAAACAGATAGGAGGGAATGAAAAAATATGTTATTTGGACTGACCTTTTCTGCTTATGAAAAACAGGATATCTAACCCTCGTAGGCGTCTAAATAGCTCATATTAAATTGTCAAATGCAAAAACACAGGTGTGATGTATATAACTAAATATAGTATTTCTTTCTTTCTGGTTGTATATTTGCTGAAACAAAACCTACAAAAAGCTTGCAGTAGCTGCAGAACAACATGTTTAAGTTTTCTGTGAATTGAATCTGTTGATGGCTGTCTACACTAGGAGCCGCTGAAAGGCTATTTGAAGTACTCATTTAGTAGTCTTAAGAGCTTGAAAAGAAGGCGACAGGATTGCTTTCATTTTTTTCCAAGAGGTTTCTTTAGCTCTAAAGTAAAAGATCTTCAAAACACCCAAAGATGTCCAGTCACCAACTCTTAAGACTACCATGACCACAATGACTGAGAACCTACACTCACATAATCATGTGCAACTTAACTCTGACCCGACCTGATAAATCTTCTGTATTTTACAAAATTATTCAGACAAAGGTTCCGAAAATACACCTGTTAACACATTCAACACTGACCGTTCATGTACTCTTTGTATTCATGTGAGTAGGAAGAAATTGGCTGGTAGCTTGTAGAAAGAATAAGAGAGGACTAATAGCAATGGCAAAAAGTGAGACTATAGATTATAGATTTTATTTTTGAATTTTTTTGGCCTGGAAGGAGGAGAAGTTGAGTGAGAGCTTTGGGAGTCATCTCATAGAGCCATCCGTGACCCTAACCTGTAGATTTAGTCGTAGCCTCTCGGTTTCTAACATGTTCTGTTGCTTTAAGTTCAGTTTGGTGTCGCTGACTTTTCAATGTTTAGCATTTCTGAAACTTTTACCAGCGTCAAGCTTTAGTTAACAGTTGATATCTTAGCTGTTACCAAGAGTAGTACGTTAAATGATAGCTAGCTAGTACATGTCTATTTGCCACCGAGTGAGCATGAAATCACAAATGGTATGTGAGCCCAGCGGTAATATTTTGGCAAAAAGAGTTTCATGCCCACAAATCTAAAAAACTGCAGCACTTTCAAAACTTTTAGTTTTAGTTTTAGTTTTGCTCGGTTAGTTGTGATCAGAAGTTTGTATCCACTCATAATTGACATGAATGTTGTGGAAAACTTTAGGCTTTTATTTATTTATTTGAACTGTTCCATTATCAGGGTGGAATGATTGTACAGCACACATTTTAATGGCTTTAAAAAACACGATTTGGGTGCACATTGAACAACTCATTTAAATATTTTAATAAGTGGTGCAGAAGAGTTTTGACAGCACTTATTGACCAGTGCTGAGAACAAAGTGAAAGTCTAAAGAACTCAGTGAAGATCTAAGAAGGACAAATGTAGATTTACACCACCTGTGAAAGTCTCTTGAAGTCATTTCTAAACAAACGCAGATTCCAGGCTCATCAGTTCAAACATTTTTACACGAGTACAAACTATTCAGATTTGTCACCACTTTGCCGAGTCCTGTAAGAAGACCCAAACTGCCACCCTCAGATGACAGGAAATCGGTTAGGATGTTAAAGAATAACCCAGAAACCACCAAGGCTCAAGCCTGCCATGAAAAACTGTTGAATGAAAACTCTTGGAAGTGAGTTTTATATCACCATGAACTGAGAGGGTGCTAACCAAGAAAGAAGCCCCTGCTCCAAAATCAACACCTTCAAGCCCAACTGAAATCTGCAGCAGCCCACATGGACAAGCCAAAAAGTTTTATGGTCAGACAAAGCAAATATTGAGCCATTTCACCACAACGACAAGATGTAGGTTTGGAGGAGTAAAGATGAGGCTTTCAAACCTAAGAACAACATATCAGCTGTCAAGCATGGTGGTGGTAACATCATGCTCTGGGGCTGTTTTGCTGCCAGTGGTACTGGTACACTGCACAAATTGGTTGGAATAATAAAGAAGGAATTTCTTCAACTTCACCGGGAACCAACAGCTAGATTGTTGAAACTCGGACACAGTTGGGTGGATGTATTTGAACTGCGTGTTTATTTTTGACCTTGTGTTGATTAGAAGAAATCCTAAATAACATCAAGCTTGTACTTCCAGTTCTTTTTTTAAACATTTCAATGAAATCCTTAAAAGCCCCAAATTACTATGAGATTGATGCCAGTGTGAATAAACTACTAAACACAGCAGTAGTAAAAATTAAACGCCTTTAAAATACAATCTGTCTTTCTTCAGTTCATAGACATATTTTTAGCTGTGCTGTTCAAAACCTGTACGAGTACAGACAAAGAAGCAAAAAACAATTTATTCTTTACATAAAAACATACTTTATGCTAAGAATTTAAATCAGGTAAAGTTTACGACCAACTTTCTCTTTTATTCACATTTAAACACAAATAGTGCAAATCTGAAATATACTTCAGGAAACATGTAGGGATGGTATCATTAAGCCAAACAGCAGAATAGAGAATGCAGGCCTCGGATGCAGCTCTGCCCGAGGCCTTCACATCTCCACTGGTGCCGAACAAAATGTGTTGACAGACTGGTAGGATGCCCCCTCTACCCCCGCGGCGCTAAAGGTTGCGTGTTTGCCTTTTCACCACGAAGGAGAACCAAACATATGCTGAGCGTCCAGCTGAGTGTGAGGAGCCTTGTGCCTCTGGCGTCCTTTCCGTTCCGCCGCCGAAAATAACAACGGCGTATCTGCGGGTGATGTGTTTTCTACTGCTGGCTTCGCTGAGTATGGGCTCGTTGTGTTCACTCACAACAGGCTGTTTTTGTTTTTTTTTTGTTTTTTTTTAATTGGAGAAATGACACCACTTACAGGTTGCTGATGTTTGTCTTTATCATATTTTTACTATGAAATAAAATACGATATCCATTAATATCCGTTTATTTCTTCAGCACAGTAAGGAGCGCTTACCTGAAGTTTTATTTATCCATTTAAAATACTTTTACTCTTAAGTGATCGGAGGTTCCTGCCTGCAGACTGAGAAAATGGAAGAGCGTTTTCCTGGTGCAGAGCAGCATATGTTTGATTTTCACCTCCTCACCATCCTCCCATCATCTGCTCTGAAGGGGTGGGGGCTGGGGGCCAGGGTGATGGGGAGGAGGGGGAGGGGTGGGTCGTCTTTTCTCCAATTATGCCGTCTGGAACAATCACGCCCGTGACATTTCGAAATATGACCTTCTCTCCCGGCGGTGTAGACCGCAGAGCAGCAGCGGCGGCGGCGTCACCGGTCGGAGCGGGTGAGCAGCAGCAGCTATTTCTCCCACTTCCTTGGTTACTGCCGCTGCCACCAGCAACAGCAGACACTTCTTTATTGTCACAGACACACACCAAATGTTGGGCCTAATCCACTTACGCCGAGCTGGCTGGCTGCTGTATTATATATATATGCATTCCTCAAATACTTCCCCTAGGTACAAATTCTCCTATCCATGTGAGAAATCCAGCTAAATGCCAATAAAAAGGCACAAATTACCTCTTCCTTCCATCTTGTTCATGTCCTTCTTTTCTGTCCTGCTTCAGGTCAGCACAATGATGCCCGTATGAACCTGGCCATCGCCCTCAGTGCCGCCCGCTACGGCGCCGCCATCGCAAACTACACCGAGGTGATTCACCTGCTGAAGAAAAAGGACCCACAGAGCGGCAGAGAGAAGGTGTGCGGTGCCCGCTGCAGGGACGTCATCACAGGTGAGGGATGCGGGCGGCGAGATGGCGCTCTAAAGTTTAATTTTTTCCATCCGAAAGTGTCTCTGAGCTCCTAAAGCACAGGTTAGAAAGATCATCCTGACCCTGAAGGTTTAGACTTCCTCCAACACCATAAAAAGAGAAGATGAAATAATCATTTAAAAAGGCCAAGCTGTGTTGTGCCGCTTCAAACTGTTGCATCAGTCTACATGGAGACTGACATTAAAAAAGCTTTTTAAACATTAGGATTAAATATATTTATGAAAAATCCCTGGAAGTGAGGATGGAAAGGGTCAGCTCTATACCTGCTATATACCTGAAGACCACCATGTAACCATAACAACGGCATGTCCATTTAATCTCTTTCTTTTAACTTCTCATTAACACCATAGAGCCAGGGTTAATAACTTAAGTTCACTCTTCTCGCTTTTTGGAAAAACATGTCATATTGAGCTCAAATACGCCCCCTATGGTGGGAGCGGGAAAATCAGAAACCCCCAATTTCACCTTCACTGTGGATTGCTTTTTTTTTTCTCCCACCCATTCATCACCTTTCAGGTTTCTTGTGTGACATCATGCGCACATTGATCAATAGTAATCCACCATAGTGAACATTAAAAATGTGCACTAACAACCAGTTGGTGAGTAGTTCCTGGAGGTTTCTGGCAGTTGGTGCAAACACTTGCCATCTACTCATTAAACGGCAGCCAGAAACAAACAGTTTCCTTTAAAGTAAAATTTGGATCTACACAGCCAACACCTTTCAAAAGGTGCAACTTTTACTTTGAAAGCAAAAGATCTCCATCACTTCCACTAGGAGAGTAGTTGGCAAATGCTTGCAGATAAGTCGATGTCCTCCTAACAATAGTTTCCTGGTGTCCAAGACATTGTATACGTCTTTGCAAGTACCTCTTAAAAGGTTGATTCTGTTCATCTGGACGTGGCGTTTTCAGTGGGAGAAACGTTTTGTCACTCATCCAAGTGACTTCTTCAGTCTCAGCTGACTGCAGGTTTCCAATCTTATAAACAGTACATTTGCATAATAACTGAAACCAGCCCACTGAATGAACGAATGGGCTATGAGGTCAATTCCTTGATCATTAATATGCAAATTATCATGACCATTGATCAACAACCACTGATTAAAGTCCATAGATCAATGGCCATGAGTGCCATTCACAGTGGGAGTGGCTGCAATCACAGCATTGTTAGATGGCAAAAGATGTACCCTTAAGGCTCCTCCTCCATTCATAGATGTTCTTTACCTTTTCACGTAAATGGCCTCCTTGACTGTCCTCAGGCTCAGTCTTTCAGAATTTACTTACCTGGTTGGCTGAGCATGCATCAAGACATATTTGCAAGTAGTATCACCTTGCCACCTTGCCTGAACATCTAGAACTACAGTGTCACATGTTCAAAATGGCAGACAAGTTGAAGCCAAGCATTCGCATGATTGCAAAAACTGAATTCCACGTCTAATTGGCTTTTGCTTTATTTGCGTGTGGCGTCGGCTCAGGAGGTAGAGCAGGTCATGTCTTCCCCCTGTGCATCCATCGGAGTGTGAGCATGTGAATGTTAGGTTCAAAGCACTCAGACGTAGGAAAAAAACACTTCTGTAAATGTGTGTCAAAGGGTCAGTGACGCTTGTATTAAGAGGCGCTCAAACAAAGGAGAAAAGTGCAACAATTAGAGCCAAATATTTGTGCACTGCAGTCCACAGAGAAGTTAAAAATTAATAAAAAAGTCTCATCGTGTCCAGCTGTAGCGCTTCTGGTCATTAATAACAGTTATATTATAAACTACAAGCCTTACATTAGATTATTAATGAATAAGTTATTAGTAATACTTCAAAGCTGATAAAGGAAATTCCCATTATCTTGTTGCTGTTTTTCTTGTTTCTGCCTCTGATGTTTTCTGCAGCTATATCTACAGCTTCCTTTTATTTGAGTTATGTATTGTTCTTAATGACCATGAAGGCTTCTAAAAGGATTTTTTTTGGGTAAATGCATTATTGTAAATGTAAGTAGAAATGAATGTGTATAGCAAATAATATATACACAGGCAGGACGGTGCTGCAGTGGTGTGAAATAAAAAAGGAAAAACTCAATTTAATTGTGATAAGAAGCTGCTGTTTGCATTAAGAAGCCAGTGAACGGTTCCTCCTACATTATTGTTTGCTTATTTTTTGTATTTGATGTCTCTCTTAATCGAATCTGTCAACGTCTCGCTCGTCTTCACAGGGCAGGAATTTGACGTGAGGGCCAAGTGTGTGATCAACGCCACCGGACCGTTCACAGACGCTCTGAGGAAGATGGACAACCAGGAGGCCTCGAACATCTGCCAGCCCAGTGCTGGAGTTCACATCGTCATCCCCGGATACTACAGGTCTGACATAATAATGCCAAAAACAACCAAAGCTGTTCCTGTTGTTTTCTTTTTCTCTTCCATTAACATGTATAGTAGTTCCTGTGTTTTCTCATTCCTGTGTGTAAATACTAAGCTAGCCAAACTATTATCTGACCTCCGCCTACATACATAGGACAATCTTCTCCGGTTAAGATACAGCCGAGTGGCAGAGTGGTTTTGTTGAAGTCGGAGGTTTTAAAGTTCAGCTAAGCTTATTGAGTGAAACCCGAGGGAGCGCGAGCCCTTTGAACAGAAATGCCAACCACCTAATTTTCTTCCTCCTGCTCACTTATTCTCATCTTCCTCCTGCTGCTATCTACCCCCCACCCACATACTCCCGTGCCTCCTCTACCTCTTCCATATCTGTGTTCATTTGTCTCCTGCTCAGGTTGGCCCTCATCTCCTCATTTTTAGTGCCACCATTCCTTCTTTTCCTCCTGTTTTCCTCAATTTTTTTGCGCCACTCTCCTTTTTTATTTCAATAAACCGCACAGACTCCTGCTACTTCTATTACGAGTGGTATATTTAATAATAAGAAATCCTCCTTTTTTCCCTTCTCCTTGGCACAGTCCTGACAACATGGGTCTCCTCGATCCAGCCACCAGCGATGGTCGTGTCATCTTCTTCCTGCCGTGGGAGAACATGACCATCGCCGGAACAACCGACACCCCCACTAGTGTGACAGCCCACCCAATCCCAGGGGAGGACGACATCAACTTCATCCTGAGGGAGGTCCGCAATTATCTCAGCCCTGATGTAGAAGGTACAGGAGCGCTTTGTGATGAACTTTTGAGTAGCCTGCTTTTTATTTTTTACCTGCTTCACATGGAGCCGCATGCTTATATGGTGACTGAATCTGCAGTTTTAAAGGTTTTTTTTAATTACTGACTCACAGGTTTGGGCATTCAGTGATGCATTGGGGAAGGGTAGGTAATCGTAATCTCATCTTTTTGGGTAGAGCAGCGAGTTTCTAGTCAGAAAGATTGCTCTTAAGGGTCTTAAATCAAATCTTGCTGTGCTTGGAGTCCCTCAGGGATTCATTCTTGGCCCACAGTTGAATATAGAGTTGTTAGCTCTATATTCTCCTCTTTGGCTCCTTCTTTAATAAACATGACATGGTGTGACATTTTTGTGTCTGCAGTGCGTCGAGGAGACGTGTTGGCAGCGTGGAGCGGCATACGTCCCCTAGTGACGGACCCCAGCTCCAAAGACACCCAGTCCATCTGCAGGAACCACATCGTCAGCATCAGTGACAGCGGACTGGTCACAATCGCTGGTGAGCTGGCCTTCATCTGTTTGATCATCTTCAATGAGAGGTACCTGTGATGGATTTTAAAACACAGCTTTGGTGTTCAGGTGGGAAATGGACCACCTACAGATCTATGGCTGAAGAGACCCTGGACGCAACAATTAAGGCCCACCGCCTCTCAGCTGACTCCTGCAAGACTGTTGGTCTGATGCTGGAGGGAGCCAAGGGGTGGACGCCGACCCTTTACATCCGCCTGGTGCAGGACTACGGCCTGGAGAAAGAGGTCAGATGTTACGTTACTGCAGCTGGTCATTAAAGCCTAATACTGTACTGTTTACTATTAAAGCTCAGCAGGTTTTTAAGCACAGCTGCTGATCGATGGCTCTTTTCCTTTCATTTCCTCTGCTTCTGCTTTCCTTCTGTTACCGAGTCGCTTCCAGCAGCCTAAAGCAGTCCTACTCGGCAGGTTTGATACTTTATACATGTTAGCCTTAATTTCTCAAACAGTGGCCTTTTCTTACATTAACCCCAAAGCATACTAGGCCTTTATTTAAAGTTTCCTTCTCTTGTACATTTTATCAGACTTGCCAAAGAAGTGTGTCGTTGTGGACCGGAGAGTTGAGTTTCTTATGATTTTATGCTTTATGTGCAGTTTTGTTTCTTCTTTTAGAAAACTTATGATCCAAGCTGCAAAAAACTGATAAATAAGCCCCATAATTTACCACCACATCTTCAAATCTCTTCTTATGCTACATCTGTTTATTGTGAATTACCCAACAGTGGGACTAATATAGACCATCTTATCTTATCTTAGGTTGCATTTGAGCATCAGTCTAAACCTTGAAAATGTTAAATTGATATATAGGTGTCTTTTGTCCTTTACAATTATAGCTGGTTCATCGATGAAGCTCTACTTCTGATTGTTGTCAAAATGCAACACTCTCTGATGTTTTCATATTAACAGCTTTCATTTAAAAGGCTGAAAGACTTTTATCTGAAAAGTTTGGTAAAATGGCAAAGTCAAACTTGTGAAGCTGTACTGGTGGAAGAGGAAGAACTAGAGGTCAGGGAAACATTCACCAGTTCCTTTTTCCCGCCTTCGATTGTCTAATTAGTGAGCTCATGTGTACTGTAGCCTCAGTTTCCTGTTTGTAGTTGACAGACGTGTCACCCGTTCTGCTGCTGATGAGACGCATCAGCATCAGCATCAGCAGCAGAAGACAACACTCCTCTGCATAGCTTGGTTGTAACAAGTGGTTATTTGTGTTACTGTTGTCTTCCTATCAGCTCGAAGCGGGCTGAGCATTCTCCTCTGACCTCTAGCATCGTTTTCACCCAGATTAGTGAAGCTCACAGACTATTTTCTCTTTTTCAGATTGTTCTAGAACTCTAGAGATGGTCGTGTGGGGAAACTCCCAGCATATCAGCAGCTTCTGAAATACACAGTCCATCAACCCTGCATTGTTTAAAGTTGCTTAAATCACCGTCTTCTTCCTCTTTCTGATGCTTTTTGAACGTAGCTCATCATCTTGATAATGTCCAGATTCCTAAATACACTCAGTTGCCTCCATGTAATTGGCAGACTGGATGTTTGTGTTAATGAGCAGTTAAAAAAGTATACCTAATGAAGTGGCTGGTGAGTGTACAAATAAGTGTCTGACTTTAATGTGAAAGTCTGGATCTCTCTGCCACTGAGATAAATGACGGTTTATATTTAAAGCCACATCTTCCAGGTTTGTTTTCAGACCAATCAATGAGATTACTGCTTCATTAAGAAAAGTTTGGGAGTGCGTAGCTACTGTACACACTGGCTGACACAGCCGTGTACAAACCGAGCTGTAACCGCAGCTCTCGCAGACACATTCGGTGTCTTCTCCACCAGATGCTGACATTAAAGCTGCTGCTGTAACAAAGCTGACATTTCCACTACACAAAAGACTGGACACGCGTTAGAACGCACTGTGTGCTGTCCAATTTACCAGTGGCATTAAGGAAAGGCACATCGACTCACATCAGCTTTGCAGCGTCTTTCTGATAATTAGCCTGCTCGTTTTCATTAAGCGCAGTAGAACATAGTTTCATAAGGAAAAAGGAGTCCTGCGCTGAGTGCCTGCAGTAAACGTACTCCTCATTAGGGGCCTCAGCTCTGGTTGTTCTGGTTGTTCTCTGAAATATTCCTAAAAGGTCACTGTTGGTATTTGGACAGCGTTTGCCCTTTCACACGATCAGCAGGCCAACGATCTGAATAGCAAATAACCTGTTGTGTTCTGTAAACATGTGACACCTCATTGACAAAGCGGCGTTATCGTTTGTCGTTTAACTCAGAAGAGGTGAAATCGATCATCTGAATACCAGCAGCTGCAAGTTTACATAATTTAAACTGTAGTGAAAGGACTTAAACATGCGTTTAAAAGCAGAAGCTTTTTATTGTTTAACTCTTTAATTGTGTGTAACGTCTGTTAAAATCAGTCTTCAGTTTAAAAGTGGAATATTTGATTGATGGACAGTGCTGAGTCTGTTAATATCAGGGTGTTTTTCTAATTTTGTATTAAAACTATGTTTTTTGGGCTGTTGGTTAAACACAACAGACAATTTAACAGTTAATCTAACAGTTATTTTCTGACCTTTTTTAAAAACATGCTGTTAAAGAGGACAGAAAACTAAATAATTCTAAATAAATTAATCAATAAATTAAGTAAATACAAACATTTATTCGGGGAGGGAATTGAAAAATAATTTCTATACATACTATTCAAATTTTAATTAAGGCTACAGCTGTTTTTCTACATTTGATAATTTTTATTCTACATTTTCTATATTTTTTTGTATTTCACAATTCATGTATTTATTTATGTATTTATGCTCAGTTTTACTACAGTTATTTAGTTTAGTTTTAGTTTACAACATTAATTTATAGATAAATTTAATGTATTTAATCTATATAATGTATTTATTTAGTGTATTCACTCAGTTTTTATATTATGTTTTTAGTTCTGCAAATCAATTTCCATAGTTTTACATTAATCTAATTAATTCTCTATTTTGCATCATATATACTTCAACATTTACTTAATGATTTATTTATTTTTACATTTATCTTCATTTATACTCGGTCATTATTTGAAAGTTATTTAGGTAGTAGATATTAATTAATTAATTGTTCTGTTTTTGCATTTGTATATTATTTCTCCACATGAATTTATGTAGCTATCTAATTATTTCTGTATTTTAACTTGGATTTATTTCTCTGTCTACATTCAAACATTCATTTTGTACATTTATTTTTAAATGTATCTATTTACTTATTCAGACTTGTGCCATTATTGCTCATTATTTCACTGGCAGCTGGGAAGAACTAACCAAGAGCAAATAGATTTTCAGAATAATGGACTTATATGTTGTAGGAGGGATAACAGGAATTATACATTCACACACTTATTATACACACACTGAATTCAGCTTATTTGGAAAAACCCAAATAAGCTGGCGTCACACCTGTAATTCTTAAGTTGGAGTAGGATGTTCAACATCTTTCTCTATAGAAATATTTTAGCACAGCCCCCCCCCCCCCCCCCCCCCCCTATTATTTAACCGTTATAGCAATATGCCATTAACAGTAGAGGGAAACAGCGGGAGTAGCCATGTGAAAGTATGATATACTGTCAAACTCTGTTTACAAATGTATTAACTCATTCACTGCCATTGACGTCTATAGCCGTCAATGGCAGTGAATGAGTCAATGGGTTTAACTCATTCACTGCCAATGGCTGGCAGTGAATGAGTTAATCAGTCAGTATAAGAGGTGTCGGTCTTTTTTTCCTCATGTAGGAAATGACTTGTAATATTTCTACTGATGCTGCTTATGTATTTCTCAGATCAGCTAATGACTTTATATAAAAGCTCCTATGACAAGGATGGTAAAAACGTTTAGATATAAAAAGCAGTTTAGTGTAAATGATATATTTAGGAAAATCAAATTATAGACCATGATGAGACTTTGTTCTAGCAGATGTAAGAAAAAAACAAAACAAAGTTCCTAATGAGTGAATAATGTATTCATTTTAATAAAAGTTTTATCAGTGAATAACAGGTGGGTCACATGTTTCGATGTAACTAAACAGTCAATAAACTTCTAATAAGTGCTTCTGATTATCCAATAATTTAATACTGTTATTAACACAGTTTAAATTGTGTGTTTGTGGGTTGACTACACAAATTCAGGCAGTCTTTTTGCTTTAGTTTCACCTTACTGTTTATGCATGTCCCTGTAATTTATGACCTTTGATAATTGTTTGAGTATTTGAGTAATGGTGTTTTATCACAGTCCTGGTGATTTTGCTTTGGTATAAATTCCTAAACATGTTTTCAGGGCAGAAAACCTCTGATTAGCATTATTATTAACATAAATTAATATAAAATCTATGTATTTAAGTAAGTATTTATATCTTTCTCTGGCACAGGTCGCTCAACACCTGGCCTCCACGTATGGGGGAAGGGCATTCGACGTTGCCAAAATGGCTCAGGTCACCGGGCAGAGATGGCCGATCGTCGGGAAAAGATTGGTGTCTGAATTCCCGTACATCGAGAGCGAGGTAAAGTGGGACTGTTGTGTAAACGGTTAAAGTTCCAGCTGTGTGTCTGAAGAGTGTCTGAGAGCTTCTCGTCTTTTTCAGGTGCTATATGCGATTAAGGAGTACGCCTGCACCGCCATCGATGTCATCGCCCGGCGAACTCGACTGGGCTTCCTGAATGTGCAGGCGGCTGATGAGGCGCTCCCACGTATCGTCCAGATCATGGGCAAAGAACTGGACTGGAGTCAGGAGAAGAGGACGGTACGGCTTTACAACACTTGATGTTTTTAACCCTTTAACATTCACCAGGTCACCGTTTGGTATGGTTAGATTTACAGAATCTCTGTTGTCCACATAGAGAGGCTTATTAAAAAAATATGCACGGCAATATGTCTGTGAAGGTTCTCAGTCCTCCAGGTCATCGTAGTCAAAGGAGCTTGCAAAGAAAAGCGTCTGGACTTCTTTAAGTTGCTTGAAGACGTTTCACCTCTCATCCGAGAAGCTTCTTGGATGAGAATGTCTTCACAGACATAAATAAAAGGAAATATAAGGCCCACATCTACTACTGAAAGTGTGCTTATGGTTAAAACATAACCTAACTCTATTTCTAAAACTGTCACCAGCATCCTGAGGTGCATGTCTGCAGGTTAAAAGGATGTGCACTGATGGGATTACACTTGTTTTATTCCCCTGGCTTCTGCATAAAGCTTTAATCCCTGGTGGGTTTCTCAAGTCGGGGCAGGGATTCGTTTTTGATCAGAGTACAATGGAAATGTCCACACCCTTTGCTCTTTCATAGAGGAGGCTCTGTGCATGCATGAAAGTTGAGCTATTTTAGGCCTTTATTGTTAACCAGCAGAAGTAGTGGGAGAATAGCTCATAAACAAGTCGGTTAATCATGCACCAAACAATCTGGTTTCTGGTTTTCCTTGTGTAAAAGCTTTCAGTTACATTGTTGTGAAAAAGTGTCTGCTTTCTTCATGGTTTTTTGTTTGTTTGTGTTTTTTTGCATATTTGTCACACTGAAATGTTTCAGATCATCAAACAAAATTTAATGTTAGGCAAAGATAACCAGAGTAAATACAAAAATGCAGTTTTTAAATGAAGATTTCATTTATTAAGGGAGAAACCCTATCCAAACTCACCTGGGCCTGTATGAAGAAGTACATCATGAATTAACTGTATTAACCACATTTTTTGGAACCCTGACTTCAGTTTCTTCAGCTACACTAAGGCCTGATTACTGCCAGACGTGTTGAATCAAGAAATCACTTAAATAGAAAATGTGTGACAAAGTGAAGCTAAAAGATCTCAAACACCAACACAGCACATCACGATCTAAAGGAGCAGCTGAGAAACAAAGTCAGTGACATCTACCAGTCTGGAAAAGGTTACAAAGCCATTTCTGAGGCTCAGGAACTTCAGTGAACCACAGTGAGAGACATTATCCACAATTGAAGGAAACTTGGAACAGTGGTGAAGCTTCCCAGGAGTGACCAGCCAACCAAAATTACTCCAAGAGCTTCGATGACTCATCCAAGAGGCCGCAAAAGAACATCTAACTCACTTGTCTCAGTTAAGGTCAGAGTTCATGATTCAACAATAAGAAAGAGACTGGGCAAAAACGGCGTCCATGGGAGAGTTCAAGGAGAAAACCACTGCTGACCAAAAAGATCACAAATGCTCGTCTCACATTTACCAAAAACATCTTGATGATCCCTTTTTTTAATTACAGTTTTTCATGGAATAAATGTAAAAGCTGCAGTTTGTATTTACTCAGACTTACTAACTTCTAGTATTAAATTTATTTGATTTGATTGATCAAGAAGGTGGAAGATACTTTTTCACAGTACTGCAGCTCCAATGATCAGTTTTCCCAAAAAAAAAAAACCTGTAACATCACCCCAAAATTTGTTATTGGTAATTCTTTGTCTGTGATTGAGAGATTTTAATCAGCGTAGTCCAGGGCCCTATTTCAGGAAGCCGGTTTAGAAAACTCAGAGTGAAAAACGACACTCACGGTTGAGTAACCCCGAACTGTCCAACTCGGAATATTCGGTTTCAGAAAGGCTGATAACAATTAGTTCAGTCAACGCGGAGTTGCTTTAACCCCAAATTAAGCACGCGCACGAGGATACATAAAGCCCTGATTAGTGGAGCACAGATTAAGCGAGTCACTATGGAGACGGAGGGAAAGAAGGCGCGGTCAATGTATTTTACAGCGCTTGAGGCCGAAATTCTGATGGCAGCATATGCCGATAACATGCAAATTTTGCAGAAAAAAAGTAACACAGCCTCAGCTGCAAAAGAAAGGGAGCATGCATGGCAAAAAATAGCCGACAGAGTCAATGCGTGAGTGTTAATTTAAACATTGATCTAGGGATTTCCACCCATTTAACACGTTATTTATTATATTTCATTTTTTATTTTATACATTTTATTTTGTGATGTGACGTGTGCGCAGGTGCAACCCAACAGGCCCCAAACGTTCCTGGCAGCAAGTAAAAATGAAATATAAAAATATAGTCCAAACAGGTAAGGTGTAATTGTATTATGAGCCATAGTGCTTGGTCTGTTTGTCCCATGTAAATCAATTGCAGTTAGAGGCTACATTAATTTCCCCTCTGTAAGCACTTATTGAAATTATCTGAGCACATTACAAGTACATATTTGCTTACTCTGTATGCTCAAATGTGACCCGTTATGGCCACTAGAAAAAAAGCGGAGGCCCGAAAAACAGGTGGGGGTCCTCCACCACCACCACTCACAGAGGCTGAGCAGTTGGCTTCCACATTTGTGATAATGTTGGCAGCATCACATATGATCTTCACAGTGCAGAGAACACAAATTAGCATCCATTACTATAATGAAATAATTTGTTAGTTTGAAATGCTACAGGGAACTATGTACCTGTACATTAATGCTGTGGAAAGACTTCCTGTTCACATAGTCTCCTTCATTTACTGAAGGAGCAATGATTGGAATGTGAGTGCCATCTATACAGCCAATCACGCCTGGGAACCGTGAGAATAAATGTAAAATTTAAGTAGTAGTTCAAGTATCACCACATCATGAATTAAGTTTTGTTCATCCTGCTACCTGCAATTTTGTGGCATCCCTCTTTGATAAATCTTGTGGGTCTGTGACCGGGGAACACCACAGACGAGTACAGGAGACGTTTCAGTGCAACTGTAACATTCCTGACTGCCCGACAGACGGTAGCCTTGGAAACGTGCTCAGCGTCACCAATATTATACAGAAAGCTCCCGTTTGCAAAAAAACCGAAGTGCAATACAAATAATATGTACAGAACTGAGAGGATGTCCGCGATGTGTCACATGAGCAATATTAGGCCTGAGGATGTTATTCAAATAAATTGTAGATTGTGCTGAAAAACGGTAACGTTCACACAGAAAATCATCAGGAAATGATAAAATGTCCGAACGCGCTCTAATCACTCTCTCCCGGCGGAGAGCTCTGCGGAGAATTTGGGCTTCAACATCTACTGGCTCTTCAAGGAAGGAGCACGCCATGTCTGACACTTCCTACAGTCAGGTTTCCGACAAAGAGGCGGAGAAGGTCAGGGTTAGTTGAAGTAAACCTGCTAGGGGGCAGGTTAGCTTCACGGAGTGTGTCGTCATAGTAACTCACTCAGAATTAATCTAAACTCGCTTTGTGAAACCGAAAACCCAGAGTTTTCGTTAACTCAGGGTATACTTACTCAGAGTTTGCACTAAACCGGCTTCCTGAAATAGGGCCCTGGAGTTAGAAAACACAGATTAGAAAACACAGATTAGAGAGTCTCACTTGTAGGATGGGTGGAAGTTGTGCAGCCATAATAAATAATTTCTCCTCACTGTCACTGTCATGTGACAGCGACAGACTTTCTTTAGATTTGATGTGGTGGTCAGACACAAAGAGACTTTTGAAGATGTTATTTTGAGTTTTGGAAAACCAGATGTTTTCCAGTGTTTTGAGGTTTGTTTAGAGCTAAAAGATCTGATGAATCAGGTAAACTAACATCGAGCTGTGCATTTTGAGACAGCAGCTTGTATGAGTGACATGTAGCAAGCTGGAGAAAAAGAAACATTTTAGCCGTTGACACACATTGTAGTGACCTCATTAGACATTAGATGCCTCATTTAATGTTATAACTTGAGTTACAGAGGGTGTATGTGTGAATCTGTTTGTTCTGATTAAGGAGAAAATGACTCTGCTGATTAGTGTGGGCTCACTTTTTTTTTTCTTTAAATCCAGGAGGAACTTGAGGCAGCGAGGAAGTTCCTGTACCATGAGATGGGCTACAGGTCTCGCTCTGAGCAAATAACCAAGACGTCTGAGATTAACCTGGACAACCATGAAGTAGCCAGGTAGTGCTTTTGAAAACGTCAGATAGTTCATTTAAGTTTCCTGATTGATTTATGCATTTTTTTTTCTTTCTTAATCATGTTCCATATCAGTTATAGACTACTCAAAAAATTAAAGGGACACTTTAATGAGAGTATACCATCCAGTCAGTTAAATCTCTGGGATGTTGTTCTGGTCATTTAAGTGTCAGAGGGGCTTGTTAATGAGTTTCAGTTGCTTTGGTGTTAATGAAATGAACAACAAGTCCAGTAGACATGTGACAATGAGACAAACCCCAACAAAGGAATGATTTGCAGCTGGAGGGGACACATTTTTCCCTCTTCACTTTTTCTGTTTTTTACTAGTTTTGCATTTGGCCAGTCTCTGTGTCACTACTGCTAGCATGAGACGATACCTGACCCTACAGAGGTTGCACAGGTAGTCCAACTCCTCCAGGATGGCACATCAATACGTGCCATTGTCAGAAGGTTTGTTGTGTCTCAGGAACACACAGGCAGTTACTGTAGGGGAGCTGGACAGGGCCATAGAAGGTCCATCAGCAGGACCGATATCTGCTCCTTTATGCTAGGAGGAACAGGATGAGCACTGTGAGAGCTACAAAATGACTTCCATTAGGTCACTAGTTTAAATGTTGCTGACCAAACAATCACAAACAGACTACATGAGGGTGACCTGAGGGCCTGCTGTCCTCTGGTGGGCTCAGTGCTCACTGCCTGGCACTGTGGAGACTGATTGGCATTTGCCAAGGAATACCAGAATTGGCAGGTCCACCACAGGCACCCTGAGCTTTTCACAGACGAGAGCAGGTTCACCCTGAACTCGTGACAGATGTGAAAGTGTCTGGAAAAGCCGTGGAGAAGGTTGTGCTGTCTGTAGCATCGTTTAGCATGACCGGTTTGGTGATTGGTGATTGGTCAGGGGAGACATGTCCATGGAGGGGCACACAGACTCTGTGGTTCTTACTGTGGGGCACAGAGCAAATTTCAACTACAGGATTTCCTGCAAGTATTTAAATAATCTTAAAATATTATTTTTATAGTAATTTATGACCCTGATCATATTTAAGTTCGCTCTCATATTTTTACTATAAGGGGAATATTTCTCCCCACTGTAACTTTGGTCAGTCTGTCTCTACAACTCCTCACATTTTTTTGTTCGACTTGCTGGCTCTGATTATTACACAGCTAATAGACCCAGAACCAGATTCAGAGATTCTGGAGCAGACATTCAGGCTCTGGAAAAACTTGCTGCTTTCAGGGATAAAGGACCATGTTTGTGGCTCAGTTACCCAAATACTGTCTCTGGTACTGATCTCTGGTTGGATGAAGAGTTGGCAACAGTTTCAGGCAATGCCCTTTTAAACTCTTTGAAGGATCTGGTAGAGCTGTGATACCAAAACTCCTCTATTTTTAAAAGTAATATGAAAACATCTTAGATTACCTGTCATAGATATATGACAGGTAATGATGACCAAGTATAAATAAAAAAGTATAAGTAGGTCATAAATGGTGGGTGAGGTGGTGGGTGAAAGGAGGAAAGTCAGGCCTTTTTTTATCCCGTTTGGGGAAAATACTTATTTATTTCAGTGCAGATGGTAGTAGTTACAACTTACTAACTGTTGCTGTTGCACCTCAAAGGCATTTCCAAACCAGCGAGTAATTAGAAGGTCAACACGCTTTTGAGGAAAGCATAACAGCCTCTAACAGCCACTGCTCGCTAGGGAAAAATGTTTATTCCCAAAAACCAACCAGGGAACGAAAGCTAGAATTTAAGTAGTGGTTACTGGAGGCCATGTGGGTTTTTTGGGTCGTGGTTCCAGTGTTGGTCCTGGGCCAATGCTGGTTATGGTGTTGTATGCGCAACATCAACATGACGGTATTTGATCCACTGCTGTTGTTGTTGTCTGTTAATATCGCTGCTGTAAATCGGCTGTTACTGCTCGTGTGTCTGACAGGTACAAGAAGCGTTTCCATAAGTTTGACAAAGAGAGCAAAGGATTCATCACCACTGTTGACGTCCAGCGAGTTTTACAGGTGAGTTTTTTTCTCTCAGTCTTCACATATTTGTTACCCGCAGCTGCATGTCATTGATCCCGAGTGCTGTGTTTCTCCTTCCCTGCAGAGCATCAATGTGCACATTGATGAAAACGCGCTCCATGAAATCCTTAATGAGGTGGACCTCAACAAGAACGGACAAGTCGAAATTGATGAATTCCTGCAGGTAGGCACTAAGTACAGAGATGATCAGCAGCGCTTAATTTTAAGTGCCTTCTTTAGCATCTGTAAGCACAAGACAGACATCAGTTATCTGTGATCTGTTAATGGAGCAGCTGTGCACAATAAATGCTTAAACTAGCTTTGAGCTACGTGCTCTGAGTGGCCACTTTGTTAGGTACAGCTGTCCAATCAGCCAATCACCTTTTAACAACTCAAAGGATTTGGGCATATAGACGTGCTTCATGCCTAAATGCATGCAAGGTATGCTCTTCTGCATACCTTGGTTGCAGTCAAGGTATGCAGAAGAGCAACTCCGAATGGACAGCATGTCACTTCATTATATTAGCCAGTTATCAGATTTCAGTCCAGCAGAGCAGCTTTAGGATGCGGTGTAATGGAAGATTCTCATTTGCAAATCTGCAGTAACTGTGTGGTGCTATTATGTCAACAAGGACTAAAATCTCGGAGGAATGTTTCCAGCAACTTCTTGAATCTGCACCATGAAGAATGAAGCCAAAAGCGAGTTCGACCCAGTACTAGCAAGGTGTACCTAATGGAATGGCGGGTGATGTTACATAGAAACACGTCTTAAAGGTTTAGTTACAGCTTACAAATCCAAAATGCGGTGGTGGACTGGATTTTTTTTTTTCTTTTTTCTAGATTTTAGCAGGCAGTGAATAAAAAAAGTGTCTGGCTGTAATAATGCAAATTTATTTGTTTTCATTTGCAAAAATAAAAAATGCAGATTCATGGAAAAATTGAAAAATATTTGGATCGCAGGTTTCAGCTACATGATTTCCTGCATTTAGCTGAACATTTAAATAATCTTTAAACAATCTTAAAATATTATTGTATTTATATTTTACAGGAAAATCAAAAATACCAGAACAAATTTTAAAAAAAGGCAAATAAGAATGATTTTCTTTATGCGCACATGCACAGTATGCAGTGTGGTGTGTGTCTTATAAGAGGGAGCATTAATGCCCAACACCTCTGTGAGTGTGCCTGCCCTTCTCAAACCAGCAGAGCAAACATGACTGAGGACGCAAAGGCTGGATAATGGAAGCCCTCAGGAGCGTGATCTGTCACACACGGATTCAGCCTTTTTCTTTTTTGTTTTTTTTTTGTGGGAAATTGAGCCTGGAATTAACATGAATTCAGCCTGTAAGTGTACAAATCCAGTTTTTCTAATAGTAAGGTCACCAAAAGTCAAAGGTTCAGTTCCTCCTCTCTTGCCTGTCATTTTCAGTATTTTTACCCTGATAAAAGCAGCATATTCCTCCTCATACATGCAGGAGAGCTGGAACTTAAATTATCCTGTCGTTAAGAGAGAGAGAGAGAGAAAAAAAGAAAGACCTGTGTCCACCTGACAGGTGAGTAAACTTCCGCTGCTGCAAGCCGAGAGTGTGAAGTCTAAAGCAGCGGCAGGTCAGGCCGAATGAAGGTAATTAGAGAGGAGAGGCTCTGTCAGCGACTCGTGTAATGAGGCCTGAGGAGTGTCCGGGGAGCCCACACGTCCGTCTGTCGCTAAATTACTTTCTCACTCGAGTCCAGAGAACAGCCATTACAGAGGACTACCTTTGTTAGCGACCTATCTCTGCTGCAAGCGAGCCGATGTTCGGACAATAGAGAAGCTAAAAGTGAAAAGAGCTTCTGTCTCCTTTGTGATGACATCTGTATCTGTGCGTTTGTTTCTGCTCGCCTGATTCGCCATGTGAACAACAAACACAAAGTAGTGTGGAGGATATTGCTCTTTTAACCCTCACACAAAACCTAACCCAGTTCTCCGGTTAACGAAAATTATGGCTGGAGGTGGGAAATGAACTAAAAAGGTCCAAGAAGTGTTAAAGCTGAGCCAGGCGACTTTATCTGTGGTGGATAAGGAACAGGAGCAGCAGCCGTGTGTTCTTCTGCTGCTGTAGAGATGCTCTTCTGCGTACTTTGGTTCTAACAAATGCTTATCTGAGTTAATGTTGCCTTCCTGCCAGCTCCCAGCAGTCCAGTCATTCTCCTCTGACCTCAGGGTTCAACAAGG
This sequence comes from Astatotilapia calliptera, assembly GCF_964374335.1. Lineage (NCBI taxonomy): Eukaryota > Metazoa > Chordata > Actinopteri > Cichliformes > Cichlidae > Astatotilapia > Astatotilapia calliptera. Next base: position 24,992,137 of record NC_137443.1, on the reverse strand, counting down.
TGTTTTCACCTAGAGAGCTGCTGCTCACTGGATGTTTTCTCTTTTTCACAGCAATTCTCTATAAAAAACAAACAAACTAGAACTGCGTGAGTGGGAAATCCCAGCAGATCAGCAGCTTCTGAAATACCAATAACCATGCCACATTTAAAGTTACTTAAATCCTCTTTTTTTTCTCAATTCTGTTGCACAGTTTGAAGTTCAGGAGGCCACCTTGACAATGTTTACATGCCTAAATGCACAGAGTTAGTGCCATGTGATCGGGTGATTAGATATCCACTGTCCATATGTACATAGCGCTGCAGAACTGTACCCCCCCAGCATGTTTACACTGAGTAGGAGATGCTCTGTATCTCATTGTACAACTGTATAGTGACAATAAAGGCATTATATTCTATTCTATTCTATATATTTTGTTAATGAGCAGTTAAACAGGTTTACCTAATGAAGTTTTCATAGATAAAGCTGCTTAGCAGTACATGAAGTCCTTAAAATAAGGGCGTCTTTGACCTGAACCAATTTAATAGAATTAATATAAGGAGTTTAAATATTTGTGTTTCGTGTCTAAATTTTTAGAAAAGAAAAAACAGTGACAGCACTTTCTTAGCGCGTCATCTTAACTATTAAAACATTGCTTTGCACTCGATTTGTTGACACTAAGATTGAGAAGAATATATAACCATGTCAGAGAACATTAAAATCGCTGCTTGTTTCCTGCCGTTGGAGAAGATTACATGACCTCATTTTCACATTAAAACAGTCGCACCTTGCTCAGCTTTAACACATGAAAACTAAAAATGGTTTCATCGTCTGCCTCTCAAACTCAGGGATGTGAGCTCTAAAGCCTTTCACTGCCAGGCAGGCGGTTTCCTCCTCGTCCTGCAGATAATTATTTCTGCCCGAGGAAAGCGGCCCGCCTCGCTTTGACAGGTTAACCTTTCCCGCCGTTGTCCTACACGCCACGTACTCTGTTCTCTCCTGTTCCCTCCGCAGCTGATGAGCGCCGTGAAGAAGGGACACGTGTCGGACAGCCGCCTGGCCATTCTGATGAAAACTGCAGAGGAGACTCTGGATCAGAGGGAACCGGTGTCGGTGGACCGAAGCGGGGGCGGAGTCTGAGTTGGATGCCAAAACAAAAAACCAAAAAAACCCCCAACCTTTAAAGGTGGTGATGACACAAAAAAAAAGATGCAAATGGAGCTATTTGAATGACAATATTGCAATCAAGCATGCAGCCGGATGAATTTGGACAAATCAAGCACTCCTGTGTGTTTTGGGTGAAACGGTATCTAATGATTGAGGCTGAGATGTGTCTGTTTATTTCATCTGTTATGTCCAAAGTCTTAACATCTGGTGCCTCAGACCACACACACAACATTTTATACTGTCTTTTTACGCAGCACTTTTAATACTTTGACGTTCTCTTTGTCCAGCACTCCTTGATTGACGCTGATTATTGTGTAAATACCATCTTCAGGTGGCTTTGCATCACGCAACACAATTTACAGATAAATGTGAAGTTTCCTAGAAAAAGAAGGAAAAAAAAAAAAAGCAATTTGGTTCCAAGTATTGAAAAAAGAGCACTTCATTTACGTTTCTCAAAAATAATCACCCTTTTATTAAGTGAAAAAAGGTTTTAGCAGCTGCTTGAGGAAGATGCTTTCACCTTTTCAGGACGCCCGTTCTAGCTGTTGTTTAGTCACCGTACGTTAGCTGTATCAGTCTACTCGTATATGACTAAATGGTTGACAGGATGCAGGCAGCAGAATTAAAAAGAAAAGAGAACTTGAATGTGCCACTTCAGCCAGAAGAGGCGAATATGCGAGGCTGAAGATGAAGAAAGCGGGTATTTGGTAATTGTAGTGGCAATTTAAACCAGTTTTGCTACCGAGGCGCTGCCAGAGACGTTTAATTGGTGAGGTCTTGATTGTCCGTTTCTAAAGTTATAGTTCCGCTGGGGCAAAATGTCCGCATGAATCAAATACAATCAAACAACATCCATTTGTGTATCCAATATATATCCATTAAATGTAGAGCGGGAAGAATCGATACATTGTCGTATCACAGCATTTTGTATGCTGATGTTGTATCGATACAGGGAGACCAAACATCTGTACTTTATTAGAAAATTAAACTACAACCAATATGTGATTTTCATTTATTTTAACAGTTAATATATTACGAGAAAAACAGACTGATAGCAAATTGACTCTGTCTTACAGAAATATTTATAGCAGATTTTAATGACAACTGTATCTTATTGTTCAAAGCATACTGAGATTGACAGATATTGAGGACATAATTAGTGATAGTTTGTCACTGCTGTAATTCATTTAGTTTTATTTATTAGTTTTCATTTAGTTTTAAATAGCGCAAAATCACAAGGACGGTATCTTATACAGTAAACACTCTATAATCCATCTAATAATCCAGTCACCAATCAAACGACCCCCTATGAGTAAGCACTTGGTGACAGTGGAAAGGAAAAAAAATATATAGTGTTTAAATGGAGCCGCTCTTTTTTTTTTAAAAGAGAACGTTTTTATTTTATTTAGCAACAAATTTCCTTTTTAAAAAAAATAATTTTTCTTCAAGGAAACTTCCTGGTAGGAAGTGTTGGACCTTTAGACAAAACCTCAGTGATAGTTTCTGCGTGTCCTCTCTGATCTGTTAAAAACACAAGTCAGGTGACGCTCAGCATATTTAAAGTATTTCTTCAGCCAGGTTTTTGTTTTTTTTCCTCTCAGATGAGTTATTTTTAGGCTCATCTGGGATCTGTTGTGTTTTCCATCTATTGCACTACTGAGGTTTACATGACGAGGTTTCCATCTTCAGCGCAACTGTTTGAGGACGCTGTCACTCTGATCTCCTCGTGTATATTTTTTATAATTATTTATTCTTTTTTTTATCCGTGTCATTCTGCTCTTTGCTCTTATAAAAACAGGATTTCAAAGGAACTATGAGTTATTTTTACTGGCTATAAGGTTGAAGTTTGTTTTGTTTCTGTGCTTGAGGTCGAGAGCAAAGACCTGAATTAACGCTGTATTAACGCACATCCACCAAACTGTTGTGTAATCCTGCATGCAAGCTGATGATTTTTTAATCATGTATCTGACGGAAATGAGATGTTTTTAAGTGTGGCATGCTTCGTGTGCAGACTTTGTCTGAGTGCAGTTGAAAGACAGTTCACTGTATGAATGTATGATGTGCCTTGTTCTGCCTATAACATGACACTCAGTCTTCTTTTTCACAAAGCTACATGAGTTAAACATTAACAGGAAAACATGTTGAGAATGTAAAGACATTTATAAAACATTTATTACGTGAAAAAGTCGATTGTATGCCTGGTTTGTTCGAAATAGAGACTTATTGACGGAAGTTGAAGGGTTATTATTAGTTATGGATAAGGGTATTTTCTTTATGGAAGCCGATTACTTCATGTTTTAGTATAAAGATTTGTACTTTGATTGGGTTTTTTTGTTTTGTTTTGTTTTTTGGGGGGGGGGATTTTCTGTATCCCATTGAAGGATTGTTTGGCTGAAATGACTCCGCAGCACTGTCTTTCTGCATCTTAAGTCAGAATCTTTGTAGCTAAAGATAAAATTATTAGCTGTTTGATGAACTTTTAAGGTTTCATAACACAAAACCTTTAAAATGTTGAGTGTTTATTTTCCTTATTGGTGCATGTAGATGTGAAAATGAATGTTTGGCAGAAATGGAGAAGAGGATTCTGGCACAACTTAATACTTCCAAGGTGTCCCAATGAGAACATGAAGTCTGAAGAGGTTAAAGATCCAGCAACAGTTGTAGGATTAAGAGCAGCTTTGTTTCAGCCTTTGGCCTGTACCAGGCCAGTGAAGTCCAACAGTTTTCCTTCATATGAAAACTGTTCTTGGAGCTGTAACCTCCAGTTTTCACTGCAGTGCTGTGAAAAAACGTTCACTCTTATTGCTTCTATAGGAAGGTAAAGGTAAGTCTGCTAGAAGCAATTAGTACTTTATCATTGTCATCAATAGTTATACTTGGGTGGGGGGGTATAACAAATTTGAATGTTATATTTTACAATATTAAATATATTAATATTAAATATTATATTTTATTAAATAAATTGCACTCTGGAAATACCATGAATAACAGTGCACTACCTTCCCGAGATAACATTAGCAGAGCAAACTTGACAAAGCTACCTCCCGATTGACAGCAAGCTGATGGCTCAGTTACACAAGTAAAAATAGGACAGCAACCTCCTGGAATCTGTTGGTGATTGTTGTGAATTTTTCCACGTGCTGCGACTGATCGTAACTTGTGACTAAATGGTTGCCCAGATCTTGAAGGTGTTGCACTTTTGATTGCACGGATCATCTGATAGGAGTCAACCTTTTTGCAAAAGGTCTTACTTGGACTGACTGCAGTCACTTGGAGAAATTGACAAAGGTTTGAAAGTAATTATTTTCTACCCTACAAATGTAGACAGATTGCCAGCATGTTTAAACAGATATTGACAATATTTTACTTAAACTACATAATTTCAAGTAAAAGAAAATGTGATAAATCACAATATATGTTATTGCAAAACGCACAAAATGTTAAAAATCTTAATACCATCGTATCATGAGCAAAGTATGGTGATAGTATCATTTTACTACAAATAAATTTCCACAAAAGTTGGGCTGCTGTGTAAAATGTTCATAAAGACTGAGTGCAATGATTTGCAGACGTCAGGAACCCATACTTTAGTCAAAATAGAACATTAAAAAATGTTCCAATGTTTAAACGGTGTGAGACACTGTGCCATTTTAAGGGGACCGAAACAAGGTCACTTTGAAATGGAAACAACACAGTTTAAAAAAAAAAATACTTGGGACTGGGACGCGTTTACCACTTGTTTACAATATCCACAGCTACACTGTGGGTTGTGTATTAATAACGTGGTTAATTATTTTGATTTCAATTTTCGAGGTGTCCTTGGGTGAAATGCTGAACCCCGAATCTTCACAGAGTCCCAAAAAATGAAAATATTTCGTGTTAATCAGTATCTGAATCATCACCTCCCACATTGCAGCACATCTTCCCTCACTACCAGCCTCTCCTCAGGTTTTATAATCTAAAAGAAGCGTGTGCAGGCTGTTCCTCCTTACTGCCTTTATGGTGTGATTCATTCTCACTAGCAACAAGTATTCAGTTTCTCTTAGGCCTTTTTCTTATTCCCTTCACAGAGTCGTGCTGCAGGTTTTCCTTCTAAAACACTGTAGCTGTTATTGCAGTGTATCAGTGTGCGGTCACGTGGGGGTTCGACTACAATACCTCGACACTGAGGACCCTTCAGGCTGCCACCGCTGCCCGTCTAACCTGAATAGCTCATGGGCAGTGCGACTTAAATCCTGATGCTTGATTGTCTCCTTTGGATGAAATTACAGCTTTATCCAGGGTCAAAGAGAATCATATTCTTTACTGCTTTTCTCTTCACCAGCACTGTAAAAATGCAGCGATCCAGTCTCCAGGTGGAAAAAGAAACAACAGCAATTATCTAATTAAATGTATCTGGTTGCTTGCAGAGCTTTGTGTGGTTTTTGTCTTTCTGGTGAGCATCAGTCAAAGCTGGCGTCACAACAGCCGAGGATGTGAGCGCCTGTGAGAGAGGAAAGTGAGCATTTTAAACCAGAAGTGTTTTCCTTGTTTTTGTTTTTAATTTGATGTTATTTAATATCAGAAACCATGTGATACGAGTACAGTAGAGCTTACTTACAGGGACCTGTTTGCCTTGTTTTATTCTTATTTAGAATTCAGGTTATTCTGCAAAAAGTGGTAAAAAAATGTGAGTTGAAACTTGTCAGATTCATTTTTCCTGCCTTTATCTAAGTACTAACTGAACAGATATCACCTTTGGTTTTGGAAAACTGACAAAGGTTTGTTTACACACCAGAAGACTGACAAACGATAGACAAAACTTACCTAAATTCCCAGGGGGAGGGACAAATGCCTTTGGAGGTTGCATCCATCCAATGTAAAAGTCTGCCAAATAAAAAAGATGTTGAGCTATTTGCTGAGGTGACAGATGAAAGTATCTTAGTTCTTGGCGCGAACTCACTACTGCAACCATGCTGTGCCTCATGCATGTATGGAAACCCTTATGCTTGAAGGTGGAAGGTGCATTATGGACAAAGTGCGAGTTCAATAACAGAACACCATTTGTGTTCGGGCCTGGCACGCTGTTCCTCCCAGTCAAACCCTTTGAGGTCACAGTTTCATCGCCCACGTGAGAGTTGAAGTGCCCCTAAATGGACAATGCAGTATCCAGATGGGGCACTTTCCGAGCTCAGTCTCCTTCCACACCCAAGAGATGATATTATACAGCCACTTGGGATTGGACCATCAGGGCCTCAGCCACTGAGAGCACTCTGAGTCCCCACTGAATAGGTCTTCATTTGACTCTTGGGAGACTGAGAGATGGGTTGGGGCTGCATTGTGTTGGTATGGTGTGGTGAAGAGACAGCTGAGTGTAGAAACCCTAGAAACCCAGCTGTAAGTTTACCCACTGATCTACACCCCTACCCTCACCTGTGGTCACAAGCATACGTTAGTGATTGAAAGAATGAGATTGGGTTTGCAAGTGGCTTCCATGAAGGGTGGCAGGCTGTTGCCTTAGAGATGGGATGAGGAGTTCTGTCATCCCATCTATAAGAGTAGAGCCACTATTGCTCCACATCAAAAGGAGTCAGTTGAGGTGTTTTGGGCATCTGACTCAGATGCCTTCTGCGTGAAGTGTTCCAGGCATACACTACAATGAAGAGGCCCTGGGGTAGACCCAGGAAATGCTTGCCTGGGAAACCCTTGGTGTTCACCTCAATAACCTGTAGAAGGTAGCCAGGGAGTTGGAGGTTTGCACTTCTCTGTTTAGGCTAATGTCCCCACAACCCAGCGCTGGATATGTTGAAGAAAATGGATGGATGGTCTTTATCTGGCTTCTCAACAAAGGCCTACTTGCTTTGGGAGATTTTGTAAGGGTTAATACACCTTTGACAACGTAGCTGTTGGGATGACTACTAGGGCATAGGCCAGGTCAGGTGTTTTATTCATATCCTGCCAGGGGAAGGCCTCAGGGCAGACCCAGGACCCACTGGAGACATTATATCTTTTGCCTACCTTGGGAACACCTTTGTTTCCTCCTGGTGGGGCTGGAGGAGGTGGCCGGGGAAGAGAGGTCTGGGCTATTTCATCCCCGACTTGCAAGACCCAGAAGAACAGCAGAAAATAAATGGCTGGATATATTTTGGTGAACACATTTAGTAACTTACTTTGCTCTAGTCTTCATGTCTTTCATGCATGCCGTGCAATTAATTAGTGACTTTTTTATTTTAGGATTGAAGCAGTTCAGTTTGCCTTTTTTTTAGTTTTCATGATAAGCTAAGCTAAGTAGTAGCTGGCTATAGCTTCATATTGTACATGGATGGAAGAACAATTCTCTCACAATTCTTTTATTTATATGGTAGGTTTTCAGAAGAATTTAGTCACATAACAGGGTGTTCCACAACAGACTATTGAAAATGTACACATTCTGTAACTCCTTGTTCAAAAACATACCGACTTCTGAATTCCAGTGACAACTGAGAACAAAGCTCTCATGTTAAGCTCCAGAGCAGCAGCTGAAAGTACCAGATGGTGACATTTTTACTTTTAGGAACACCTCACGGCAGACCTATGTTGTTAAATGTCGCACCCCTTCTGTAACATCTCCGTAGCTTATGGATATTTCTAACCAAGAGTTCATTCAGTTAAAAAAAGAAGTGCTTTTCTCCCAAGTGTTACTTTTCACTCTGCGGCTGTAAAACATTGGGTGAACTTGGACCAAGCCAAAACGTCCTCACAGAGGCTGAAGTACACGACCACACACACACACACACACACACACACACACACACACACACACACACACACACACACACACACACACACACACACACACACACACACACACACACACACACACACACACACGCACACACGCATTAACCTTCATGCAGTCGGCTCCTGCAAACTGGGTGAAAAACAGCCTTTTCTCCTGAAAGGTCACAGCCAGATTTGAGTGACAGCTTTAAGTCCTGCGCTCATATTACAATCTGCAGCCGAGACGTCTTCATGGGAAAGGCCGCGAGTACGGGGAAGCAATTAATTGTAATGAATAATGGGACAAATCTGGTTGGCATATGACCACTAATGCTCCTTTTTTCTCCGGAGGGTTAGGACGCTGATGCCAGCCACACCGTAGCGTCCGCCTGCACGCTAATTGAAAATGTGTGGAGGATGTCAAGGGATGGTGTCAACTACTGCCTTCTGCTTAATTCAAAAGAAGATGAGGTTTTTTTATGCCCTCTTGTTTTTTAGTAAACTTTAAAATAGCATAGATTGGGATTATTTTTTAAATGATGAGGTCATAAAATGAAATAAAAGAACAAGTCACCAAATTAATAAATAGCAAAAAGGTGTTTGAATGTCATTTAATGGACTGAATGTCTTCGAAAAATGCTTGTGCTGATATTTTGCATCAGGATGATGCGGTTTGAAAGTCTGCAGCCTGTGAAGAAATATGAAATCCACACATATTGGACAAAAAAAGTTAAATTCAAAGAAAAAAAACTGAAAGAGTGGAAGAGTCAGCATTTATCATCAATGAAATGAAAACTTATACTATAGAAATTATTTTAAAATTCCACTACAACTACAATTACAGTCGCTTAAAAGTAAATCATGCAGATCATAAGAATTAGCTGTGGTCCTGTCCAGCAAAATCAAAAAAAGGCAAATAAAAAAAACCAAACAAACAAAAACACCCAGAACATAATATTATAAACAAACAACAGCTTGCCCACCCCGATGGGGTTTTTATTGTCGCCGGCGACTTTAACAAAGCGTGCCTAAAGACTGTGCTTCCTAAATTTATCCAGTTTGTGGACTTTGCTACGAGAGGAGAACACACTTTGGACCATGTCTATTCAAACATCAGGCATGCTTTCAGAGCGACACCCCTCCCCCACCTGGCTGGATCTGACCACCTCTGCATGTCCCTCACCCCCACCTACACCCCCCTGCTGAGAAAAACAAAGCCCCAGACAAAGACAATAAAAACCTGGCCTGAAGGAGCCCTTTCTCAACTGCAGGACTGCTTCTCAACAACTGTATGGGATTTATTCTCCAGCCACAACCTCCAGGAGTACACGGACACTGTACTCTCGTACATCAGGAACTGTGTTGACAATGTCACCGTCAACAAAAGGGTCAGGGTGTTTCCAAATCAAAAACCCTGGATGAATAGCGAAGTGCAATCCCTCCTAAAAAGCCGCAACACTGCCTTCAAGTCAGGGGACAGGGCTGCGTATAGGGCGGCCAGGGCAGACCTGAGTAGAGGCATCAGGAAAGCTAAGGCTGCCTATAGGAGGAGGATTGAAGATCACTTTGCTGACAACGACCCCAGAAAAATGTGGCAGGGGATCAATCACATTACCAACTACAGAAGCAATAACCAGGCAACATCTAGGACTGATGCCTCACTGGCTGAGGATCTAAACCGTTTCTTCGCCCGCTTTGAGACGACCAAGCCCTCAGCTGCCACACCACTTCCACCCGCCCCCAGCACTGGCACACTAACACTTAGCGAGCACCAAGTGAGGTGTGTTCTAAGGTCAGTGAATCCCAGGAAGGCGGCAGGTCCTGATGGAATACATGGAAAGGTTCTCAGAGCATGTGCTGACGAACTGACCGGAGTCTTCACTAAAATCTTCAACCTTTCCTTGTCATCAAACACCGTCCCGCCCTGCCTCAAAACCTCCACCATCATCCCCATCGCCAAGAAGACAGCTGTGGCCAGCCCAAATGACTACAGGCCTGTTGCACTTACGCCTGTAGTGATGAAGTGCTTTGAGAGACTGGTCTGTCAGCACATCAGGGCCGGTCTGCCTCCCACTCTGGACCCCCACCAATTTGCCTACAGGACAAATCGTTCCACCGAGGACGCTATCACCATAGCACTCCACACTGCGCTGAGTCACCTGGAGCACCGAGGAAGCTATGTGAGAATGCTCTTTCTGGACTTCAGCTCAGCATTCAATCATATCATCCCGGAGATCCTGGTCCAGAAACTGTCTCACCTGGGACTCTCCACCCCAATCTGCCTCTGGATCAAGGACTTCCTGACAAATAGACCACAGTCTGTCAGACTCGGCCCCCACCGGTCCAGCACCATCACACTCAGCACCGGGTCTCCACAAGGATGTGTTTTGAGTCCCCTCCTGTTTACGCTCTACACATCCGACTGCTCCCCTACCCATCTCTCAAACACCATCATAAAGTTCGCGGATGACACCACAGTGGTTGGACTCATCTCAAGGGGGGATGAGTCGGACTACAGAGATGAGGTCAACAGACTGACTGAGTGGTGTTCAGTTAACAACCTCCAACTGAACACCACGAAAACTAAAGAACTTATCTTGGACTTCAGGAAGGGCAGAGCAGACCCGGCCCCACTTTACATTCACGGGAGCTGTGTGGAGAGGGTACACTCCATGAGGTTTCTGGGCGTGCAGATATCTGATGACCTCTCCTGGACTGCAAATACTACAGCGGTGGTTAAAAAGGCCCAGCAGCGTCTCCACTTTCTGAGAGTGCTCAGGAGGAACAACCTGGAGGAGAGGCTGCTGGTGACATTTTACAGAGCCACCATAGAGAGCATCCTAACGTACGGCATAACAACATGGTATGCAGGGTGCTCAGCTGCAGACAGGAAAGTACTGCAGAGGGTCATCAACACAGCCCAGAAGATCACTGGCTGCTCTCTGCCCAGCCTGGAGGTCACTGCAAACTCTCGGTACCTCAGCAGAGCTGGCAATATCATCAAGGACCACTCTCACCCCAGCAACCAACTGTTTGAACTATTACCGTCAGGCCGACGGTACAGGTCACATAAAACCAGGACAAACAGATTCAGGGATAGCTTCTTTCCCAGAGCTATCACCGTAGTAAATAAGCACAAAAACAATTGAACCTATTCCATACCGTCACTGTCATTATATTATGCTGCTATTCATACTGTCATTATATTAATGCTGCTATCCTGTATATATTGTACATACTATTGTTTGAGTACTTACGATTGTTTTTTTTGTACTTTTTATATTTTACATTTATATTTATTATTGAAACTTGCACCAAGGGAGTGGCACTCCAATTTCGTTGTACTCTGTACAATGACAATAAAGGCTATTCTATTATATTAGGTAATAATTTTGAGTTTAATGCAACTTAAATATATAAAATCAAGGGTTTATTTATTCAAATGATTAATTGTTAAGGAAAATATGGTTGGTGAAAACTGACTGTATACCAGTCAAGTCAGAATAGATTCCATTAAATTAAATATTTTGCATTCTACTTATGTTTATATGTAACATAATTACACATAAAATGTAATTAAATTACTTAAAGTCAATATCCTTTTGAGAGCAGTCACTTCAAGGTGCTGTATATTAGGGTAAGGTAAAGACCCAAAATATTAAAAAGAAACCCCAACATTACACAACTCTCTTTGAGCAAGCATTTGGTGACAGCGGGGAGGAAAAACTCCCTTTTAACAGGAGGAAACCTCCTTCAGAAACAGGCTCAGGGAGGATGGCCATCTGCCATAGAAAGGACAATTAAACTTTGAACAATGAGTTAACGTTAATGTTTGTTCTTGTTCTTCTGCGGGGCTCCAGATAAAACTGGGAGCATTTTAGAAGCAGTAGTCTGGGTGGGGTCTTTTATTTTGAAAATTGGCCTTATTCTTTATGCTGTTTAGACAGCTTCATGTGTCTTCTCAGAAAATAGAATCAGTGCCGTCTTAAATGACACAGACCAGGTGGACACTTCTGGGATGCTTCTTAATGCAAGTCTCGTATTGAACGTGTGTGATCAGCTGGGCCCATCTGATGTGATCTGAAATGACCTGTGATTGGTCAGCGTCTCCTATCATGAGCTAGCGTTTTCAGAACCTTACAAAAAGGTGCAGAGTCCCCATCTTTGAAGCAATCATTTAAAAGACAAAAAGATCTCAAGTTGCGCATCATTGCACATGATGGCAACAGCTGTGCTCCCCAGCTGCTGTTTGCTTGTTTTTTTGTGGCATTTTTGCCTTTATTAGATAGTTGAACAGTGAAGATAGACAGGAGAGTGGGGAAGAGAGTGCGCAGGAAAACATTCAGCAATGGACCACAGGTCACACTCAAAGCTAGGCCGCTGCTCTCCGGCTAAGCTAAACTACAACCCCCCAGCAACTGTTTTTCCAAGTGTGACTGTATCATAGCTTTACACTAGGGCTTCATGAGCAGTGTTACACTGCACGGCCTACACACAGACATAATAGTGCATTTACAGGATTTTCTTTCAGGCGATTTTGAAAGGAAACTTGTCAGGTCAGTTCTTCAGGTAAAAATATGGCCACTTTTGTGACCCTCTAAAGTCAGGCTTTAGGATCAGCTTACCTCACTTACCCACAAACTTTTCTTTGTAGTATGTTTCTCAGCTGGCGAGACCACTTGAGTTTAAACATGCTGAAAGGTTATGGATGTTTTTTGTCACATTAACTCACAAATTCCCTATTTTAAATAGAAAACTTTACATTAAGTGTATCTCATTTACTTTTTCAATTACTTGATTTTATTTCTATTTATTTTACTAGTTTCCCTCTAGTAAATAAAACTTAAAAACAAAACAATATTTTGTCTTTGCTGTAGGTTCCAGCAAGTAAACTGATATTTTCTTTCTGTAATTTATTAAATGAGGATATAAAGTGGATGTTTCACATCTTTTAAAGCTTGATATTAGATGTTATGACATCATGCGTGTGCTTGACAGGCTTTTCTGGGTTTATTTTAATCACATTTGCCATAATCCGGCCTCATCATGCATATGATAGCAGTGTTAGCATCTATTCAGTCCCACGAGCTTGAGCGCCAGTGTCAGTAATGAGAAATTTCTAAGTGGGAATTATCAGCTATTCGCCCAGTTTGCACAAACAAGTTTCAAAATAATGCCCTTTTGATGAGTTTTAATTAGAGTGCACCGGGACCAGAGGGCCCCACAATGACCCGCCAGGGCTTTAATAATTATGGTAAGAAAGGAGATAATTAACTGATGGCTGGAGAAATTAATCACATCGACCACTTGTGAGGAAGGAAAAGTTCAATTATTGATATGAGAGGGCAGGTCTGACTAATTTAATATATTGTTATTTAACATTTTTTTGATGTACAGCTGATTGCAAGTGGAAGTCGTTAAACCTGAGGTTGTTTTTGAAATGCGGATGCACTAAAATGACTACCTGCAGTCGCTGATTGATTCTCCAGGGCGCTCTTGGTGACTTTTAGGGGCGTCCGAAAGTGAAAAACCTTCATTTAATGGGGGAAATAATGGTTCAGACCTTTCGGGGGCCACTCTTGAACCTTCTCCCATTGAACAAAAGGTGTCCTGACATTTACCTGGGTCATTGGCAGGCTTTGTGCCTCGCAGCGTGCAGACGGGAAGTTCTTTTAGCTGCGTTTCAATGGATACCTGCCAGTCAGCCGAGAATCTCAACTCCACAATCATTCTGAAGCCGAAAGGAGAAGAGGAACATTAACATCAATAAAGAAAAAAAAATCCCTTCTTCTCAAACAAGGCTTTTTTGTTTCAAAGAGCCACCGATTGGCATGACCAAATATCTCAATGAGAGGAATGTGCACTGCAGTTTAGTGATGCTGGCTACTTCTGATTCCTCCTACGCAAGTGAAAATTGAGCAGTGTCTTTATGAAGAGTTTCCTAATCTTTTGCCTTCCTCAGACTGTGTCCATGATGTGTTTCTCCCTGGCAACAATGCCTCCTTTCACGTTGGACTCGGCACAGTGAGTCATTCAGCTGAATGTCCCTGGCTCTGAATGATTTTGAGTGGGCTGACCAAATGTGTTGGGAGATTCAACACTGAAACAGCTCTTTCTCTCTGAGAGACTGGATGCTTCACTGTCATTTTAGACATATTTTGTTAGAGTTCTGCAAGGCTTTCATGGAGGCATGCAAGGTCAAAATGTTATAAGACTCCCAGGAGAGTTGTGGTTTCAATCCAGTAACACTTCCTGTTGCTGGACGTTTAAGTTTTAACTCTTTCCTCAAGAGGTTCAGGACTAAATATTTTGACCGGTAGAACATTGGTCGGCTTTATTTTCTTTACTAAATGTCTCTGACGGTGAAAAAAATATAGAGATTTGATAAATATTAAGGCAAAATAAATAAATACAAAGACTTCTTCAAAAGTATGTCTGACAGTTTGCTGAGATGGCTTTGCCAGGTAAGGCCCTGCTCTGGAGCTTGTGGGTTTTAATTCTTCTGTGCGTCAATGAGTTTTAGGCAAAACACATCATGAAGACTGAAGAGCTGGAAGAAACTAATTTGAAGTAATTGTATAAATGAATCTAGCAGTTAAAGAAATGCCTGTTAGATTCTGGTCTTATAGACCTTATAGAAACTTGGAGTTTGGATGTTTGTGAGTTTCATCCTCTCAAACTCAGACCAGTAAAAGTCCCATTTCTGTCAGTATAAAGAAGTTTAACAACACATTTAATCCTTGAGGTCACCCTTAATATGAGGGAAAAAGAGCAATTTCCACAACACATCTCAGTGTTTTCTACATGATAAACAAATGTTGGAGTAAACGAAAGAAATCTGGCGGCACAACTCTTTAATTGGAAGAAAACATGTGTAAAATTGCACATTACAGTTAAGTGTATAAGCGTGTACAATGGATACTGTGCAGTCTCTACACAGTGTATCCATTGGGCAAGCTAATGTGTGCTGGTTCTGGAATATTTTAGCCTATTTATATGATCATCTGACTGGTGGCATGACAGATTGTTAATTTGATCTTTAATTTCACTTCAGCTTGAGAAACATGTGAGGGTATCTTACCGAATTTTAATTGGATGGAATAAAATAATTTAAAAAATACATATCTGGTCAGGATATGTGTGGGTCGAGCGTACTGTAGAGAACATTCGAACACCTTTTAAAGGCAAACCATAATGACTTCTTTAAATGTCAGTGTGGAGGGTGCTGTTATGTATGTCTGATTAAAATCTCATTAACTGAGAATGAATCCCTGGCACCGGCAGGAAAGTGGATGTTTTTTTTTCCCTTTTAAAGAGGAAATGTGATGGGAGAGTCAGTACAACATTAAAGAAGAGGATTTATCCACAGTCAATGATTCAGTCAGCAGCGCTTGATCGATCCTGTTCCCTCGCTCCTCTGCCTCAGTATTACCACAGACTTGTCGCAGACTCCCTCAGAGCATCAAAGAGGATGACGAGCCCCTGGCAAGCCGTGATATTTCAGACTGTTGGTGAAGGCGACCTGCCCTTTACCTCCGCAGTCACTGAGGATTCCTCCACTCCTGTCTTTTTGTTTTTAGGAAGAGAGGACAAAACATTTCAGGAACATATTTCACTTTTAACTCAGAAGGTCGACACGTGCCTGAGGTGGAAGCCCTTCCTTCCTGTGACCTCTGACCCGGAAAGCCTTACAGCTGCAAATCACGCTCTGTGTGAGGTGAATTAGTGACATTTCCCTTTATTCAAATGAAGCAGAAATATACACTTACTTCTGAATGATATGCAGACCTTGCCTCTCGTTAACTGCAGGCCAGGTTCTGATGGTGTTGTTCATCTGCTAACGTGTGAAGAATGGGATGAATAATCCTCTGAAAAGAGGATAGTATTAAGCTAAATTCTTTTTGCTTTGAAAAATAGATGTTTTTAGATTCATAATCAGTGAAGTCACTGAAATCTTAGAGAAAAAAACTTTCTCACATTCTCCATGCATCAGAGCAATCCAGTACAATAATAGCATTAAAACAAACAAAGAAAAAAAAAGCTCATTTTAAATCTATGATCTCGTCTTAGATGCTTTACCTGCACGGACAGAGATGCAGATGCACAAATACCCCTGCAGCTTGCAGAACAAAAAACTGTATGTGATGGAGTTCAGGCGCCACCTTGTGTCCAATCTGCATACAGCAGTTATCAAAATTGATATTTGTTTAAGTCCATTTATAAAACATGGCAGATAAAAGCTTCAAACTCAGTCTTAGCTCCATCAAAAGGATTTTTCTGTTTGAGCAGCAAAAGTGTCACGTGTTTGTGTGCACTGATGCAAAACCTTATTGATGTTAACATCTGCACTCCTGCAAACGGTGCCTATTGATTAGCTGGTGATCTGCTAATCATCCTAATGCACCAGTAGGCTCACACTGACAACATTTCATGTTAATTTCCTGCTTGATGAACCCATGACAGAAAATAATGGCTTTGCAGATAATAGCATTTGATGCAGTTTGATTATGTACCCTGGCCTAAAAGCTTTTTCAGAGGACCTTTCCAAAGACAGAAAGTTTGGCTTTTGGCACGAGAAAATTCACTAAGTGTCCATATTGTGCATAATGGCAATGAGATGTCATCTATCCAGATATATTATAGGCTTTAAACTCAATATACTGCAACCAGTATACTGAGAATACATCATCCATCCCAAAATATGGCTTACTCTTATGAGGTTACTTGTCATTGGTTGGCTGTATTGCACAAACCAATAAGAATTCAGATCCACTGGGAACAAGGATCAGGTCATTTCTGTGTGCGAGTTTCACTAAAAACTGAACAGTTCTGCAGCAGGAGAACAAACAGCTACAACAGCTGGTTGTGTTGTAGATGTTTACTAAACTTACATTTTTTTAAACAAATTTAGACATAAAGAAACGTCTTTCTAAAAGTGCCCAGAGGACAACGTCCAGGGATGTCTGGTGTTCAGAGAGTACCTCTAATTGCTTCACATTTTGTTTTCTGTTGGCAAACGCAACTGCAAATGGTTTTCTACCTAGAGTTGATGTTGCTAATGTTGTGATTTACCAGACACTTTATTGGGTACACTGGTTTGGCCTTTCATGATTAGAATTTGATGTTCAACCACATCCCAAATGTGCTCAATGGGATAGAGATCTGGTGACTGTGGAGGCCATTTGAGTACAGAGAACTCATTGTCATGTTCAAGAAACTAGTTTGAGATGATCTAAGCTTTGTGACATGGCGTGTTATCAGAAGATGGTAAACTGTGGTCATAAAGGGATGGACATGGTCAGTAACAATGCTCTAAGCTGTGGTGTTTAAATTATGCTCAGTTGGTACTAAGGGGCCCAAAGTGTACCAAGAAAATACCCCCCACATCATGACACCACCAGCAGCCTGAACGGTTAGTACAAGACAGAATGGATCCATGCTTTCATGTTGTTACACCAAATTTTGACTCAACCATCTGAACGTTGTAGCAGAAATTGAGAATCATCAGACCAGGCAACATTTTTCAAATCATCTACTGTCCAGCTCTGTTTGAGCTTATGTTCAGTAAGTCATTTTGACCATGTCTACATGCCCTGAGTTGCTTGCACTTGATTGGCTAATTAGAAATTTTAATGCTTAATGAGCTGTTTATCAGACATGCATAATGAAGTGGCCATTGAGTGTAAGTTAAGCTGTAAAAATAGGTGTTTTTGAGGGACAGACAAGGTTTAGAGCTGTACTTTTAAGTGGCTCAGATAGAAATAAAACCTTTTAACAAAATCCGAAACAACAAGAGAAGCTGCTGGAAACTTCAGGTGATATATCTTGAGAGTTGTTCACATCATTTCTGCTTTTAGAAACTCTGAGAAAACAAAAAGCTTAAACTTAATTTAAAAGGCGATCACACAATTTCAATGATTTAATTAAACTAATTATGAATTGTTTTACAATGTAAATTCCCCACTACCACCTCCTACATTCAAATGCTTCTGTGAATTACCTTTACAATCACCTTCAGCCTATGTACAGATTTGAATTGCGATGCTAAATTACCGAACATGAAAGTAATGTGAATTAATCCCATTAAATAACCATCCAGACAGGATTTCAAACGTGTGGTTCTACAGCGGGTAAAAAGAAAAAGGGATGAGCTGAACACCCGAGATGAAAGAATGTCTGCTGAAAATGAATGAGTCTGAGGCGAGTGGGACTTGGCACACGGTCGGGCCGACATGCTGGCAAATATTCACACTTCAGTCTTTGACATCAGAGAGAAGAAAACGGGAGATTAGTTTGGCCGCACTTCAGATGAGTCCAGCTTCCTTCCAGCTGTTTCTGAGCCCCCCGAGTCTCTGGCCACTAGAGAGCAGCAGCCGTCCACGGTCTCCGCAGCATGGCTCCTCGCTCTCATTTCAGTCTGATTTGCATGGAGTGGTTCCTTACTCGGCCCATATTTTACAATAGATTGGACTCTGAGTTTGTAAATCCTCCTCGCTTGTCCAAGAGGCTCCGATCCGGCACCCGCATCTCAGACCCTGATGATGCTGATGGAGGAGGAGGCCCTGTGCAGCTGAAAGAGAAGGAGCACACCATGAGACGTGAATCACAGACCACAGCATGTCATGCATGTCAGAGATTTACTTGCCAATCAATGAGCGAGGGTGAGCAGAGAACTAACTGCTCCCAGGAGCTTTTTATTTAAAGACTATCCTATTTAAAGTAGGATGCTTTTATTTTGAATCCATCATTAGGCTTTGGTATTTAAATCTCTGCAGAAATCTGTGTGTGCACATATATCCCCAGGAAAGTAGACATAGCCCTAAATGAATTATTTTTTTAAAGGATTAAACTCACGAGAAGTAGCTAATAAACTGTAAGGACACTTAAAAGCTGCAGAAATGCCAATAAGAAAAGACTAAATTAAGATAAGAGTGGTGTTTTTATAATTAAATTAACCATTAAATCCAGCCAGTGCAGTTTCAGCTCCGTAAACGCTCAAAGTAACGCTGCCTTTCTCTCACTTTGACACCACTGGAAGCCGTCCTGTATGAATAAACAGTGCGAGCTGCGCGCGGTGGGCGGTCAATTGACCCGTACATCGCGAGCAGTGAAGTCACAGGTTCTCGCAGCGAGAGAGGCCAATTAGAACGGGAAGTGTGAATTAACTTCCGACAGACAGATGCCCTGCCAAAATGTTCCGGGACATTCTCTCCACAAACACTCTTTGATACATATAGACAGGCGATGGATTAAAGGAAAAGATTTTAAAACAGAGCACAGCAGAGGACAGAAATCTGTAAACTCCACATTTATGATTTGGAGTCACACAGGCTGTCGCTCACTTCAAACTTACCATGCCACATAGAAGCTTTTAAAGGACTCAGTGGCATTGCATCTAAATGCACTGGCTGACCATGGTTCATTTTGTGAAGGGCCGTATTTTAATCCAAGCTGTGAACCTTTCCCAAACCAAACTGACTGTCTCCGTCACATTAAAGTAAAAACAGCATGTCAACCTCTTTGCGACCAGAAAATTGAACTAGAAAACTAGAAAAGCTGGTGATTGCACTGCATTTTTTCATGATCGAGTGCTGCAAGTAGTTGCGACACCAAAAGCATGAACACTTTTGATTGCCTGGAGGGAGGCAACCTGTCTTGAAACAGACTGCAATCACTCTGAGACCACTTGGCAAAAGTTTGCAAATGATCCTAAACGCAAATTCAGAAACACAGATTTCCAGCATTCAATCAATCTAAGTCAGTCTGCACCAAATGAGCATGAATCTCTGTGCAACATGAGACTCAACTTAACTAGTACTCCCCCTTGTAAAAGCAAGGCTGCTGAGCACCAAGATCATTTTGCAGTTAAATGAGTCATGAGAGCGTCTGCTTCGTGAAAATCCGCTGGCAATGAGTCTTTCACATCGCTGTGGAGGAATTTTGTCCCACTCTTCTTTGCAGAATTGTTTTAATGCAGACACATTGGAGGGTTTCCAGCATGAACGACCTGTTTAAGGTCAGTGCAAAGCATTGCAATCTAATTTAAATCCAGAGTTTGACTTCACTCCAAAAACATTTTGTTTATTTCTGCTGGTGTGTCTCTGATCATTGTCCTGATGCATAACCCAAGTGCTCTTGAGCTTCAGGTCTTGAACTGATGGTCGGACATTCTCCTTCACGATTATCTGGTAGAGAGCAGAATTCATGGTTCTATCAGTTACAGCAAGTCGTCCTGAAACAGCAAAGCAGCCCCATCACACTACCACCACCATGTTTGACGGTTGCTGTGATGTTCTTTTTATGAAATGCTGTTAGTTTTATGTCAGATGTAACAGGACTTGAACCTTCCAGAAAGTTCAGCTTTTGTCTCGTCAGTCCACAGAATATTTTCTTGGGGATCATCAAGATGTTTTTGGTAAATGTGATACAAGCTTTTGTGATCTTTTTGGTCAGCAGTGGTTTTCTCCATTTTTGTCCAGTCTCTGTTTTATTGTTGAATCATGAACTCTGACCTTAACTGACACAAGTGAGTCATGCAGTTCTTTCAATGTTGTTGTGGTTCTTTTGTGACCTCCTGGATGAGCCATCGAAGCTGTTGGAGTAATTTTGGTTGGCTGGTCACTCCTGGGAAGCTTCACCGCTGTTCCAAGTTTCCTGCATGTGTGGATAATGACTCTCACTGTGGTTCACTGGAGTCCCAAAGACTCAGAAATGACTTTTTAACCCTTTCCAGACTGATAAATGTCACTGACTTAATACATGATTTAATAAAGGGGGCAGTTACTTTTTCACAGCACCGGGATTCAGGCTGCTGGATAGTTCCTTATTCTATTAACGCACATAATCTGTGTCCTCTGTTTCCTTCCTCTTAATGACCAAAGTTTTATGATTTGTTGTAACCTTCCTCTGAGAGTTTGTAATGAGGCCGTGAACGTACAGCCTCGCTTTCTCTACTCAACACCACAAGTGAAGAAATGTTCTTCTATCTGATGTTATTCTCTGCACCAGTAATCTTGCAGATGACGAAATGGGTGATAAATGAAATGTGGCCATTAGGGGGCGCTGCAACCAGGACACCTGTAGCTGGTGTGTCTAATTAAAGCTGCTCGCATGTGGAAAAACAAAAACAAATCGTCTGCCTGTTCGCTTTAACTGAGGAGATGCTCAGCAACAACTGAATGGGCGTTTGCGCTGCTCTCTGTTTTCAGCCCGGCTGTTTTATATTTAGCTGCGATGGCAGTAGCTCTAGTTGCTAGGAGATCTCTGATGCAACTACAAAGACTCTACAGAGGAAACAAAATACTCCTGGCAGCCAGGCGCGAGCGTGCATTATAGAGGAGTTCTGCAGCAAGACGAAGAGGGGAGGAAGAGGAGGAAGTTTTAGTAAATGAGTCACCCTGCTGCTGCGGACGGCTCCGTTGTGGTAGATGGGCGAGCTGCCAGCTGAGGCATTGTAGTAGGAGGAAGTGGCTCGGACCAGCGGCCGCTTGGCTTTCTCCTTGGTGCCGTTGGAGTCGTTGTCTTTGATGATGTCGTACTGCCGGCAGAAAAGGGCGATGACGGCTGGCGGTGTGGAAAGCAAAGAGAAAAGAAGTCAAAAACATCCCTCGCTTGATGAGTTTGCGGTCTCAAGCACTAGATTCAGGTCATATTAAATTAACACATGAATTTTATTGAATACATTAAGGCGGTTAACGGAGTTAGAAAGGAAAATTATTCAGAAGAGATGCTTAGAGTGTCCATTGGATGGTGTCTGTTGGTGCAAGCTGACCTGCCCACAGCAACAGCACAGTGGTGATGATCAGCAGCTCTCCAGTCTCCAGTTGTGGAGTCATACCCAGACCCTCCATCGCTGGCTCATCTGAGGACAAAGACAAGTCTGGTCAAACTCTACTCAACAGAATATACTACAGTTCTATCTTCTACCAGCAAATCCCATTAAAAAAAAATAAAAAAATCTGAAAGGCTCACAGTACGTTTAATGTGGACTATTTTTAGTAGCGGATTGATCCACATTTTCTGTTGTTTTCATGGTAATAATGCAACATGTGAGTCAGTGCAACAGTGTGACTCACTGATGTGTTTTTAATGACCACCACAGTGAAGCTCTGAGGCACACAGGAGTAACATGTACGCTATGACACTTTGTAAACACAGTACTTAATGGGATTTTTCCCCCCAGATGTTTGTAGTTGCTATGGCTACTTTACAGGTATTATTTTTACTGCTACTGTTCCACCCTTATACTACAGTGCTATGCAAAAGTCTTGAGTCAACCCTTTCTTTATATCTTTCTAGGAAAATGTGATCTACTGAAACGTGCAAATATATGAGGCAAAAACAGAGTTTGTACAACTCTAATGAGTTGTGACCATCTTTATTCTTCAGGACAGTCTTAGGCAGCTGGAATAGTTCTCCAGGCTTCTTGAAGGACATTCAAAGCTCTTCTTTGGTTGTTTCTGCCTTTTGTTCCGTTCTCTGTCAGCATGATCCCACACTGCTTCGATAATGTTGAGATCCAGGCTCTGGGGAGGCTAAATCCATGGCCGATAGTGTTCCACTATGTGTTTTTCAATCGAGGTATTATTTTACTGCATTGGCATTGTGTTTAGGATCATTGTCATGGTGAAAAATGAAGCTGCTGCCAATCAGATGGTTTCCAGATGGTATTACATGATGGATCAAAAATTCATAATTCAACAATTATGACAAAGATCGCCAAGATGTCAGCCTTTCCTCCCTGTTTCCCTCCATTAATGATTGCTTCCTGACAGCCACGCTTTCACTGAGACCATTTCAATGAGGCTTCAATGAACAGTAGCTGGATCAGCTGAAGGTCCAGATGCATTTCTCGTGTCCTGTGTCTGTTAGGAGACCTGGGTCGTTGACCCAGAGTTTTGAGTTTTCATTATTGTTGAACTTTGACTTAGCCATTTTTTATCATTTCTAGTCTTTTGGTTTATTTGTTAGAGTTCTCTGTCCTATGGTTTATGTATCTGTGTTCTATAGTTGCTCTGTCTCCTCTGTCATCTTTATCCCCTTGTCAAGTCCGCGTCTCTGTATTATGTTTCCTGTTTTACTTTGAAAGTCCCTGATTTTGCTTCCCTTGTCTCGTTAGCCGTGATTTGTCCCAGCTGTGTTTCCCTCCTGCCTTCCATTCCTTGATTGCGCCCTCTGTGTATTTAAGCCCTGTGTGTTCCTCTGTCTGTGTCACGATCTAGTGTCTTATCATGCTGTGTGTTCTGCCTGTCAGCCTGTTTGGTTTTGTCGTTTTCAGTTTAGTTTTTGGTTTTTATTTTACAATAAATCTAAGTTTGAGTTTACATTCCATCTCTGTGAGTCTGCACTTTGGGTCCTCCTTACCACCACTCCTGCCTGCATACAGCCTCACCTGACAGTGTCAGGTCTTTGCTGGATTCCCCCCCCCCCCCCCCCCCCCCCTGTTTCTTAAGAACGTGACTTTTAGATAGTATTCATCTGCTGTACTTGTCCAGTTTCCTCAAAATTTTTAAGGACACAGTGCACACCATGCTGAGATATGCCAAGCTTTCAGCTATATCTCTTTGTGAATCACCTTTCTGGTGCAAAAATACTATTTTATGTCTGTCAAACTGTGTTATCTTTGATATTTTTCACAGATTCAACCAAAGAAATTGAAACAAATGGTGTGTTTTTATGATAGGTTGCTAATAACAAAGTAACTAAAGATACAAAAGAACTATGCCTTTGAAGTAAAACACAAAGACATGAGGAGTGGCTCAAGACTTTTGTATACTGAATAACGCGTACAACATTACAACTACATCATTTTATTATTATTGCCAGTGTCTGTGAAGGTTCTCAGTCATCCAGGTCAACATAGTCTAAGGAGCTTGGAAAGAAAAGCGTCTGGACTTCTTTAAGTTGCTTCAAGACGTTTCACCTCTCAACCGAGAAGCTTCTTCAGTTCTAGGGTCAAATGGTGGAGAGTCCCAGATTTTAGCCCTGTGGGAGTATCCCCCCCGAGAGGGACAAAGGACGCCCTAATGATCCTCTACCTAATCACATGAGCCAAGTTGTGAAAATAGGTGTAGCTCACAATCAGCCAGGCTTTCGTGTGGGCTCATTGTGAAACCTAGCCCCACCCTATCATGTGAGTACCTGAGTTTAGAAGGCCCAGGATGTGAGTGGGCGTTAAGGCGTCTGGGAAGGGATCTCAAAACTGAATTTTAGATAGCAGACAGTTGGTGTCGTAAAGCCCCGCCCTCTGTTCATAGATGGTTTGACTGATGGCCCTTACTATAAAGATTTGTTTTGGACTTTACGTTTCCCAATTTTGCTTTAAGTTATAAAGTTATTTTGTTATTTACATATGGCCTAATAATTATCCTTATTGCTGTTTTAGATGCTTCAAAGGATAGTTACAGATTTCTGTCAGAATCTGCAGATTATACAGTACTCTTGAGGGTACACCAGTACTGAAGGTCCAGATACACTCAACTCAAACGCTGCTCATGACATCCTTCCATCTCGTATTATTAAAGATGGGTTTAACATTATCGAGCCCTGTATTCTATCATTAATTAACCTGTCATTGTTATCGGGTTGTGTTCCGGCTGCTTTTAAACATGCTGTAGTGCAACCTATACTCAAAAAGACCTCCCTTGATCAGAATTATCTCGCTAACTTTAGACCCATTTCCAAACTCCCGTTTCTGTCTAAAATCCTAGAGAAGATTGTTCATTCCCAACTTCAAACTTATTTGGATGCAAATAATATCGAGGAAAAATTTCAGTCGGGCTTTAAGCCACGCCATAGCACGGAAACTGCATTACTGAGAGTCTTTAATGATCTTCTCTCAATTGCTGACTCAGGGCGCCCTGTGGTGTTAATTTTGCTTGATTTGTCCTCTGCTTTTGATTTGGTGGACCATAATGTCCTTTTAATGAGGCTTAAACATCTGGTGGGCATCACGGGCAGTGCCCTTAGCTGGTTTAAATCCTATCTCTCAGAAAGGTCCTTTTCTGTCACCATGGGTACCTACTCCTCCTCCATTGCCCCTGTTACCCCTGTGTCCCCCAGGGGTCTGTGTTGGGTCCCATGCTGTTCTCTTTATACTTGTTACCCTTGGGCCGAATCTTTGATAAATACAATATTTCTTTTCACTTTTATGCGGATGACATTCAAATCTATTTTGAACTGGCTGAGGATGTCACGTTGTCGTTGCAACACTTCTCCGATTGTATGAATGAAGTTAAAATCTGGCTACTGAGCAATTCCCTCACTCTAAATGATAAGAAGACTGAAATTGTAATCTTTGATACTCCCTCCTCTCAGGCTGAACTAATTGGTATTCTCAGGCCCTTTGCTGACTCCCTTTCTGACACTGTGAGGAACCTGGGTGTTGTCTTGGACAGTTCCTTCAAGTTGCACAAACATGTGTCCTCTGTAGTTAAATCGAGTTTCAATAAATTACGTCTAACCTCTAAGGCCAAGCCCTACTTACCACGTAAGGACCTGGAGAAACTTATCCATGCCTTTTATTACATCAAGGTTAGATTACTGTAATTCCCTTTACACTGGTCTCAATTCTGCCCTTGTTCACAAACTGCAGCTCGTTCAAAATGTGGCTGCGCGTCTCTTAACTGGAACTGGCAGGTTTGAGTCTATTACTCCAGTTCTTTCCGACCTGCACTGGCTCCCTATTAAATTCCGTATTGATTTTAAAATCATATTGCTCACTTTTAAAATCATAAATAACACCGTGCCCAGCTATCTTACGGATCTCCTCAGCTTTTATACCCCTGGGAGAGCGCTTAGATCAGCAGGTCAAATGCTCCTGGTGCGACCTAGATCTCGGCTCAAGACCAGAGGTGACCGCGCATTCGCCGCTTTCGCCGCTTTCGCACCCTACCTCTGGAATAACCTCCTTCTAGCTATTCGGGCGTCTGATTCAATTCAATCTTTTAAATCTTGATTAAAAACGTATTTGTTTAGCCTTGCTTTCCCCGCCTCCTAGAGCCCGCATTTTTAGTGTATTGTAACTTATCTTTTTCGCTTTATTAATGTTTATAATGTTTTAACCTTCAGCCTTTTGGGTTGTGCCTACTATGCCTGGTGTATTATTGGTTAGTTATGTCTCCCGCCTGTTAGTATATTTTATTTGTTTTTTGTATTTTGTGTTTTGTACTTGTATTTATTATTGCTCTTAACTCGTTCTGTGAAGCACTTTGGCATACAGTACCTGTGGTTTTTTAAATGTGCTATATAAATAAAATTGTATTGTATTGTACAAATAAAATGTTCACATTTCTCCAACGTTGTCTTCCCAACAGTTTCACTAACATCTACACTGGATGGCCAGGAAGCATTCGCGATGTCTTCTCCGGCGCTGATAATTGGTGTCTGTCTTGTGTCAGTGACATAAGACACGGATTTAATGCGACATGACCATTCAAACAGCAGTCGCTTTCTAAAACATCAGATATGTATCGGATTCAGTAACACATATGAAAGTAGCCCAGATCGGATTTGAAAATATCGGATTTGTGCTGTTCACACTGTCATACCATGATCGGATATGGGTCGCACAGCGTCAAAAAAGTCGGATTTGATGTGCTTTCGCCTGCCATCTGAACGTAGCCATAGATGGCTTCTTTTCCTCCTATTTCAAACCATCTGTCTTCTCTGTCCAAAATTTGAACATTGGCGTCCTCAAAAGAGTGACCTTTGTCCTTTAGATGGAGATGGACCGCTGAGTCTTGTCCCGTCGAGGTGGAGCCATGTGTTTGTGAAGTGGCTGTTTGGTCTCTCCAATGTAGAGGTCTGAACATTCCTCGCTACACAGTACAGCATATACTATGTTGCTAAGTTTGTTTTTAGGAGTTTTGTCTTCGGGATGAACCAGTTTTTGTCGGTCTTAAAGTCCAGACACATTTCTTTCGAAGCTCCACAGACTATTATTGCCAGTATTTAACATGTGCATACACACCTTGAAAACTTGACTTAAAACAGCGTTTCTGAGACACCAAACTTCTGCGTACTTCATGCAACAATAAAATACCTCAGATTTGTGTCTGTGCTGCTGAAACACGGCACGTCATGTGTTTTACTTTAGGAAGCTCCCCTCTGGAGTGTGTTTATGAGCACTCACGGTGGTCCAGGACTCCGGCTGGATAATGGTCGGTCCTCTCCAGAGTCCTGAAGTGGACGGCACGGCTGGGTGGGCTGTCACCGTGCGGCCCAACGGACTGCACCTACATCCAACAAGGGGGAAAAAAGTATTTAGAGGGAATGTTAAGATATTTTTAAGCAAAGGTAGAGCCAAGCTGATGACAGCTGAGCACAAACTCTGGGTGGATTCTTACAGTGGCATTAACAAAGGACAACATTATGCAACGATGGTAAGAAACTGGCTGCCGAGGGTATATTTAGTGAGCGAGCGGTGCTTTGGCTTTTGGCCGTGATCCTGAATGATCATTGGAGGACGCTGAGTAAAAGCTTGAAAGGCAACAGAGAGAATATGAATTTAAGCTATAAGCTCATTTGGGGACATTTTCAGTCACTGGGAAAGATTATAAAATTAGGCTTTGTGTAAAAAATAAACACGTGTTAATGGTGTTTCACATTCAAATCGGGCTGCAGTGGAGTTTTGTAACAGGAAGCACTCAGTTTAATGCACACACAGGAAAATCAATCAATCACAGAGATAAAATTACATCCACACGAGGTCTCAATGTGCCACAGATGCTCTCTCCACCTACACAACACAGCCAACGGCAGTATGCAGCAAGTTTTCTGTGGAGTGTATGAAGTAAGTCCTTGAATTTAGAGTGTTTGTTCTCCTCTAATTCTACAGTCTGATGCCTGCAAAGTGTCCTCTGCAAGCTCTAATCTGTCCCCTCATCCTGGATAACAACACCCAACTCCATTGGGAAATTCATCCTTTAATTTTTAACCTCCCCGCACGCCAAAGGGAGGTCAGAGGTCAAATTCAGCCCCCTCTGGACCTCACCGGGCAGCAATGCATTGCTCAATGACACTTTCGCAGGACATCTGTCTGCTGACGAGCACATTGAAGCAAGTCCTGCAGCTGAAGGACAGTCTGCAGTCTGCGTCAGTCTGTTAGGCTATAAAAATTTTAATAGCACCACGATAATGGAGTCACATTAGAGACTCCCTCTTCAGAGAGGAGCTGCAGTTTTAGTTTAAACTTTCAGAACAGAGACGTGTCACTGTTTAGGTTGATCAAACACTGACACTTGATTTAAGAAAAAATGCTTTGTCATCATCTAAGAAAGTTTCTCAGCTGTGATGCAGATGATCCATCTATTCGCTAACCAAGCATTAAATGATACTGAAATAATTAACATAATTAAAATGGTAATTAATGTTTTTATGAGAGGTTCAGCAGTGTTTTTCAGCCATGGATAAGCAATTTGTAAGGTTGCCAGGTTGTGAAAATATCAAATTATTTTACATTTATGTGGACTTGTGCTTAAAATATGAGTTTATAATCAGCTTTCAGCTTCATTACACTGAGTAATACATAGATATACAGTTTTGGTCAGACGTTTACATCCACTCATCATAGGCATGAATGTCGTGGTAATTTTGGGCTTTTAATTATTTCTTGGAACTGTTCTATTTCTAGGCTGGGATGATTGTACAGGATAAATCTTTAATGACTTTGAAAAACAAGAACTGGGTAAGTTTCAATTCAGTTATCTATTTATTTTGGATTTTTTCTAATCCAAACAGGCTCAAAAATATGCATACACTCTTAAATCTTTTACTAAATGGTGCTGATTGTTCTATGATGTCTTTTAACTCACAAGGCCAATTAACTTCTCGTTAGTGATCATGACTGTGTACAGCTGGTAGTTTCTCTTTGCAGTATTAAAAGGATTTGTTTGACGGCACTCATTAGGCTGACCAATACTCGGAACAATGGGAAAGTCCAAGGAACTCAGTGAAGATCCAAGAAGGAGAACTGTAGATTTGGGAAGGTTGTGAAGGTCTTGCAGCCATTTCTAAACAACTGCAGATTCCAAGATCAGTGATTCAAACAAATGTACATAAGTAGGCTACAAGTTATTCAGATGTGTCACCACTTTGTTGCTACATCATGAAAATAATGTTGATCGTGGACCAACATTATTATTACCTAAGAACGCCGTACCAGCTGTCAAGCATGGTGGTGGCAGGTTCATGCTGTGGGGCTGTTTTGCTGCCAGTGGTACTGGTACTGTCACAGTCTGGCGAGGGCAGACTGTATGAATTGAGAAAAGGACCCAAAACGCAGACTCCAAGGAACAGGGAACAGAACTTGAAATGTTAACAAAAGGCAAGCCGTTTAATATGGCTGGTAGAAGAGATACAAACAAAGGGCAAGGCAAACTGAAGCAAAATTAACACAAACCTAAACTGGGGAATCTAAACAAACAATAAGAAAAACCTAGACAAGAAACTTGGAAGCATGGCATGGCATAGGAAACATGGCGTGGACAACAGACGACCTGACAATCACACACTGAAAACAGAGGACTTAAATACACAGGAGGTGATTAGGGGAAGTGGAGACACATGAGGAAACAGCTGACTAGGATAAACATAATGATGCACAGGCAAGAGTAAAACTAACCGCATGAGCACAGAACACAAGACCCCTTTTTCAAAATAAAACAAGAAACATGCAGACTTAGACACGACAACCAGAACTTGACAACGTAAGACACAGACATGAAACGCATGAAGAGCAGGGGAGATTTAACATGGTTGGAAACGGAGGGGGAAATAATAAGAACTAGAAACACTTAGGCATGATAATACAAACTTGATAACATAAGACACGCAGCATGAAACACAAAGGGTGAGGGGAAGCTTAAATACAGGGGAAGAAAACACAAGGAGTCTAATAACCAAATGAACTTAGATAACCTAATGAACAAAATAAACTCAAACATAAAACGCTGGGTCAAAAGACCCAGGACCATGACAGGTACACTGCAAGAAGTTGATGGAATAATGAAGAAGGATGACTATCTCCAAATTCCTCAAATTCACCTCAAATCAGGACAATGATCCCAAACAGATCAAAACTAGTTGGGAATAGATAAAGCAGGCTAGCATTGAGCTTCTGGAATGGCCTTCCTAAAGCCCCGACCTCAATCCTGTTGAAAATCTCTGAACTGGGCTTAAAAGCCGGGTCTGTGCCAGGAAACCATCCAATTAGAATGAGCTGGCAGAAAGTATAATAGGTGAGTTTTGAAGGTAAAGATATTTGATATTAAAGAAGATATTATATATATATATATATATATATATATATATATATATATATATATATATATATATAGGTATAGGTTGCACACACAGTAGGTATATATATATATACCTACAACCACGATTACCGACACTAACAAGCTGATCTACAATACGGCAGCAGTGATCAGTGAGATGCTTGGCTACAAGTTGAACAGCCACAAGGTGCAGTACCCCCCATGGAGAAGGAGGCTAGAGGGCAAGATCAAAGTAGCACGGAGGGAGGTTAGCCAACTAACGGAGTTGCAGAAAGGTGCGACAAATAAGGTGCCTAAGAAATACAGCAAGCTGTCCATACCTGAGGCCTTGGAAACTGCCAAGCAAAGACTCACAGCCTTGGCCAGCCGCTTGAGGAGGTACACCAGAGAGATAGAAGGCAGGAGAATAAACCAGCTGTTCTCCACAGAACCAGCAAAGGTGTACTCTCAGTGGCAAGGGAACAATAAGAGAACAGCACCACCAAGGCTGGAGACGGAGCAATACTGGAAGAGCATATGGGAGAAGGACGCAACCCATAACGGCAATGCTCAGTGGCTAGAGGATCTGAGGGCAGACCACAGCGACCTCCCTGAACAGGGTCCAGTAACCATCACAGTGGCAGATATCCAAGAAAGGGTCTCCAGTATGAAGAGTTGGACAGCACCAGGGCCCGACATGGTTCACGCCTACTGGCTGAAGAAGCTGACTGCACTCCACGAGCGTCTGGCAGCACAAATGAACCAGCTGCTAGTTAACGAGAGACACCCGGAATGGCTAACCGAAGGCCGGACGGTCCTGATCCCCAAGGACCCCAAGAAGGGACCGGTCCCCTCCAACTACTGACCAATAACCTGCCTCAGTACTACATGGAAGCTCCTGTCAGGCATCATATCGGCTAAGATGAACAGGCACATGGGTCAATACATGAGCGGGACACAGAAAGGAATTGGCAAGAATACCAGAGGCGCAAAACACCAGCTACTGGTAGACAGAACAATCAGCCGAGACTGCAAGACCAGACTGACCAACCTGTGCACTGCCT
The DNA here is from genome assembly GCF_964374335.1 of Astatotilapia calliptera. Lineage (NCBI taxonomy): Eukaryota > Metazoa > Chordata > Actinopteri > Cichliformes > Cichlidae > Astatotilapia > Astatotilapia calliptera. The sequence goes on along the minus strand of NC_137443.1, from coordinate 24,960,933 downwards.
GGATTGATTACAAGAAGGCCTATGACTCAATGCCCCACAGCTGGATACTGGAATGCCTAGAATTGTACAAGATCAATGGGACCCTAAGAGCCTTCATCAGGAACTCAATGGGGATGTGGCGTACAACACTAGAGGCCAACTCCAAGCCCATAGCACAAGTCACCATCAAGTGCGGGATCTACCAAGGAGATGCTCTGTCCCCACTGCTGTTCTGCATAGGCCTGAACCCCCTCAGTGAGATCATTAACAAGACTGGCTACGGATACCGACTACGGAACGGAGCAGTTGTCAGCCACCTCCTGTACATGGATGACATCAAGCTGTATGCCAAGAGTGAACGAGACATCGATTCACTGATCCACACTACCAGGCTATACAGCAATGACATTGGAATGTCGTTCGGACTGGAGAAGTGTAGTCGGATGGTAACAAAGAGAGGGAAGGTAGTCAGAACTGAGGGGATTGAACTACCAGAATCAGAATCAGAATCAGAATACTTTATTGATCCCTGGGGGAAATTATTTTTTGTTACAGTGCTCCATTTTAAACCAACATTAAGACAAGACAGACAATACGCTAACTAAGAATAGTACAATATATACCAGAAGGCAACATTGCAGACATAGAGGACAGTTACAAGTACCTGGGGATCCCGCAGGCAAATGGGAACCATGAAGAGGCCGCTAGAAAAGCTGCAACCACCAAGTACCTGCAGAGGGTCAGGCAAGTCCTGAGGAGTCAGCTGAATGGTAAGAACAAGATCCGGGCCATCAACACGTACGCCCTGCCCGTGATCAGGTACCCTGCTGGGGTAATAGGCTGGCCAAAGGAGGAGATAGAAGCCACTGACATAAAGACAAGAAAGCTCCTTACCATGCATGGAGGGTTTCACCCCAAGTCCAGCACCCTGAGGCTGTACGCTAAGCGGAAGGAAGGGGGCCGGGGACTGGTGAGTGTCAGCACCACAGTCCAGGATGAGACAACGAACATCCAAGAATACATTGGGAAGATGGCCCCAACTGACCGAGTGCTCAGTGAATACCTCAGGCAGCAGAAACCCAAGAAAGAGGAGGGAGACGAGGAACCATCATGGAAGGACAGGCCCCTGCACGGTATGTACCACCGGCAGATAGAGGAGGTGGCTGATATCCAGAAATCCTACCAGTGGCTGGACAAAGCTGGACTGAAAGACAGCACAGAGGCACTAATCATGGCAGCACAAGAACAAGCTATGAGCACAAGATCCATAGAGGCTGGGGTCTATCACACCAGGCAAGACCCCAGGTGCAGGCTGTGTAAAGATGCCCCAGAGACAATCCAGCACATAACAGCAGGGTGCAAGATGCTAGCAGGCAAGGCATACATGGAACGCCATAACCAAGTGGCCGGCATAGTGTACAGGAACATCTGTGCCGAGTATAACCTGGAAGTCCCGAGGTCAAAATGGGAGATGCCCCCAAGGGTGGTGGAGAATGACCGAGCTAAGATCCTGTGGGACTTCCAGATACAGACAGACAAAATGGTGGTGGCTAACCAACCGGACATAGTGGTGGTAGACAAACAGAAGAAGACGGCCGTAGTGATTGATGTAGCGGTTCCGAATGACAGCAATATCAGGAAGAAGGAACACGAGAAGCTGGAGAAATACCAAGGGCTCAGAGAAGAGCTCGAGAGGATGTGGAGGGTGAAGGTAACGGTGGTCCCCGTGGTAATCGGAGCACTAGGTGCGGTGACTCCCAAGCTAGGCGAGTGGCTCCAGCAGATCCCGGGAACAACATCGGAGATCTCTGTCCAGAAGAGCGCAGTCCTGGGAACAGCTAAGATACTGCGCAGGACCCTCAAGCTCCCAGGCCTCTGGTAGAGGACCCGAGCTTGAAGGATGAACCGCCCGCAGGGGCGTGCTGGGTGTTATACTGTATATATATATATATATACCACTTGGTGTTCGCTCGCTCTGCGGTAGAGTATCACTTCCTGTTCCTGCTCAAACACAGTGGTGTTTCTGAGTAGCTTATTTGCTTAGCAATTTAATTAACAACTTTTAAATACATTCTTCTTTCATAGTATAATCTTCACGTGCTTCATCCGAAGCACACTTTCTGTGTACTCACTACCTAATTTATAGCCAAAGTATTCACTCACTGTCTCTGTACTGTTTCGCTAGCTTAGCTTAGCTCGTAGCCGACTCGTTAGCACCATGGCTACTTCACCTGTCCCTCCTGCACTTTCTTGCTCATTGTGTCAGATGTTTAGTTACTCCTCGGCCTCCTTTAGCAGTAATGATATCTGTAACAAATGTAGCATATTTGCAGCTCTGGAGGCCAGGATTACTGAATTGGAGACTCGGCTTCGCACCCTTCATTCACCCATAGCTAGCCAGGCCCCTGTAGCTGGTGCAGCCGAAGATAGTGTAGGCCCCGCTAGCTGTTCCCCGGCAGACCCCAAGCAGCTGGGGAAAGAGGGCGGCTGGGTCACGGTGAGGAGGAAGCATAGTCCTAAACAGAAGCCCCAGGTACACCACCAACCCGTTCATGTGTCTAACCGTTTTTCCCCACTCGGCGACACACCCGCTGGGGGTCAAACTCTGGTAATTGGTGATTCTGTTCTCAGACATGTGAAGCTAGAGACACTGGCAACCATAGTCAATTGTCTTCCAGGGGCCAGAGCAGGCGACATTGAAGGAAATTTACAACTGCTGGCTAAGGGTAAACGTAAATTCAGTAAGATCATAATTCACGTCGGCAGTAATGACACCCGGTTACGCCAATCGGAGGTCACTAAAATCAATATTGAATCGGTGTGCAACTTTGCCAAAACAATGTCGGACTCTGTAGTTTTCTCTGGTCCCCTCCCCAATCAGACCAGGAGTGACATGTTTAGCCGCATGTTCTCCTTAAATTGCTGGCTGTCTGAGTGGTGTCCCAGAAACGATGTGGGCTTCATAGATAATTGGCAAACCTTCTGGAGGAAACCTGGTCATGTTAGGAGAGACGGCATCCATCCCACTTTGGATGGAGCAGCTCTCATTTCTAGAAATATGGACAAATTTATTAAACCCCCAAAATATGACTATCCAGAGTTGGGACCAGGAAGCAGAGTTGCAGTCTTACACGCCTCTCTGCAGCTTCTCTCCTCCTGCTACCCCCCCAAAAACCCATCTCCATAGAGACTGTGTCAGCTCCCAAACAGACAAAAAACAAACTAAAAACCAGCAACAAACTACGGTGGCCCCTAGAGACAAAGCACGTACAAACTCCAAAACACTTACAAATTCCAAATAGCACGCACAAACTCCAAAACACATGCAAACTCCAAAACACGTACAAACTCCAAAACATGTACAAAATCCAAGACACATGCAAAATCCAAAACATGTGCAAGCTCCAAAACACTTACAAAATACAAAACACATGCAAAATCCAAAACACTTACAAACTCCAAAACACATGCAAGCTCCAAAACACTTACAAAATACAAAACACATGCAAAATACAAACCACGTACAAAATCCAAAACACATGCAAAATCCAAAACACGTACAAAATATAAAACACATGCAAAATCCAAAACACGTACAAAATACAAAACACGTGCAAAATCCGAAACACTTACAAAATCCAAAACACATGCAAAATCCAAAACATGTACAAAATCCAAAACACATGCAAAATACAAAACACTTACAAAATACAAAACACATGCAAAATACAAAAAACGTACAAAATACAAAACATGCAAAATACAAAACACGTACAAAATCCAAAACACTTACAAAATACAAAACACGTGCAAAATACAAAACACGTACAAAATACAAAACACGCACAAACTCCAAAACACGTACAAAATACAAAACACGTGCAAAATACAAAACACGTACAAAATACAAAACACTTGCAAAACCCAAAACACATGCATACCCCAAAACACATGCAAATTCCAAAACACAACGGAAGTGCTCCAGGATGCTAGGGGCAGTGTTGAGCTTTTGTTACCTAGTAACTACACAAGCCAGGAAGTACCAATGACCGGATTTGGGGTCTGCAGCCTTAAAGGCCGCATTTTAAGGCCGATTACGTCACAGCGACACGACGAAGACTGTCCCAATTCAAAGGCTGCTCTCTCTTTTTCTTTCTCTCTGATTGTGGAATAAAAGTATGAACATGTGTTTATAAGTTACACTTGTGTTTGAATCCTGCAGCTTATCACACATTTGATTTCTATGTGTGACACCTGCAAGTGTCCAGAGTGAGGACAGACTGAGGGACCCACTGCTGCACATCATCTGTGAGGCTTTGCACCCCTGATGATCCACCAGGACAAACTCAGCAGTATGTGAGGAAGAGGAGGAGGAAGAGCCAGCAGCAGCTGACAGATGGAGAGAATAGACAGACTGTTCCCTGTTTGTGAAGGACTGCTAAGAAAGTTTAACATAACTAATTGTCTGTCCTGAATCAGTCTTATTAGGTAATGTTCAAATAATTTGATCATTCCAGTGTTTTCAGTGTGGGAGAAAGTACCCAGGGCATTCAGGTTACACACTATGAAAGGAACCAACAAGTTTAATGTTCAGAAAAATAAAGTATGTATCAGCAGCAGAATGGAGCTAAAAATAAATGTTTGTTTCAGTTCTATGAAGCTTTGAGTATTTTGGATTAGTAGGACTGCTGTGTTTGTTGCATCATATTGCTGTAATTGTTTATATGCTTTATATATTCTGAGGTAAGTTGATCTATAGTGTCACATCATATTCTATAAGGATGTTATGTGTTTGTATACTTTCTGCCCAGTTTGACCCATTTAGCAGAATTCAGCCTGTTTAAGGCTCTGATATCTATTCTGTATGACTTAAAGCAGTTATGACATGGTCTGATTTTCTAACCCAATAAAGGAATGTTTAATATATCAGTCTACCCTTCATTCTATCAGAAACAGTTACCACAGCTTGTACATTTTCTTTTTACACATGTATGTAAGCATTGAGCCAAATTTAGTAATGCCAACATACTGAAGGAACAACATTTGTCTCTTATATATGATACACCTATATATGCACTGTCAATATACATTTTGAACCAGCTGCAGATGTCAGAGTAACAACTGACTGACCCCCACATAAAGTGCGTTACAGTAGTCCACAGGGGAAGAAATAAAAGCATGGATCACGGTTTCAAAGTGCTGCCTAGGAAGAAAAGATTTCACTCTTGCCAGTCGCCTTAAATGATAAATATGGACTGGTTCAACTTAAAACCAAAGGCAGTAACAACAGGTTTAAAATAAACTTCCAGGGGTTCCAAATGAAAAGAAGAGGACTCACAGGAGCCACTGGGTCCAAACACCAACAAATCTGTTTTTTTTTTCATTCAAATTTAAAAAGTTTAGAGCCAACCAAGCTTTAATGTCATAGGCATGTCAAAAGAGGTTTTATTCAGATGCCATCCTTCTGCTTCAGTGGCAAATAAATTTGGCAGTCATTCCTATATACTTGTCTTTGAGTGAAGATTTAAGGTGGTAAGACATGTAAATAACTGCAACTTGAATCTGTACTGAAGCTCAGTATTTGACACAGAGTTCATGTTCACTGCTGTAATAGCTAATAATGACTAATATAATAACCATAATATTGGCCATATTATATTTACATTACCAAAGTGATATGACTTTAGTCTCATGAACAACATTAGCTAATTGTTATTTACTAGCTAATCTTAAATGACTGTTCAGTACAGAAATGAAGCCCAACAATCATGTTTTACTGTCCTGTGGTCTCAGCCTCAGATACTTATCAAATCACACAAAGCTCTTGTAGAAACAAACAAACAAATGAAAAAAATATGTTCTCCTTCATTTCTGTCAAACAAAGTTGTATGACACGTTTCCAGCTGTTAGTATCATGGTTGCTAGGCAACCTGGGAAGCGCGACGGAGACTAGAGCCCATGTGTTTGCAACAAATTTGCCGTTTATTTTGCAAATCGAGCTCAACACTGCCCCTAGCGTCCTGGAGCACTTCTGTTGTGATTTGGAGTTTGCATGTGTTTTGGAGTTTGCATGTGTTTTGGAGTTTGCATGTGTTTTGGATTTTGTACGTGTTTTGGATTTTGCATGTGTTTTGGATTTTGTACGTGTTTTGGAGTTTGCATGTGTTTTGGATTTTGTACGTGTTTTGGATTTTGCATGTGTTTTGGATTTTGCATGTGTTTTGGATTTTGTATGTGTTTTGGAGTTTGCATGTGTTTTGGATTTTGTACGTGTTTTGGATTTTGTATGTGTTTTGGAGTTTGCATGTGTTTTGAATTTTCTACGTGTTTTAGAGTTTGCATGTGTTTTGGATTTTGTATGTGTTTTGGAGTTTGCACGTGTTTTGAATTTTGTACGTGTTTTGTATTTTGCACGTGTTTTGGATTTTGTACCTGTTTTGGATTTTGCACGTGTTTTGGATTTTGCATGTGTTTTGGATTTTGTACGTGTTTTGGAGTTTGTACGTGTTTTGGAGTTTGCATGTGTTTTGGATTTTGTACGTGTTTTGGAGTTTGTGCGTGCTATTTGGAATTTGTAAGTGTCTTGGAGTTTGTACATGCTTTGTCTCTAGGGGCCACCGTAACAAACAACTTAAACATAAACAATTACAAAGAAAGAACAATACAGTATCCACATCTGAACCAAAGAGTAAAACAGTGAAATGTGGATTATTAAATATTAGGTCTCTCTCCTCCAAGTCTCTGTTAGTACATGACTTAATAATTGATCAACAAATTGATTTACTCTGCCTTACAGAAACCTGGTTGCAGCAGGATGATTATGTTAGTTTAAATGAATCAACACCCCCGAGTCATTCTAACTACCAGAAATCTCGAAGCACAGGCCGAGGGGGCGGTGTGGCAGCAATTTTTCACACCAGCCTATTAATTAATGAAAGACCAAGACAGACTTTTAATTCATTTGAAAGCCTGATGCTTAGCCTCGTCCACCCCAGCTGTAAAACTCAGAAACCAGTCTTACTTGTTATCATCTATCGTCCACCTGGGCCTTACACAGAGTTTCTGTCTGATTTCTCAGACTTTATATCTAATTTAGTTCTGAGCTCAGATAAAATAATTATTGTGGGTGATTTTAACATCCATGTAGATGCTAAAAATGACAGCCTCAACATGGCATTTAATCTGTTATTAGACTCAATTGGTTTCTCTCAAAATGTAAAAGAACCCACCCACCACTTTAATCACTCTAGAGCTTGTTTTAACATATGGCATAGAAACTGAACATTTAACAGTGTTTCCTGAAAACCCTCTCCTGTCTGATCATTTCCTGATAACATTTACATTTACAATAATTGATTACACAGCGGTGGAGAGTAGACTTTATCAAAGTAGATGTCTTTCTGAAAGCGCTGTAACTAAGTTTAAGAATATAATCCACCCACTGTTATCATCTTCAATGCCCTGTACCAACATAGAGCAGAGCAGCTATCTGAACGCTACCCCAACAGAGGTCGATTATCTTGTTAATAATTTCACCTCCTCACTACGTACGACTCTGGATACTGTAGCTCCTGTGAAAACTAAGGTCTCTAATCAGAAGTACCTGACTCCGTGGTATAATTCTCAAACACGTACCCTAAAGCAGATGACTCGTAATCTGGAGAGGAAATGGCGTGTCACAAATTTAGAGGATCATCATTTAGCCTGGAGAAATAGTTTGCTGCTTTATAAGAAAGCCCTCCGCAAAGCCAGAACATCTTACTATTCATCACTGATTGAAGAAAATAAGAACAACCCCAGGTTTCTCTTCAGCACTGTAGCCAGGCTGACAAAAAGTCAGAGCTCTTTTGAGCCAACCATCCCTTTAACGTTAACTAGTAATGACTTCATGAACTTCTTCACAAAATTTTTATCATTAGAGAATAAATTACCAATAATCATCCCACAGATGTAATATTATCTACAGCTACTCTTAGTACCATTGATGTTAAGTTAGACTCTTTATCTCTAATTGATCTTTCTGAGTTAACTTCAATAATTACTTCCTCCAAACCATCAACGTGTCTTTTAGACCCAATTCCTACAAAACTGCTCAAAGAAGTCCTGCCATTAATTAATTCTTCGATCTTAAATATGATCAACCTATCTCTAATGATCGGCTATGTACCACAGGCCTTCAAGCTAGCTGTAGTCAAACCTTTACTCAAAAAGCCATCTCTAGACCCAGCAGTCTTAGCTAATTATAGGCCAATCTCCAACCTTCCTTTCATATCAAAAATCCTTGAAAGAGTAGTTGTCAAACAGCTAACAGATCATCTGAAGAGGAATGGTTTATTTGAAGAGTTTCAGTCAGGTTTCAGAGCTCATCACAGCACAGAAACAGCTTTAGTGAAGGTTACAAATGATCTTCTTATGGCCTCTGACAGTGGACTCATCTCTGTGCTTGTCCTGCTAGACCTTAGTGCAGCATTCGATACTGTCGACCATAATATCCTATTAGAGCGATTAGAACATGCTGTAGGTATTACAGGTACTGTGCTGCAGTGGTTTGTATCATATCTATCTAATAGACTCCAATGGAGTGTCCTCTTCACACACTGAGGTTAATTATGGAGTTCCACAGGGTTCAGTGCTAGGACCAATTCTGTTTACATTATACATGCTTCCCTTAGGCAGTATCATTAGAAGACATAGCATACATTTTCACTGCTATGCAGATGACACCCAGCTCTATCTGTCCATGAAGCCAGATAACACACACCAATTAGTTAAACTGCAGGAATGTCTTAAAGACATAAAGACCTGGATGGCCGCTAACTTTCTGCTTCTTAATTCAGATAAAACTGAGGTTATTGTACTCGGCCCTGAAAAGCCTAGAAATATGGTATCTAACCAGATTCTTACTCTGGATGGCATTACCTTGGCCTCCAGTAACGCTGTGAGGAACCTTGGAGTCATTTTTGACCAGGATATGTCCTTCAATGCACATATTAAACAAATATGTAAGACTGCGTTCTTCCATTTGCGCAACATCTCTAAAATTAGAAATATCCTGTCTCAGAGTGACGCTGAAAAACTAGTTCATGCATTTATTACTTCCAGGCTGGACTACTGTAATTCATTATTATCAGGATGTCCAAAAAACTCACTGAAAAGCCTTCAGCTAATCCAAAATGCTGCAGCAAGAGTACTGACAGGGACTAGAAAGAGAGAGCATATTTCTCCTGTTTTGGCTTCCCTTCATTAGCTTCCTGTTAAATCCAGAATTGAATTCAAAATCCTGCTCCTCACATACAAGGTCTTAAATAATCAGGCCCCATCTTATCTTAATGACCTTGTAGTACCATATCACCCTATTAGAGCACTTCGCTCTCGCTCTGCAGGCCTACTTGTTGTTCCTAGAGTATTTAAAAGTAGAATGGGAGGGAGAGCCTTCAGTTTTCAGGCCCCTCTTCTGTGGAACCAGCTTCCAGTTTGGATTCGGGAGACAGACACTATCTCTACTTTCAAGTTTAGGCTTAAAACTTTCCTTTTTGCTAAAGCATATAGTTAGGGCTGGACCAGGTGACCCTGAATCCTCCCTTAGTTATGCTGCAATAGACGTAGGCTGCCGGGGGATTCCCATGATGCATTGAGTTTTTCCTTTCCAGTCACCTTTCTCACTCACTATGTATTAACAGACCTCTCTGCATTGAATCATATCTGTTATTAACCTCTGTCTCTCTTCCACAGCATGTCTTTTATCCTGTCTTCCTTCTCTCACCCCAACCGGTCGCAGCAGATGGCCGTCCCTCCCTGAGCCTGGTTCTGCCGGAGGGTTCTTCCTGTTAAAAGGGAGTTTTTCCTTCCCACTGTTGCCAAAGTGCTTGCTCATAGGGGGTCATATGATTGTTGGGTTTTTCTCTGTATCTATGAAGCGCCTTGAGGCGACTTATGTTGTGATTTGGCGCTATATAAATAAAATTGAATTGAATTGAATTGAATTGATTCTCCTTATGGGGACCTGATATGTTTAATATGCTGCTGAGAATATAGCCCAGAAGAAGCGTATAGTATAGCTTTTATTCTGGAAAGAGCCATTTCTCTGTAATAAACTCTCTTTTCCAAAGATGAGTGATTCCTCAATCAGACATTTTTTTTTTTTAGTACTTTGTTGTTTCAGCAACATTAAATTTAAAAACTGTACTTATGAGTTAAAATATATATTTATAATTTCAATAAATGACAAATTAAAAAGGCATGAACATTTTTTTTGTATCAAAAAATATCGAACCGTGACACCGTGAATTTTGTGTATCGTTGCACCCCTAAATGCACCCCTAAATATATATATATATATATATATATATATATATATATATATATATATATATATATATATATATATATATATATATAAAACACCCAGCACGCCCCTGCGGGCGGTTTATCCTTCAAGCTCGGGTCCTCTACCAGAGGCCTGGGAGCTTGAGGGTCCTGCGCAGTATCTTAGCTGTTCCCAGGACTGCGCTCTTCTGGACAGAGATCTCCGATGTTGTTCCCGGGATCTGCTGGAGCCACTCGCCTAGCTTGGGAGTCACCGCACCTAGTGCTCCGATTACCACGGGGACCACCGTTACCTTCACCCTCCACATCCTCTCGAGCTCTTCTCTGAGCCCTTGGTATTTCTCCAGCTTCTCGTGTTCCTTCTTCCTGATATTGCTGTCATTCGGAACCGCTACATCGATTACTACGGCCGTCTTCTTCTGTTTGTCTACCACCACTATGTCCGGTTGGTTAGCCACCACCATTTTGTCCGTCTGTATCTGGAAGTCCCACAGGATCTTAGCTCGGTCATTCTCCACCACCCTTGGGGGCATCTCCCATTTTGACCTCGGGACTTCCAGGTTATACTCGGCACAGATGTTCCTGTACACTATGCCGGCCACTTGGTTATGGCGTTCCATGTATGCCTTGCCTGCTAGCATCTTGCACCCTGCTGTTATGTGCTGGATTGTCTCTGGGGCATCTGTACCCTCAGAAGGTCTGCTAGATGATGTTAATGCAGCACTACGGGCAATACCTACAACCACGATTACCGACACTAACAAGCTGATCTACAATACGGCAGCAGTGATCAGTGAGATGCTTGGCTACAAGTTGAACAGCGACAAGGGGCAGTACCCTCCATGGAGAAGGAGGCTAGAGGGCAAGATCAAAGTAGCACGGAGGGAGGTTAGCCAACTAACGGAGTTGCAGAAAGGTGCGACAAATAAGGTGCCTAAGAAATACAGCAAGCTGTCCATACCTGAGGCCTTGGAAACTGCCAAGCAAAGACTCACAGCCTTGGCCAGCCATGAAACAGGCTAAAATGAGCTTTCAAGGTGTAGGTCTTAAAGAACAGGAGGTAAAACTACTTGTTTCAGACAGAGGATGAACTGAGGAGCTCTATAAACAACCAGTCACAGTTTTTTAAACTGTGAATCATGCAAATGTACTCTAGCTGACTCATAGAATGAAAATAAAGAAGAAAAGGATGATGATAGGTCTCTTTTTTCCATACACAGAGGTAAGAAATCTCAATTTCAAAGCACTTACAAAGACCAAATCGTCCAGTTTTATTTCTAAATGTATGGCTTTGTTAATATATCATTTAGACCTCATGTCTATTTGTACAAACATGATGAACATTTTCTTACCTTATGGCTCAAAACTATGAGTCCCTTTTTGCAACATGCTGAAAATTCTTTGGTCTGGCATCTAAAAGATTGTCCTGACCTGGACAGACACATACTCTCGTGACACAACTTCATTCATTTAAGGTGCACAGAGAAGAGCATTAATCTGAAGACATTAAAGTTCTTTTGCAGCAACTTTTGTGGAATACAGGACTTTATTGTTTAACCCAAATGGTTTGGCTTAGCTTCCATGATTGTTGTCAATTTTTTAAAATTTGCAAAGTTAGGAGGACACAGACAGTTTTTCTTTAGTTGTTTCCTGTTTTATTCTGCTGGCTGATGTCAAGTCTACCTACTTCCTTTTTCTATTTCTCTGTTGCTTTAGCCACTTCCTGTTTTATTCTGAAGTCTCAGCCAGTCTTACACTTCAGTCAGACGTACTTCCTGCCTGTTTTCAACTGCTTTTTCATCATACCTGTGTTCAATCAGTAATCAATCTCTTAATTTTTGAGGTTTTGTAGACGTGACCGCTAACCACATGATGTTAACTTGTGCACCATTTTTGGACACCTGGCTAAAGCAAAAGTGTCATTCAATGCCCGTTTTCCTCCATCATTTTTCAACTGTTCCTATCATAACAGCCTAAAAGAAACAGCTTCCAATATCAAGAATGTGGAAGCTGGCAGGCATGCCAGTGAGCCCCCAGCAACCATCTGTAACTAAGGGAAAATGTATATTCCCCATCTACCTGGCAAAAACTTTGCTGTGATTGATTTTGTTGCTAGCAGATTGCTGTGGCCGTAATTTGAATTGTAGTGATGGGCTTGCCTACAAACACCTGCTCTCTCAGGCGCCGTGAAACTGTGAAAAGTGTGACAGACCAGAAATGGAGAAGGTTTGCCTTCAAAACAAAAGTTGCCTCTTTTGAAGAACGCTGGCTTCTCTTTGAAACTTCTCCATTTTCAGTTCACATTGCACATTATCAAGTTGTGTAACAGTGAGTGATTTGTAGGAAAATATGGAAAAAATACAGGCAAATGGAGGAAGCTTAGGCCTCACTCACACAGACCTAAGGACACAGACCACCCCCTCTCGGTAAACACTGGTTGCTAGGGAGCAGTGTGTATTCCCCAACTGATTGGCAAGTGGTTGCTGGAGGTTTCTGGGAGTGAGACATCACGTGAGAAACCTCCTTAAATTTGCCAGATTGCCTTGTTGCATTCCTCAAACTTCCCAGCCATCATTCCTGGTTTTCCAGAGTTTTTTCTTGTTTCCTTGTGTACAGCTGTGGGCTGAACACTTCAGTCCTGTTCACGGTGCGTCCTGCATGTCGTTCCTCCTCCTGGGTTTCACAACTGCTCCAAAATACTTCTGAATTATCAACTTCTTCTTCTTTTGCTATTTTGTGTTTTGTAAGCCTACATTTGCATAAGACCTTTTGTAATGGCAGTGTTTATGGGTTACATAGCCAATAAAAATGGTTAGTTACACCATTACACACCTGCCTTTTAGAAAAAGATACCATCCAACTAATACATACATCAGTCTAATTAGCTATTAGCTATTACATAGCTATCATTAAATAGGTAATAGCTATTACACTTCACACTGTGTGTGTTTTTCTCTCACCTGGACACTGTAGTGTGTGTCTTCGTCCAGGTCCCACAGCACACACCAGCGGCTGGACGTGTTCACCTCTCGTATGGAGCGCTGCATCAGGCCGTCCTGCCTCTGGAGACAGGATACGTGCACACATGAGGAATACATGTGGTGGATGCTTTTGCACACACAAAGACATTAATGTGCCACACTTACGGCAAATTTAAATCAAATCTCGGGATCTGATCAGCATATCCGGCTGACAGCTTAAGTATTATGATCTAATAAAAGCAGTAATGGCCTCGTACTTTGCTCGAGGCAGATAGTGTTGTCTTAAAAGGAGAAGAATCTTTTCTGTTTTCTTTTAAAGTAAACTTTGCTAAACTAATTTACCAATAAAAAAAATCATCATTATGTCACATTTAAAGGCAAATACTTGAAATGCAAGCAGAATCCCTGCAGTAACAAGCAGCTTCGCCTCATAGAAATTCACCTCACACCCATACAGCCCCAATGGGAGAAATTAGGTCTGCAGGCAAGGTAACACCAGCAATAGTCATTCAAAATAAACAGAAAAACACATGTTTAGGCAGAGATGCTCTGTTAGTATAAGGAGCTGCAGAATTAATGAAGAAATGTCACTTTCTGGATCAGCAGGTAAACAGATGGTGACCCCGTGGAGATAAAGTTTACTTTTTAACAGCTGTATTTAGTGAAAATTTGGGGATGGGTGGATTTATAAATTGTAAATACAACACAGACATATTATCATCTCCATTTTTGCAATCAGAAGGTAAAACACAAAAAGATAATTATTAATTTAGAGCCATGCTTTAATTCAAGTCCACAATTTAATCAGTTTTAGCTCCATTTTTGGTCACCACCACCTCCCTGGGGAAATATCTGAGTTTTCAGCTGCTTTAGCACTGAGAAGATCACATTCACTGTGTTTATTTAAAGTCCAGTGATAAAAGGTGCCTGCAGAAGAAGACAAAATTACTGGAAAGACAACACAAAGCAGTATACATCCATGAGGGGCTGCGAGAATCGAGGCAAGAACATTTTCACAAGGTAACCCACCAAACTCTACAGTTCATATCTTTAAAATGAGCTGTGGATTCAGAGGGTAATATGTAAATACACTGTGCATGTGGATTCAAAGTAACAATTGCAAATCAAATCCTTCATGTTATGTGAACATGAAGACTGGTGGAGTCCCAGGACCCTGAATTGATAAGAGGAAGAAAATGGATGGTTAATAATAATAATGTCTGCAGAGGATTCTCTGCCAGGCAGATATCTGCACTATATTTATGGAGTAAATAAACTTACTAGTAGTTCAGTAAAATTAAGAAAATGGCAAAAAACAAACAACAACAGAAAACACAAGGCTTCCACTTAACGTGGCACCATGGTAACAGCAGTTAAGATGCATTTTGGTTCTTCATTCCCCCTCGGACACAGAAAACAAGCTAAGAGTTTCCAGCATAATTTGCATTTGTGTTTGTGTGTCTGGAATTGCTAGGCCAACACAATGAGACCTGATTTTAGCCTTTAAGATTGGTGATCTTGATAAAACTGCACATGTGGCAACGCATGATTGCAGTTCTTGCGGCCAAGTGTGGCACAGCTAGTTATTAGATTTAATTTAATTAATTTAAATTCAATTCAGTTTTATTTATTTGGTGCTAAATCACAACAGCAGTTGCCTCAATGTGCTTTATATTGTAAAGTAGACATCCTACAATAATACAAAGAAAACAGAGAAAACACGACAATCAGTCCCCGTACAGGCTTGGCGAGAATGGGGATGAAAAAACTCCCTTTTAACAGGAAGAAACCTCTGCATGAACCAGGCTCAGTGAGGGAAGGCCATTTGTCACAACTAATTGGGGTTAAGGGGGGAAAAAAAAGACGAAAACATGTTGTGGAGAAGAGACAGAGATTAATAATAACTAATGATTAAATGCAGAGAGGTGTATAAACACATAGCAAGTGGGGAAAAAATCAAGTGAAGAAGAAACACTAAGGGGGCAATTACTCTTTCACACAGGCCCAGGTAAGTTTGGGTAAATTTTTCTTCTCCTAATAATCAAAATTATAATTTAAAAACTGCATTCTGTATTTATCTTGTTTAGCGTGACAAAAAAAAAAAAAGAAATCATGTTTTTGTGTGGCTAAGTTTTCCCGACAACACGAGACTTGCACGAGACTTTAATTGCTCTGATTGGAGACTCTGTATGAAGGAACCTTTAACTGTCTTCTTTTTAACTGCAGACATCCTGATGAGCGCTGCTCAGAGATAATTGGTGTTCACACAAAAGCACCAGCCTGCATTCTTGTTTTTGAGATTGTAGAAAATGGCTCATAATATATTCAAGCTTTTCGTTATTGTCATTGGTGTGTAACTTGCCCATTACACACCAATTACACCAAATATTCTAAAAAACCACCAGCTCGGCATCAGAACAGCTCATAATGAGGATTTTTTAACAACTGCTTGGTAAGCATCATCTAGCGACAGCTAGTCCAGTTTGAGAAAGTTTCCCAGATTGCGAACGTGCCTGTGGAGCACTGAAGGCTGAGGAAGAGTCAATAAATAGAAAGCTGTCAGGACGCTCGAGGCTCTCCAGATGTCTCGCGTGGAGAGTCAAAGTGGTGTTTGCTGCTCCTCTGGCAGCCCTGCAGGCAGCGAGTCAGCCAGGACACTTTGATCTAAAAGGCCGTCATATAAAAGTAAATACTGAATCAACGGGGGTTAAAAGGATCGTTAATCAGCACCAGTGACTCAGCTGTGATGGAGGCATTACCATTTTGGAATAAAAACTCCAAAACCATCTAATTTTGAAAAGTGCCGCTGACGTAACTCAAGATACTTTCTAATTTTCAGGTTTTGTCAGTTTATCTCATAGGCACATTTAATTCTGCAGTTTTAAGTAAGACAGTAAACCAGGAAATCAAAACTAATGGACACTTGTCACAGCCATCTAAAGGTCTGTGCAAAAGTCTTGAGCCACCCCTTTTTCCTTTATATTTTTGTGCCACAAAGGTCAGCTCCAAAATAGATAACCGCTTTTAAAAAAAGCTGGTCATCTTTATATATATTTTCTAATTGTAGTTCACATAGGAATACCCATGGGAAAACAGATTTTTTCTAATTCCTAACAAGCAAAAGAGCATTTGATGATGAGCGTTTTATACTGTTTGATGACAGAAGAAAGTAAAGCCTGCAGGTTTGAGGTGCCTACTGAGAGTCAGTCTTTATATTTTCAAGGTAGGTAAAACAAACGTTCTACATTGACAGACTCTCTGCTTTTAGTTGATTTCATGAGTGTTTTATAATCCCTGCATCCATTTACAGGATGGAAAAAATAGGATTTTTAAAGTATGCATAATTCAGTAGTTTGTAGAACCACCTTGGGATCAGCGACAACTTGAAACAATACATTTCTGTATGTCATATCAGTCTCTCACATCGTAGAGGACTTTGGGTCTGCTCTCCTGTCCATGCAGCGGTGCTTCGGTTCATTGAGGGTTTGAGGGCATTTATTTATGCACAGCTCTCTTTTGCCAAGCCACAGCATTTCAATCAGGTCGAGGTCTGCACTTAGAGGTGGTCATTACTTTGATCCACACTTTAACTGCCTAACAGATGTCTCTAGAGTACTTTGGTATGCAGGGGAGTTCATGATTGACTCAACGACTGTAACTTGCCCAAATCATTACGCCTCCACCTCTATGCTGACAGCGGGTATGAGGTGTTTGTGGTGATACGCGGCGTTTGGTTTTGTGCATTATGAGCAAACATAATAACAAACTTTAGCCTCATTCCAGGGATTTTGTGGGTTGTTAAGAGCAAAGAGGCTTTCTCCTGGAAGCTCTTCCAAAGAAGCCATACTTTTTCTGTTTCTTTCTAATTGTACTGTCATGAAGTGTGGTGTAGCTCTTTTTGCAGTTTCTCTGAGCATTGCACAGTCTGACTTTGGGGTGAATTTGCTGGGACGTCTACGTCTTGAAAGACTGTGGCATTGTGATTTCTGAAGACCAGCAAACTGCCCAAATGTCTGCTTTTATAGAGGTGCTCACACTCACTAATGATCAGTTTATCAAATGGATTTGATTATCAACAACTGGCTGCTACAAACCCTAATGTGTGCTCTTGGAAGTTCTCTGACAATTGAAGTAAATATTTTCTTGTTCTTGCAGGGGGTTTTGAGCTTTCTTTTAATTTTGGCAGCAGTCTTAAAGTTTGATTTGTCAGGGTTCAGCTTCAGACACTTTAAAAAGGAACAGAAGGCACCTTTACTTCAGTAAAATGTGACCGTGAAGTCTGCAGGTGAACACGAAGTTTGGGTGCATCGCTATTTTTAGGTCAGGAAAGAAGTCAGCAGCAGCCTAATGCATTTCAGAAGGAAAGTGGTGCAGAAAAACAAATCTCTCCTCTGATGTTGTCACAGTCTGACAATCTTCTTCTGGTACAAACATCACAACACAAGTTTAAAACAGGCACTCTCTGCAGGTTTTATTTGATAAGCATTGCCCTTGCACTAATCATCAATTAACCCTGTGTGTTTGATATTTGAAGTCATAGAAACCAGGACTGCTGGGAGTCTCAGACACAGAAACTTAAACTGGGTTACTTCATGTGTTTGTGTGCTTGGGAGCGAGGTTGTGTAACGCGTGCATCTTGGCAGCCAGCACCGTGGGATTTGGAACAACTTTAGATGAGTGAAGCAACTCTTTGTCTGGGCACATTCACTCGTCCTGCTTCTCCTTCACAAACAGAAGGCTCGGCATGTCACCGAAAAATACTGTGAATGAAATAATCCCACAAAGCAGCCACGTTTGAATCCTAATCAAGACTTAAGCCTGATGCGAGACCACTCTTGCAATAAGGAAAATAGAAATGGTAGAAAACATACTTGATTGACAGAGCAGCCTTTTATATAACAGCATTTTTTGCCCTTTTGTAGCAGCTCACTCTGATCCAAGGCAACCTTTGATGACTAACAATGGAAAATACGGGCTCGGTAGATAAAACCTGCAGCACGGATACCCGCTGCATCCACCTGCTACCATCACCTCCCCGATTAATATTTGAGTAAGTGTTTTTTACATAAGTGCTTTCTGAGGTTAAAGCAGGAGATGTTTTAAATCCCGATCCTGTGTTTTCTTGAAAATGCCAAAAGGTTGATGGATTCTGACTCAGATGTGAGGTGACTTGGGAAAAAAACCCATAAAGAAAGAATAAGAGTTGTTTGGCATCGACACCGCTGTGGATGTTTCTCCTGTGAGACGAATCCTGGCCAAATAATTTCCGCTAATGGAGACGACACCCACTCAGAGCTCAGCTAATGTCTCATTCTCCTTTTGCCAAAACTGTAGGTGGTGAAGACTGATTAAAATGAGCCAAGCTGAGCTAGCAGCCGAGGTTTTTAAGAGATCTCAGACAGACAAAATGTTGTTATGTAACAGCAGAATTAATGTGAAACGTCTCTTACGGTGACGCAAACTTCTTGTACTTTAGGTGACAGTTGTGTTCTTTAAAGGTGCTACGTGGAAGGACTGCAGCGTTTAATTAAATGAAATGTAAGCAATGAATCGATGAATTCATGAAGAAAAAGAAATACATTCTGAACAATCATATTTTGTTCAACCGCTCATTAATGCAAATATCTAATTAACCAGTCAGCTGGCAGAAACTCAATGTATTTACACAAGTGGACATGGTTTAGACGACCTAGTGAAGTCCAAACTGAGCATCAGAATGTGGAAGATTATGTTAATGTGGTAATGTTGTTGATGATTTAAGTATTTCAGAAACTGCTGATCTGCTGTGATTTGCCTGCACAACCATTTCTAGTGTTTACTAGTGACCTGAAGAAGAGAAACTATTTGGTGAGCATCAGTTCACTGAGGGAAAATGCCTTTTTGATGTCAGAGGAAAATGACCAGTGTGCTTTGAGCTGATAGGAAGGCAACAATAACTCAAATAACCACTTACAACCAAGGTATGCAGAAGAGCATCTGAACAGCAGCAGAGGACCACACCTGTAAGCTGAGAGCAGTCTGTATTTCTTCTTCCAGATGTTAGGGTCAGAAAGAGGACAAAATACACTATTGTTCTATTGTCAGCTGTCTGAAAGGCAAACAGACAGCTGTATGAAGTACAGCTGAACATAGTATCTATAATACTAGACAGAGCAGTAATGAGTGAATTCATGGCTTTAATAAAGCATGTGCTACCAATGTGTCTGTTGCTTTCAGCTATTTGTTGGAGTCTTTTTTTTTCCTGAATTAATTAAATACCTGCAACTTCTTATGAAGATCTCTAAAGCCCATTTTTGCATTAACACACCGTTATGCATGTGGCCCAACAGCTGTGCAACTAAATTATTTATGATAAATTACCCCAAACACAGGCAGAGCATATGACTTTTGTTAACCTCACACAGTTGAGCTGACACACCAGTGCACAGCTGTGGATGTCTTACTTGTGAGCGATCTTTTCCCCCTCAAATCCACGGCAGGATCTTTCCTCCTGGGGGATATTTAAAGATCGATTAATTCGATAATCAGGTTTTTCTTGCTAATTGGATGCTTGGAAAGTCCTTCTTTTGGCTGCACCTTATGTAATTAAGAGATTTGGTTTTTTATTATTACCTACGTCAACCAGTAGCCATCCTTGACATTAACGAGCTCCTTAAGAAGTAAAATGTTAATGAGCAAATTCCTCTGAGAGGTTTCCAAACTTTCCCACCCCTCATGACTCAAAGTGTCTTTGAGCCGAATGCTGACTGCCTACCCGGCTAATGAATGACGCAGCATTTTAATAAATCCCAGAAGACAGCAGCAGGAGGACAAAAGAGAAAGAAGTAAGCCCTCGTGAGATCGAGATGAGCATGAGAAATACATAATTTATCTTTGAAAAGCTGTTCTAGCCCCGAGCATGGCACCGGTCCAGCTTTTCTGGGCATTCAATTCATAATTTGGATCCCTGCAAAATTAATCGGCCTTCAGCTGAATGAGAGGGCACATCAGGATGTATTTGACATTCAGTTTAAAAAGAAGAAAAGGCATGGTCCATTGGCCGTGCATGCTCAGTGTATGCATGCAGCGATGATACGAGGCTGCTGTATTGTACCTGCTGTGAGATGGCGTATCCGATGACGGTGTCTCCCTGAGGGACATTCCAGGTCACCATGGCCGAGTGTGCCCTCAGCTGGGTCACCGATACATTCACCGGGGGTGCTGGCACAGCTGTTAACACACACACACACACGCACACACACACACACATTTATATAGTTTGTTAGCGACGGTCAGTGAAGGCCAGGTAACACATGCAGTCTGCAGAGCATTTAAACTGAGATGATCACAAATATGTAGGCACACCAACATTACTTGCAATTCATTTATGGGCTCCTTTTTTAAGTATTTATTTATGCCTTTATTTGATCAGGATAAACAGAACAAGTGGAAGGAGAATGATCAAGAGCCTTAATCGAAGCAAGGAGGACCTAAACCTTTGGTCCATTCAATATATATATCAATCAGTTATAACATTATTACCACCTGCCTAAAATTGCATTTGTCCACCTGACTCATCGAGGCATGGACTCCTCTTTACCCCTGAAGGTGTGCTGTGCTATCTGGTACCAAGATATTAGCAATAGATCCTTTAAGTCCTGTAAAATGTGAAGTGAGCCCTTCAGGGGCCAGACTTGTGTGTCCACCACATCCCACAGATGTTTGAGTGGAGTGCATAGTAGGGCTGGGCCATATCATACCGTTCACGGTAATACCAGTATAATGTTATAAGAAAATGAAATATCGCAATAGAATATGGGTAAAACGCGCATGCGCAGTGCCTTTGTTTTCATACGCACATGGCGGAAAAAGCATGGCAGAGACGGAGAATGAGAAGGCCGAAAGCGGATTGTTGAATGAAACAGATGAACCAGAATTGGTTTGTAAAAACGTCGCAGCTCCAGTGGTGTGGAACTGGTTTGGCTTTTGTCCGTTAGATACACACCAAAGCACATTTTTTGGTAGAGCATGCAAGCGGGCCGTCGTTATTACTGTTATTACCAAACCGATTTTATGTGGTACACGGCGCTCAAAAATCTGTCAAAAAATGTTTTAGTACGACTTTGCTAAGCTACAGTCTGAACTCTCTGTTATGCCTGATGGATTGTCGGAGCATTACAGCTACCGTAGTCGGGAGCCTCGCGGAGTAATACATACTGTGTTTCAACATAAAATTATGGTATTGTGTGTGTATAACCTCTTTTTAAGTTTTGTGGATATTATACATGGTTATGCTGAGGATATGTCGGCCAATTTCCACTGGAAATGCCTTTTGGCAAGTAATTTGCATTTGCACTGTTAAATTTTTATATAGCTTTAATGCACATAAAAAACAGCTGCTTGTTTAAGTGAAAATACATTGATGGGGTTTTTTTTTGCACTAATAAAGTTGTGGAGTTGTAAAGTATTTTGTCTCACGTCAATTATATCGTCAGTTATATCGTTATTGCAAATTTTCAAATGTATATCGTGATAAATATTTCTGGCCATATTGCTCTGCCCTAGTGCATAGTGCATCCTGGTATCAGGTGTTCCCCAGGTAAATGACTCACATGCACCTGGCAATCCACATGATGTAAAAGAAAATGTGATTCATCAGACTAGAACACCTTCCTCGGTGGTCTAGTCTGATGCTCACATGCCCACTGTTGGTGCTTTTGACACTGTGCAAGGGTCTGCATGGGCATCCAGAGTGATCTGCAGCTATGCCGCCACATACGCAACAAACTGTGATGCTCTGTGTATTCTGTCAGAACCAGCATTAATGTTTTCAGCAGTTTAAGCTACAGTGGCTCGTCTGTTGGATTGGACCACTCGGGCCAGCCTTTGTTCTCCACAAGCATCAGTGAGCTTTGGCCACCCATGACTCTGTCGGTGGTTCACCGCTGTTCCTCCTTTGGATCGCTTGTGATAGATACTGACCACTGCAGACCAGGAACACCCCACAAGAGCTACAGTTTTGGAGATGTTTTGACTCACTCGTCTAAGTCATCCTCAACTTCGCTTAGATTCTTACACTTGTCCATTTCCCTGCTTCTAACAAGTCAACTGTTTTTCACTTCACCTGTCTGTGGTCATAATGTTGAGCCTTTTCAGTGTAGAGACATCCAGCTGCACCAGATGTTTTGTCATTTGCTTCCAATTACTTACAGGGGTATTAGTGAAGGCTGATGCTGATTTTGATTTAAAATCTTTCCCATAGTAAAACTGAACCAAAAGTTTAAAGTCAAATTTTAATATCTCTGCATCTGCGAAGTGTTCAAAAAGCTTTCAAGTCTTTATCTCTGTCAGGAAAATCAATCCATTAAGGATGGATTCAATCATATGAATAATGTACTCCAGCCCCCTGGCATTTCATAAAGACCGTTCTCCCATTTATTCATAAAGAAATACAATTTAAAAATGGCTTATGACCTAGAACAGAAGCTGTGCATTTGCAGAATTATAAGTGAAACTGTATTTAACTGTAAAATAGCATTATTATGATAATAATTTAATGTACTCTGCCAACAGTACAAAAGTATTCATTGCTGTTTGATCGGTTCACACCTGAGTGTCAGGACTTGCTCCAGTGGATCAAACAACAGATTTGAGAGGTCCATGGATCAATTCCAGTCCAAATTTCATCTTTCACAGAAATTCTAGCAATTATTTGCAGTCCCTTCATTTTAAAGAGGCCATATGCTAACTGGGAGGTAACTGGATATTTTAAAATGTCTATGTTTAAAAAATATGTTTAAAATTACATGGATGGATAATTTGTAAAGGACAACCATAGAAACACGCTGACAGCTGCACAGCTGCACAGACTGTGTCTATATACACTCAACAACAACAGGCCACAATTGACAATCTGATAGACTCCATGCGACGATGTGTTGCACTGCATGAGGCAAATGGTGGTCACACCAGATACTGACCGGTTCTGGGTCCCCAGACCCCCAATAGCGCAAAAAACTGCACATTTCAGGGTGGCCTTTTGTTGTGGGCAGTCTGAGGTACACCTGTGCACTACTCATGATGTCAGATCAGCATCCTGATGTGGCACACCTGTGAGGTGGGATGGATTATCTCAATATAGCAGATGTGCCCACTACCACACATTTGGACTGATTTGTGACCACTGTTTGGGAGGGATGGTTATATTGTGTATCTGGAATGAATTTTAGGTCTCTACGTCCATCCCATGGGGAATGGGAGCAGTAACAAAGGTGTTGCGTTTATATTTTTGTTGAGTGTATAACCAAAGCTAATGTCCAAAACCAGTCCCTTCGTGGATGTTGAAAGATGAAACTATTTTGTTACAACTGAGACAAGTTTTTGATGTCAACAGAAACAAACATTCATCTGTTTAACCCTTGTTTCACTCTGGTGTGTGAAAGCCGATCAAAACTTAACCCTGTCATGCATGAATTATGACAACCTAAATCAGGATTTTTTTTCTTAAGTATTTTTATTCATCTTTAGGCATGAAAAAATATTTTTGAACTTCATTTTTTTAAGCATGTACTTTTCAAATAGTTTTTTACATGTTCACTTAGTCAGTCCGCTGGCTGACCAGTGGGTGGCAGGGTATGGAGTGACACATTAGTGTCCAATGTAGTAGTTTATGTGCAAGTATACCATCAACACTGACACAAATACAAGAAAACAGCCTTTGAATATGTTATGACTTCAGGATAAAAATGCTCGGAAACTCAGGTGCCACTTTTAGGATGTTTACTGACCACTTTTAGAAACAACCACAGCTAGTCGCTACACAAACAGGAAACTGTTTCTCACATAACATTCTGACAGAGAAAACCCTGAAAAACCTCTAAAGGTTCCGGGGTGCAACGCCCCCAAACATACATTAACATCAACACTGTCTATAACAGAATAGCTGTCCACTGTTATGACCACTATGCGTGAAAGGGTTAATGCAGATGTTTGGTCATAATGCACAAAACCAAACACAACATATTAGCACAAACACCTCATACCAGCTGTCAGCACGGTGGTGGAGGGGTCGTGATTTGGGCTTTTTTTGCAGCCACATTAGCACCTTACAATCATTGAGTCCACCATGAACTCCTCTGTATTCTAGAGTCAAATGTGAGGACATCTGTCAGACAGCTAAAGCTTGGCTTAAACTGGGTCATGAAACAAGACAATGATTCCAAGTACATCAACACATCTACAACAGAATGATTAAAAAGGAAACATCAAGGTACTGCAGTGGACCAGTCAAAGTCCAGACCTCAACCTGACTGAAATGCTTTGGTAGGACCGCGAGAAAGCTGTGCATAAATGAAAGCCTGCAAATCTCAATGAACTGAAGCAATGCTGTAAAGAAGACTGGGCCAAAAGTCTTTCACAATGATGTGAGAGAATGATAAAGTCATGCAGAAAACAATTACTTTGAGTTATTGCTGATAAAAGTGGTTTACAAACTACTGAATCATGGGGTGTAATTAGTTTTCCACATGACTGCAGAGAGACCTGCAAAAACGTTCTTTGTCATGGCTCTCTATATATCACAAGTTATTCCTGCTTTTCTGGCCGATTTATAATCTCGAGCTTGTTTTATATCTTGTCAATAGCAGGAAAGGATTATAGTGCCTATAAGGTACCTTAGGTAAAGCTGTAAGTGGTTATCAGCTTTGTAAAACAAATTATAAGATTGTGTTAGATTTTGATGATGATCAGAGTGTGATTTTAGGTGTTGGAGGGCCACTGCAGAAGTCTTTAGTTTGGAGGAAGTCAGGCACAGGAAGGAATTACCAAACTTTAGATGTTCTCGCAGGTTGTATAACCTTTGGACAAAGTCAGAATAACAGTTTCCCCCTGAGGGTGTGCTGTGCTATGCTACAAAACTGTTGGATCCAGCTTCATATATTATCATGACAGTGCTACCTGTCACCTGTCTCTCAAACTAATCGTCTAACTCTCAGCAAGAAAATATTTACAGTGTTTTGTATTGTTTTGTATTTCTTGTTTTGTATTTTGAGTTTGAACGATGAAGAAATCAAAGAAAAGTAAGAAAAATGACTGAAAGTCTTTCTAACTGATTAACCTGAACCTTGGAAACATGAGATAATATTTCCTTTAAAATCTTATGTTAGACAGGTCTTTTAAGATGTTGTTAAAAATGTTTTTGTCCCCAAAACAACTTTCTCCTAAACCAAACTGAGTAGCTTTCTTCCTAAAACTAACCAGACTGAAAGGCATTCTTCATCGTTTGCTTCCATCAGTGTTCTTTAGTACGACCGCTCCTCCCGCACTCTGATTCAGATTGAAATGCCAACTAAATGGCTGAAATTCGTATATTTTATTTATATTGTCTCTGTATTTATATATATGTGTGTGTGTGTGTATATATATATATGTATATATAATATTCTGTAACGTCTGTCGGTGCTGTGCTTTTTTGGAAATCGAATTTCCCAGAGGAACCCACCCGAGGGATTAATAAAGTTCTATCTAATCTAATCTAATCTAATCTAATCTAATCTAATCTAATCTAATCGAAATGTAAATGTATGATCACACCCACGCACATACTGTACTTACAGGCGTGAATGATTCTCTGGGGGCCGGTTAAAACTGATGGGAAATCTAAAGCACTCACAAATGAAGTGTGTGATTTCTTTTCTCTTTTTTGTATTTTAATGTTACTAAATCATCAGGAAACATCATGACCTTCACTGAGAGTGAGACAGGGAGAAAGTAAACTCTAAATGGGAGTTTAAAAAGGGATATTTGCTTTTAATGGAGAAAACAGAAATGGAAAACAGGGGAAATGAACATTTATGGTTACAGTAACAGAAAGTGGATTATTAAAGGACTAAGCTTTTACAGAGACCACAATTTGTTTGCATTTATTTAGTTAAATCTATGAAGAAAGTCAAAGACAACAGTTTGACAGACAAAGTAACATTTTTCCCATCATTCCCTAAAAGCTATTAGCTGAACATTTGTCTAAACCTGACAGGTCAAGGACAAAAGAAGATGTGTCAGGCCTAGAAAAAAACACCCCAAAAAACTATCTACAGCAGATGAATATTTTCTGAAAGTCACTCTCTTAAGAGACAGGAAAAACCCCAGCAAAGACCTGAAACAGACCTGAGAGACACATCTGAACCTTCAGCTCATTCAGCTATATCACTAAAGCCTCATCAGAAATGGTCTCAGTGGAAGAACTGGACTGAAAAATCAGTGGCAACTGTTGGAGTGATGAGTCACTAATCACTAACAGTATGTATGGAGGAGGTAAGGTGGAGGCTCTGTCATGGTTTGGGTCTGCATTAGAGCCAGTGGTGTTGGAGATCTTGTCAAAATTGATTAATTATAAACAAAGAAAAGTACCATCAGATATTGATCCACCATGAAGTACCATCTGGAACTGCACCTGATTGGCACCGGCATCATTTTTTAGCATGACAATGATCTCAAACACACTGCCAATGCAGTAAAGTCGTACCTGGATAGAAAAACACACAGTTGAACTCTATCAGTCATGGATTGGCCTCCCCAGACCCCAGACCTCAACTATTGAAGCAGTGTGGGATCATGTTGGCCAGAGGGGCCGATGGCGCGATAGGGCAGCCTCGCATCTGTCAGTCTGCCCCAGGGCAGCTGTGGCTACAACTGTAGCTTGCCTCCACCAGTGTATGTGAGAGTGAATGAATAGTGGTATTGTAAAGCGCTTTGGGTGCCTTGAAAAGCGCTATATAAATCCAATCCATTATTATGTTGACAGAAAATAGAACGAAAGGCAGAAACATCCAAAGAAGAGCTTTGAATGTCCTTCAAGAAGCCTGGAGAACTATTCCTGAAGACGACTTAAAGACATGACAAGAAAGCTGCCTAAGAGAGTTCAGACTGTGCTGAAGAATAAAGGTGGTCACACTAAATGTTGACTTTCAAGCTTGATAGAATTGTACAAACTTAGGTTTTGCTTTATATACTGTATATAAATGTAATTTGCACATGTTTCTATACATTGCTGAACCTATTCCACAATTTCCTAGGACAACACAAAGAAATGACGGGTGACTTGAGACTTTCCACAATACTTCAGACTAAAAAACAAGAAAAACGTGTTAAAAAGACAGAAAACAAGATGAAACGAGCTTCAAAAAAGTGAAAAAAGAGAATACATAACGCAACAACACAGAAAGCTGAAGAAGTGAAATTTAGAGTCAGAAAACTTCCAGGAAAAAAATGAAAGTAAAAACAAGAAGAATTCTAAATAAGTCAGAGAAAGAAAGTTTGAAAGCGAGAGACACAAAGACAAACCCTGGAACAATGAAAGGAAATGACAGATGAGCAGCCATCCCTACTTTCATCTTACTGATGATAAAACATCTAATGGACTCAATAACTACTTCAAAAGCCATCGATGAGTCTAGTCTGCCCACTCCAGCTCCTCCTCCTTTACTGCGGGACAGGAATAGCACCCCACATTTCTCTCTTTAGTTTTCTCATCCTCAATTAATGAGTACCCGCTGGTAGAGTGTGTGTCCTTGTCTGTTGGTGTGTGTTTGTAGTATGAAAAGACACAAATACACGATGATGAGGGAAAAGGAATCAGCGCAGCAGCCAATTAGGACATCAAGGCTAAAAAAAAGGACATTAAAATGCTGCGATTTTGCATTACACAGCACTAACTTGCATTCCTTTCTGAAAAATGATGCAGCATATTGTTATGCTTCAGTTTAAACTGCATTTTACTCAAGAGCAGCAACCTCTTATTTCATGGCGGTGTCACGATCCTGGGTCTGTTGACCCAGCGTTTTGAGTTTTAGTTTTATGTAAGCCCTTCGGGTTCCTAAGTTCATTTGTTATCATGCCTAAGTGTTTCTAGTTCTTATCATTTCCCCCTTGTTACACCCCGGCCTAGGCAACCGGGGTGCAACGTAGAAAAACAAAAATAAGGCAAAAACACACGAGAAAAAAACTAATACGGGCTTCCACAAAAATAATCCCAAAACGTGTTCCCAACTATGGTAAATCTCCCCTGCTCTTCATGTGTTTCATGTCTGTGTCTTACATTGTGAAGTTCGGGTTGTCATGTCTAGTTTTAGTGTTTCCTGTTTTATTCTGACAGTGTCATGTGTTCTTTGTTCATTGTATTTAGCTTTCCTCTCCTGGTCCTGTCATTAGGTTTATGTCAGTCAGCTGTTCCCCCATGTGTCTCCACTTCCCCTGATCACCTCATGTATGTATTTAAGCCCTTTGTTTTCTGCATGCTGTTGTCAGGTCGTCTGCTCATCCATGTCTCATCTCCAGGTACCCATGTCACTTCACTATGGTTAAGGTTTTTTATGTTTTGTTATTAGTTCTCCCAGTTTAGGTTATTGTTTAGTTTTCACCGATGCCCTATTATTTTGTACCCTCGTTGCTAGCCTCAATAAACGGCTTGTTTTGTTAATCCACACCACGTTTTGGTCTGCGTTTGAGTCCTCCTCTGCAACACATACGGTCTGCCCCAGCCAGACCGTGACAGGCGGAGGAGAAAATTATGGTTTTCAATCATTTTTATGCAAAACTGAGTCAAACTAAAGACTAAATCCATGACTCTTACTTTCTGCAAACCAGCATTTATTTGTTTCTGCAGTACTCAAAAAACCTATAGATTAAGGTGTGTGAAATGGTGTCTTAAGTAGCATTATACTACCATGGTCAGGATGTTGTGACTTCTGTGCTACTGTTTCAAACTAAATCTGAGCAAACCTCTACTCTGGACATCAAATATTTTTTGCAGAAAAACTAATTAAAAAGTGAGGTCTGCATTTCTTTCGATGTTGTTCTGGGGTCTTTTGTGACCTCTTGGATGAGTTATTGAGTCGCTCTTGGAGAAATTTTTGTCAGCCAGCCACTCCTGGGAAGGCTCACCACCTTTCCATCTGTGGATAATGGTTCTCACTGTGGTTCACTGAGTCCCACAGCTTTGGAAATGGCTTTTCCAGACTAAAAGATCTCAGTGACTTTGTTTCTCATTTGTTCCTAGATAAGATAAGATAAAACTTTATAAATCCCTCAGGTGGGTTCCTCTGGGAAATTCGGTTTCCAAAAGCACAGCACCGACAGGAGTTACAGAACGTGAGCAGAATAATATAAATAAATATATATATATATATATATATATATATACACACACACACACACACACACACACACACACACACACACACACGAAAGGGATAAATAGGAATAAGAATACAAGGGACTTGCACATTTCAAGTATTGAAGTCTATTGCACCGTTGACTATTTACAAAAAGTATTGCACAGTGAGGTGAAGAGGCACTACAGCTTAGTTGTTCCCCCCTCCTTTGTCCTCCTGTTTCCCCTCCAGAGAGGAGTTAAACAGTCTGATGGCGTGTGGGACAAAGGAGGTTTTAAGTCTGTTGGTTCTTGTCTTTGGGAGAAGCAACCTGTCACTGAACAGACTCCTCTGGTTGTTTACGGCCGTGTGCAGAGGATGCCCAGCATTGTTCATAATGTCCAGCAATTTTTTTTTTAGTGTCCTTTTCTCTGCCACTGTCACCAGAGTGTCCAGCTTCATGCGACCACAGAGCCAGCCTTCCTGATCAGTTTTTCCAGCCTGGATGAGTCCTTCTTTGCTGTGCTGCTCCCCCTGCACACCACAGCATGGAATGATGTCTGGCTTTTGAGGATCTTTTGGTCCACTCCACTTTGTCAAACAGATCCTATTTACATGATTTCTTGGTTTGAGAATAGGTGTGGCAGTAATCAGGCCTGAGTGTGGCTACAGAAATTGAACTCAGCTTTCCAAAGATGTGATATACCACAATTAGTTTATGTTATAACGGGGCCGTCTGAATGTTGCAAAGGAAATTGAGACTCATCAGACCAGGCAACTCTTTTTTTTTTTTTTTTCCACTCTTCTAGCTAGCTAACCCGTAGACTCATTTATCTGTTGTTAGCTGACAGAAGTGCCATCCAGTGTGGGCTTCTGCTGTTGTAGGCCATCAATTTTTGCTGCTTAGAGGAGGCAAAACTATTCTATTCAATTCAATAAAACTTTATTGATCCTGAAGGTTGACCCCGAAGGAAATTGGGTTTAATGAGGGCTGCAGTTTTCTCCATACAAAGGTCATGTTTTGAAACATCCTCTTTATTTAATTCATTATGTTTTTCTGCAAATGACATTTTAGGCACATTCTGTGTGATGCTGGGCTAAAACAATAACATCATATTTGAGATAACTGGATATTTCTCTCATGAACAGGTTTCCATACTGGGTAATAATTACCCGACTTATCTTCTGTTGCCAGCTTTTTGTGCTTGTCCTCGTGATAAACAATCAATGCCAATAACTTAAAAACCTGGTGGAGGCATTACTTCAAGTGTTACAGCTGTAGAAGGTTGGACATGGAGCCTTCTCATAGATTAAATTTTACCATATCAGGTTGGTCTGTTACCTGATTTTGTTCGGTAAATCTACCAAAGTCCTCCATTGATGGACAGTGATGCAGTTTTCGTGATTTTGCAGCTTCACACCAGCACAATTATTTTTTACTAAAGCAATAAAAACACGATTCAAGTGGAGATTGTGAGCTTTAAGGTTCTTAACAAAAGAGCGTAGAGTACGCTTGGGGAGTGTGATCGTGTGTACAGCGTCTCTTTATGTCTGTCTCCACATTGGTTGAGTGTGGAGTAAGTGCATATGAGAGCATGAGGGTGGGATGTTTGTATCTGTGTGTGCCTGTATGTCTGTGTCTATATGTCAGGTTGGGTGTCAGGCGCCACCTCTCTGGGGACATCTCAGGCCCTCCAAGGTTTGGAGGCCTATCTCCACCCACCACCACTTCCCCTGCCAGTGGCGGACTCCCTCAGACATCGGTGCGTTGGTGGTTCTTTGTGTCCGGGGATGGGCGTCCAGGTACACACCGGCTCACTCCTTGGCGGCCGCTTATCGGGGCCTGGAGCCTGGGGCTCGCTCGGGCCCCTTTGGAGGTGGGGTGCCCCCGGCCTCTCGGCCTGGGGCTCGGTCACTCAGGCGCAGCTGGCTGCCGGCGGAGCTCACGGGCGCGTCACTGCAACTCCCCCTGGCTTCTGCTCCGCGGCTGCTGAGTGAGCCCTCATCTGGGACTCTCCTCAGCTCTTTCCGGGACAGTGGCGCGGCTGCCCCTCTGTTGGTCTTCCTTGGTCTCTTGTGTTCTGGGGGCCTCTGGATGTCTGGAGTTTTGATCTCCTCCATACCTGCTTCATGCCCTGGAGGACGGGGCTGTGGCTCCCCCACACCCTCTAGCAGATCATTACATGAAGGAACCTTTTAAAAAAAAAACAAAAACAAAAAAACAAGCGCGTCCATGCTCACAGGTGTACACACAGGTGACCCCCCCCCCCCCAAACTACACCCTTTTTGGCTCCTACCTCAAAGCACACTGTGTTCTGTTGATCCTATGTGCTGCACAATAATGTTTAATATTTAGTATTTACTGTCATATTCCCATATATCATTGTGATGCTGTTTATTCTATTACTCTTGTTCTCTTCTGCTTGTTTTCTTTTTTCTTTCTCAGCAGGTGATCCAGGTGATTGATATATGCATTTTTTATTTCTTTTTTTCTTTCTGCTCATTCTGTTGGTTTTTGTTTTTTGCCCTTCTCCCCGGTCCCTCTTCTCAGCTGTTTCTCTTTCCCTCTTTCTTTCTCCCCTTCTTTCCCCCAGTCAAGTCTGTCCCGTATTCAGTAAGTGAAAATAAAATAAACAATAAAAGGTGAATCAAATGGACCATTACGGCAAGGCTGGGATGGTCAATTTGGTAAAGTAAATCCGTTGGGCATCTTTCTTTGCCTTTAGACAACAATTCTGATGGCAAAAGAGCCAAACGGGACAGGCAAAAAAAAAAAAAAAGGTTCTTAACAAAAGTATTGCATCGATAGCGTGAGAAAGTAATGGGACAGTTGACTGATGTGATTAAAAAGCTGGCGATCACCCACTTTAGTTCTCTACAGCCTCACAGCGCTGGTCTCTAGCCTGATTACGCAATCCTCATGTCAGTGCCACCTTGTCTGGAGGAACGACAACCAAAACAGAAATGCCAGCACTGCCTTTATTTTGTGGTTAGACAACTACAAAGGACACAACTCAATCCCAGGCTGGCGGAGGAGCCGAGCGCGACAAGAACTCTCCAAACCGAAAGCATCTGGCTTGGCTCTGTGGACTGTGACCATGAATGTCAAGCTCTATCTCAGGCTAACAATCTAACCACAGCTCATTATGCAAGCCAGCTTTCCCACACTCCCTGCAGGACACCCAGGCCTGCCTGCCTGCCAAGACTGCTTCAGAGTGGTTAAAGGGAAAAATCCACAAAGTGTCTGTAGCATGACGCAAAACGATCATCAATCTGCGATAAGGCAGAATCCTGCTCCTTCTGTCTCCCTTGTCTGCTTCCATTTGTGACTTCTTACATTTCCCTGGTTGCCCTTTGACAGCTGACAAGGAAGGATTATAAATCCGTTGCATCCATCATGTGTAGGTGGAGTGAATGAAAGCATGGCAAGAAGCACAAGTAGGTGGGAGTCTTTTTTTTCAGTTGAGAAAAAGCAGCATTTTACTGAAACTGTCCTGTGCCTGCATTGAATTCTGGTCTATTTCCTGATGCTGTGGGCGTTAGAGTTGGCCAGTGTGCTCGTTTTCTGACAAATTCCTCCCTCTATGATAACTGAAGACTGTGGGTGCAGAAAAAAGCATTTGCACTTTACAGCCGAGGACCTGAAAAAACAGATGTTTTTCAATTTCTCTTCCTTTATAAAAAAACTAAAACATTTAGGTGAATATCCAAAGATTACAGTTACATATGTGACCATAGTTGTAGATTTTTTTCTCTCTCAATGAGCCACAGCAGCCTGTGGTATTCTTCAGATGAGATGCACATTTTAAAGCAGCAAAGGCAATGAGAAAATGCTGTAGGAGATGAAAAAACACATCCACTGAAAATGTTTTAACTTGGGCAAAAATATATGTGGTTGTACAGGAGCTCTATGAAACTAGAGCAAAACAGGAAAGCAATTGAGGGAAAAATCCTTGTGAGTTTCTTGTGAGATCACTGACAGGTTCAGGATGGGATACGCACTACTAAAACTAGACCCCCATGGAAGATTTCCCGATCGCCGATCTGTTTTTTGTATTTAAGTAATTCACGTCTAAAGTTGGGTACAGTAGTAGGTTTAGTCTTGGGGTCCAGCCTTTATCCAGCAGCACAGCTATCCATGTCAGTTTGGCGATTCCCACCTTGAAAAAGGTGCAGGGCTTTTTTCACCACAAAGTTATCCTACCATCAGAGCATCCTGTCAGGCTCTGTGGACTGTGACCATGAATGAATAACCACAGCTCATTATGCAAGCCAGCCTTCCTCCGCGCTCTGCAGGATATATACAGACCTGCCTGCCAAGACTGCTTCAGAGTCATTAAAGGAAAAGTCCAACAATTCTCCATCAGTGTGACTTGGAGCTGCTTATTTCACATGGAGGCACCTTACTCTATAAGTCATTTCAAGGCCAATTAGAACTCAAACCCATCGCAGACTTCTGAGCATAACTGTTTCCAGATCAAATTTTGTGTAGCAAGACGTTAATGATGAAAACCCTCATCGTAAACATTCAACATCTTAAAGTTAACTTGAACATTAGACAGTAAAGTCTCCAACTGGTGACTTTTATGAACACTTCATGCTTTCATCTCTTATATTTCAAGGTTAGGTCTGGCTTTCAGTTTGTTTTCTAGTTCATCCCAATGGTTCTATGAAGGGTTGAGGTCAGGACACTGAAGGCCACTCAAGTTCTTGTATGTCAAGCTTCTTCTGGAGTTAATTTTAAGGGATTTCCTTATTATCCACATACATTTGTCCACAAACCTTTGCCCACATGGATCATCTGGACATGATGCCAGATGAGGACTTTAAATAGACAGTATTTAGGCATTTAAAAAAACAAACACATAATGAACACGTAATGAAAATATGCGGTGAAAGCACATCCTCCTCCTCCTCCTCACACCCTCCCTGTCTCTGCCAGTGACAGCCAAGATCCCCCCGAACTCCCATCGCGCTACGGTTGCTAAATCCCAACTGCTTTCATCTGCCAGCGCTGCAATGGAGTGCTCACACACTGAATAGACTTCTGCAATTACATTATACACAGGAGAAGAGAGGAGATGAGAGGGGAGGCTTGGATGGAGTCAGGAAGACAGAGGAAAAGAGAGAGATGAAAGAGAGGTGGATGAAAGACGACAGGAATATGACAGAGCAAAGAATGAATGAGTCAGGAGGGGGGGAAAAAGAGATGGGAGAGCGAGAAGAAAGAGCAATTATCCTGGGCAGATATCAAGAGATGGGGACGGCGGGGTTTTCAATCTTTGGTTTTGGAGAGAAAAGACAGACGAAGGGCAAAGTGGGATGGATGGATGGAGGGGGGGGAGAAAGATCAATGTGCAAGGAAAAAAAATGGAGAGAGGGTGGAGGGACAACGGGGGTGGGGAAGTAGTATGTGGATATTGATTAAATGATGAAATACAGCAGTGATCAGGTGGATGTTAGAGCACATACACACAGTTTCTACATGCCCTTGTTTGTCCTTCATGTTTGAGTCGAGTTTGTCTGATTACATATTTATGACCATCCATTTTTAACTTCTGGAATATTTCAGCACACATCTGGCTGCTTTTAAAGTCTGTGTTTCAAATTATCCTAACTTGAGATTTTCATTTGTTTTCTAAGATTATACATACACAACAGGCAATCAAATAAACTGACTTAATAAAAAAAACATGTCAATAGCACTCAACTCTTTTTATTCAAAAACGCCCCTAAAGCGGAAACGAGCTAAACAGCGGTTGATTAAGGGCTTAACTACATTTAAGTCCCGCTTAGTCAAGCTTTATTTATTTTTACTGATAATTTAGAATAAATAAACTATTGCTGTAATTACAATTATGTATGCACAATTATGTATTTAGAATTTTCAAGTTTCTTGTCAAGGAAAAAGTGACTCTCCCATTTATAAGTATAAGAGGTATGATCCAACTGAGCCAACCATCCATCTATCCAACCAACCGACCATCTATACAAC
Source organism: Astatotilapia calliptera (assembly GCF_964374335.1). Taxonomy (NCBI): domain Eukaryota; kingdom Metazoa; phylum Chordata; class Actinopteri; order Cichliformes; family Cichlidae; genus Astatotilapia; species Astatotilapia calliptera. The sequence goes on along the minus strand of NC_137443.1, from coordinate 24,925,525 downwards.
AAACCATCCATCCCTCTCCAGCTTATCTGTGGTTGGGTTGGTAATTATAGGTAACCAGAGACTAGTGATGCGCAATGAGCAGTCACTTCCTGTGTGGACACCTCTTTAGCCTCTAGCCAACAGCCAATTTTGGGGGGCTTCCAATTAATCCAGGGTATCCGGTAAATGGATAACAAACAATACACAATGTCTATTCAAATCTGATTCCTCAGATTCTGTACACTGTTCACTCTTTACATCAGGGGTGTCCAACTCCAGGCCTCAAGGGCCGGTGTCATACAGGTTGTAGATGTGTCCTTCACCCAACGCAGCTCATTTAAATGGCTAAATTACCTCCTCAACATGTCTTGAAGCTCTCCAGAGGCCTGAGAATGAACTAATCATTTGATTCAGGTGTGTTGACCCAGGGTGATATCTAAAACCTGCAGGACACCAGCCCTTGAGGCCTGGAGTTCCCCACCCCTGTTTTAGGTAGATTTCTAAAAGGGTCTCTTTTGTCCTCTACAATACTTTTGTCAACACGTACCAAAACCTGCTTAAACATGAACTGTGAGAATGCAGGCGGATTACAGATGTGAACAAGGAGGTTGAGAATTAATTTAGAGCCAATCAACCTCATCTGGATGTGGAAAACCAGGGCTAACCATGTTGGAGTCAATGGAGTTATTATTTTGTTTGTTTTTTGTTTTTTTGATAATCTACAGGGTGGGCCATTTGTATGGATACACCGTAATAACATGGGAATGGTTGGTGATATTAAAGTCCTGTTTGTGGCACATTAGTATATGTGAGGGGGCAAACTCCTCAAGATGGGTGGTGACCATGGTGGCCATTTAAAAGTCGGCCATCTTGGATACAACTTTAGTTTTTTCAATAGGAAGAGGGCCATGTGACACATCAAACTTATTGGTAATGTCACAAGAAAAACAATGGTGTGCTTGGTTTCAACGTAACTTCATTCTTTCATGAGTTATTTACAAGTTTCTCTTTGTTCACAGCCTTTGACATGTCGAAGAGGTTAACATGTGAGGAGCGGATCGAAATTGTGTTGATATCTGGTGAATGCCATAACCGGGTCATTGCAGCAGATTTCAATGCAAGACACCCTACGAGACCACCCATCTCCCATGCTACAGTTAGCAAACTGCTTGCTAAGTTTTGTGAAACTGGTTCAGTGTTGGATTTGCCAAAATGTCGACGCAAGAAAACTGTCACTAATAAAGAAACATCAGTGGCTGTCCTAGCTTCATTCAACAAGAGCCCACAGCGTAGAACTCGCCGCATGTCACTGGAGGGTGGCATTAGTTGAACATCCCTTCGGCAGATATTAGCTACTCACAAAGGGCACCCTTACAAACTCCAGCTACTGCAGCATCTCAACGAGGATGACCCAGATCGGCGCACAGAATTTGTAGAATGGGCAAAACAAAGATTGGCAAACTTTTATGTGAATGGTGAAGTTAACAAACAAAACCACCGCTATTGGTCTGACACTAACCCTTGGATGGATCCCTCCAAGACTGTTGGAACAACAAAAGTGATGGTTTGGTGTGGTATATGGGGTACAACGATAGTGGGTCCATTCTTCATCAATGGAAACCTCAAGGCCACTGGATATTTGAAATTGCTACATGATGATGTGTTTCCCTCTTTATGCACTGAAGCTGGCACGTTCCCTGAGTTTTTCCAGCAAGATGGTGCACCACCACATTATGGGTGCCAGGTCCGAGCATTCCTAGATGAACAGTTTCCTGGAAAGTGGATTGGTCATCGTGGGCCAGTTGAATGGCCCCCAAGGTCTCCCGATCTGACCCCCTTAGACTTTTATCTTTGGGGTCATCTGAAGGCAATTGTCTATGGTGTGAAGATACGAGATGTGCAGCACCTGAAACTACGGATACTGGATGCCTGTGCTGGCATTTCTCCTGTGGTGTTGCTATCAGTGTGTGAAGAGTGGGAGAAGAGGGTTGCATTGACAATCCAACACAATGGGCACCACATTGAACACAATTTATAAGTGGTCAGAAACTTGTAAATAACTCATGAAAGAATGAAGTTACGTTGAAACCAAGCACACCATTGTTTTTCTTGTGACATTACCAATAAGTTTGATGTGTCACATGGCCCTCTTCCTATTGAAAAAACTAAAGTTGTATCCAAGATGGCTGACTTTTAAATGGCCACCATGGTCACCACCCATCTTGAGGAGTTTGCCCCCTCACATATACTAATGTGCCACAAACAGGACTTTAATATCACCAACCATTTCCATGTTATTACGGTGTATCCATATAAATGGCCCACCCTGTATATTAATAGAAGTGCCACCGCTTAGAATATGCTATGTAAAAAGGGTGGGTGGAATAAGCTAACTCTTTACAGCACAGGTGTCAAACTCATTTTAGTTCAGGGGCCACATGGAGAAAAGTCTATTCTCAAGTGAGCCGGACTGGTAAAATCACTGTATATATAACTTAAAAACAACAACAACTTCAGATTGTTTTCTTTGTTTTAATACGATCAACATAAAAAATAACGCTAGAGCCTGTGGACAGTATGTTCAAAATAGTACAGGCACAACATAGCTATTAATTACAAAACATTTCAAGCTATTTGAAAGTTCTGAGGACAAAGAACACACAAGCACAAAGTGCCTCAGTGATTCACAGAAGTATATCACAGATCACAGAACTACATCAGGGTGTCTCATGCAACACTTTCAGTGGGGTTGCATAGTTTATTTGACTCCTGATACCTGGCATCGTTTAGCTTTCACCAGCTCATCAATATCGATCATCACATCCTGAGCGGCAGCTAACTTCAAGATGTGATTCAAGTGCTTGTGCGTGAGCCTTGAGTGCAGTTTTGTTTTATTTATGCTCATTACAGAGATTACAGAGAAAACTTGCTCACAAAGATATGTGGTTCAGAACATGCACAACAGTTTTGCAGCAAGGGCTGTCAAGCTGGGGTAACCTGGCAGGAGATTCTGATAAAAATGTGTTCAAGCCAGCTGCAGCAAATTTGGCCTTCAAATCCAAGTCACACTGCAAGTCTATTATTTCAAGTTGGATCCTGACGGGCAGATCAAAGGGATTCACGGTGAGTCTTTCTCCAGTTCACCAAACAGGTGAACACTAACAGTCCCGTTATTTTATCTTTGAACCGCTTCGTATCTGCCACACTTTGGGTCGTGCACACATTTTTCAGATAGGGGAAGTGAGCTGCATCACCACCAGCGAGCTGTGTCTCCCACAATGACAACTTCAACTTGAAAGAACGTAGGTTTTCATAATACTGCGTGACAACTTTGTTGCGTCCTTGCAGCTGTTTGTTCAAGTTATTCAGGCGCTCTGTAACATCCACCATAAATGCAATGTCCTGCATCCATTCTGCGGAATGAAATTCTAACACTGGTTTGCCCTTTTCTTCTGTAAACTGTTCAATTTCTTCTTGTAAATCAAAGACACGTTAGTCCTTTATTTATCCAGGTAAAAAAATCTCATTAAGATTAAAAATCTCATTTCCAAGAGAGACCTGGCATGATGTGGTCTTTCTCTCTGAGAAGGCTGTCAAACTGAGGGTGATTGAGGCTTCTGGATCGGATGAAATTAACAGTTTGGATGACCACCTTCATGACGTTATCCATTTTCAGTGACTTGCAACACAAAGCCTCCTGGTGCAAAATACAGTGAAAAGTCCAAAAATCACATCCTCCATTTGCAGATTGCACTTTATCTCTGAACTTTTTTACAACTCCCGCGTTTTTCTCGATCGCTGAGGGCGCACCATCTGTAGCCAGGCTGACAGCACGGGACCAGTCCACTCCGACCCTGTCCAGCACACCGACGAGTGCGGTGAAAATATCAGCTGCATTCGTTGTTTCTGTCATCGGCACCAACTCCACGAACTCTTCGGTGACGGTCAATGTGTCGTCAACTCCGCGGATGAAAATTGCCAGTTGTGCAACATCTGTAATGTCCGTGCCTTCATCAATTGCAACTGAAAACACAATAAATGACTTTAGTTTTTTGCTTCAACTGGCTGTCCATCCGCTGAAAGATCAGAAATCCTGTTGGCAACTGTGTTTCTTGTCAGGCTGATATTTGCAAAGGCCTGTCGCTTTTCAGGGCACACAATCTCCGATGCCTTCATCATACATGTTTTTACAAATTCACCCTCACTAAATGGTTTTAAAGCTAGTGCAATTTTGTTAGCAATGAGGTAGCTAGCTTTCACTGCAGTGTTACTGATGGCTGTGAGTAAACACAGACTGCTGTTTCTTCAGACCCGCCAACAGTTCATTCACCTTCTCTCTTCTCCGCTGTCCTTGAAAGTTGTCATATTTATCGGCATGAAGGCTCACATAGTGGCGACAGAGGTTATATTCTTTCAGCACTGCAACATGCTGGGAACACACCAAACATACAGCTTTCCCATTCATTTCCTTGAATAAATAGGAGTATGACCATTTTTCTTGGAACACTCTGCATCCACTTTTCTCTTTTTTGACAGAGACATATTGGGGCAATGAGGGTGCCAAAGCACATCAGGTTTAAATTTCGCAGGCAAAACTAAGTAGCTCACAATTGCTATTGCGCCATCCAATGGACACAATTGAACAGCAGGTTCTTTTTTGAAAAATTGCAGCTCATTTTCATAATGCATTTTTTAAATTTTATTTGGGGTGCCTTTCAGAAACCCAAGGTCACCTTACAAAGAACAAAATTAATAAAAGGAACAGTAGTCATAAAATACATAAGATAAGTTAAAATTGCAAAACAGAGGTTGACAACAGATAAAATCAGCACTAAAGTGAATAAACCAGTTTAAACAGATGCGTTTTGAGCTGTGACTTAAATACGGAGAGGGAGTCAATATTTCTTATGGCTGGAGGAAGAGAGTTCCAGAGCCGAGGAGCAGAGCGACTGAAAGCTCTGTTCCCCATAGTAATAAGGTGTGAGGACGGAACAGTAAGATGAATAGCAGATGATGATCTGAGAGGGCGGGAAACAGTGGTGATATGGAGCAGGTCACACCAATATGAAGAAGCAGATTTATGGACACACTTGTATGTAAGACGTAAGATTTTAAAATTTATCCTGGGTTCTACGGGCAACCAGTGAAGCTGCTGAAGAACTGGGGTAATATGAGCTCTTAACGGAGTGCAAGTTATGACCCGAGCTGCAGAATTTTAAGAAGTAAGATAAGATAAGATAAGATAAGATAAGATAAGATAACCTTTATTAGTCCCACACGTGGGAAATTTGTTTTGTCACAGCAGGAAGTGGACAGTGCAAAAGTTATGACGCAAAAATTAGAATACAATAAGAATAAATACAGTACACAGCTGTACAGAATAGAATAAAATAATATACTATATACAGTAGAATAAAATAGAATAAAAATATACAATAAGATAAAAATAGAATACGAATGCTATATACAACTGAGTAAAAATACAACGATGCCAGAAAAGATTATTGCACTTAGTGTTATTGCACATGTGTGGATGTGTGTGTTTGTTCAGTTAAAGTCTTTGTTGTGGAGTCTCACAGCAGTGGGGAGGAAAGACCTGCGAAATCTCTCCGTCCCACACCGTGGGTGCCGCAGTCTCCCACTGAAGGAGCTGCTCAGTGCTGTCACAGTCTGCTGCATGGGGTGGGAGATGTTGTCCAACAGGGATGACAGCTTAGCCACCATTCTCCTGTCACTCACTCACCATCAAGAAGTTGGAGTTTATGAAGGGACCTTTCAGGGAGACCAAATAGGAGGGAATTGCAGTAATCAATACGGGACGTAATAAGATTATGGACAAGGATGGCAGCAGCATGGGGAGTAAGGAAGGGACGGAGTCGGTTAATATTACATAAGTGGAAGTAAGCAGACCGGGTTATGTAATTAATGTGAGACTGGAATGAAAGAGTATTATCAAGTATGACACCCAAAATCTTAACCTGAGGGGAGGGAAGGGTAGGAGAATTTTCAACGTTAATGGAAAAACTGTGGGATTTGGTTAAGATAGATGGTGTACCAACAAGTAAAACTTCAGTTTTATTACTGTTACGGTAAGTTTGAGAAAATTGGAGGAGAACCAGGATCTAATCCCAATAAGACCGTTTGAGAGGGAGGTAGGTGGGAGGGATGAATTGGGTTTAGAAGAAATGTAGAGCTGGGTGTCATCGGCATAACAGTGAAAATTTATATTAGATTTTTGAAATATATGACCCAAGGGCGTAGATTTGGTTTTGGCATTGGTGGGGACGGATGATTCAACCACCAAACTATATATGCTATTCTACATGCTTTTAAACCATTTAAAATTACAATTCATAGTTTTATATGTGAATTGTACACAGCAAATCCAGCATGTCCAAATTAACACTGTCGGATTTGATTTCAACACTATTAAAGTGTCTATATGGGTCCACACCAGAGAGTGTTAATTTAACTCTTTTTGGAGAGTTGGTACGTTAACTCTGATTTAGTGTTAAACACCAAATCTGTCTGGAGTTGATAATTTAACACTTGGTGTTAAGAGTTTATATATTAACTCTCAAAGAGTATTTTAGTTTAACTACGTAAGAGTTATCTTCTAATTCATTCTAAAAAGCGGGAATTTTACTGTTCTGAACTTCCAGAAATTTCTTTTGGAAATAAACATTTACTAAAAAGACGCAATGGTTTTTGAAAAACATTTATTCTGAACTGTGCACCACAATTTCAAAACATTTTCTGAAAGACGTAACAGTATACATGTTCTCACTTTCATTAGAATTTTGTTTATCAAAAGGTCTGACATGGTAAATGCAAATAACAGCATTCTCATCACTTATTTCTTCAATACAATATGCATGTCCTTCATTCATCCCTTTGTGGAACTTCAACACACTTCTGCTCTCCCCCATATTCCATCTTCACAAGCATATCCTGTGCGGAGATTGAATAAAAATTAGTTGACACTAATTAATGGCACAAATAATCCAGTAAACAATTGCAGCACAGTAAAAAAAAAAAAAAGGAATCCTCTTTGAGCCATTACTTGTGTAAAGTATTTTCCCAAAAGACAAGGACACAGGCAACAGGTAATACTGAACTAAATGTGAAACCTCAACCTTTTTCATTTTTACCTAAACCGTGTGCACAAAACTCTGGAGGGATCTATGCTAACGTAGAATCGAGTCAGGACGTCTGCTACTGCTGTTTGCTCGTTTTTTTTTTATGGGCGATCGTTTTCAGGCTTCAAGTAGCACCATTATACCAACATTTCACATTCTAGACATTGTTTTAGGTGTATTTGACCAAAGGTTTGACTGAAAATTCACATGCAAGCTTTTTTCAAGGCTGTGGTATTTGCCCGCAAACAATACCTTTCAGCTAGCTAAAACAGAATATTATGCTATCAGCGAGCAACATGGCTAATGCCTTTCACACAGCTTTGTCTCAACTCCAAAGAGCCACAGAAGTAAAAGCTCATAATAATAATTGAAACAATCTTTGAAAAAATGACTTACCAAGCATGGCAAACAACTCAAATATGTAGAGCAAAATGTTCTGAAACGGCTTCACTTCAGCTTCGATCGGAGCCGTGCTGGGGGCGGAGTCTGTGAATTTACTCTGTTGGTGTCATAGCCCCTGTAGGAGTTCAGAGTTAAGAGGTCAAGAGTTAATGTTTCCATTGTAACACCTCCAGATTTGACAGAGAAACACTCATTTTTAACACTCGATTTTAACTACTATCATTTTACACCTCAGAGTTACATTAAAAGAATGTGACTCTGCTTAGAGTAAAATTAACTCTACTTTTGCAAGAAGACTATTAACACCAAAACATTTAACACTTTTGAATTTGCTGTGTATAATGTTAAATTACTATTAATCAAATGACTAAGTATTTTAGACTTTAGTTTACTTCAGCCATATTCCATACAAATCAGGTATCATGCAAAAATAAAAATAGCTTCAAATACAGTCATGACAATAAAAATATGACTTTAAGGATTTAACAACATTACTTTAGTTATAGTACACCAACATGTCTTATACATTAGCACTAAGGGAAAACTGAATTATCTGGTGGTTTTTGTCAATAAAACTACTCATCTAAGATTACCACAAAGTAAAAGATCTGTCAGCAAAATTATGCAACATTTTAGGCACACTATCAAATCAGTGAGCTTGGATTTTTTATTCTAAACATGAACTACTGTTACAGCAACAGACATGGACACAACTCAATGTTCACTATGTGAAGGAGCCAAACACATGCCTTCTCCTCTTGTTAACTGAGATAAACTGCTGCCATATTTGTTTTACATCTATACTGTCCAGTCTCTCCTGGTGGACATGGTACAGCCTCTGTAAACTAATATCCTGGCTTGCTCGAGGCTCTCTGACAGTTTCAATCAAAATTAGAAATGCTACTCTGAGACTGAGATAACTAATAGTGCTGCCTGTTGTGCAGTTAGTTTCCAAAACACTTATTCATGGTTACATATACTTTTAGATTGATGTGGGCCAAAACCTAGGATAGCCTGTAACGTTATTATGACACATCTTATGAGTGAACTTGACTTTAAGTGACTTACAGGTTTCTTTGAAAAATACTTTCTTATATCCAGGTTCTTCCTTTTTGCTGCCGTCCTCCTCTCCTCCTTGCAGGTCCTCGCAGCGCAGCTTTGCTGCCATTTGTTTATGTTTTATTGGAGGTTTTTTTTATTGTTCTTGTCATATCAAACTGCAGTATGGAGCAAAATAAGTTGAAAAAAATCTCTTTGGTTCTGGAGTCAACATTTTAAAATAGGTTTTTGTTGCAAAGGAGAAAATGCACAACTTTTTTTTCCCTCTACAGATTTTCAAAAAAGTAAAAAAGAAATGCATGTTTGATGCTGCCAATTATCAGCAAGAAAATGCAGCCTGTTCTCAATCCCAGGGTTTCAGATACCTTCTTTTGTCAAAGCATGTCTGGCATCTCCTTTTGCACACAGTGTCCTTCTGAGCCTGCAGCAGCATGTTTGACCTGCTAAAGGCTGAAGGTAATTAGTTTTTGTGGCACGTTCCTTCAAAAGCAGCCGTGGAATTAATAAATGCCACAAAACGTTATTGCATTTCTCCAAAGCAGACCTCAGAATGCAGAATAATAACCCCTTTTTCAGGTCTTGGAGTTTCTCTCACAGCTCTGCTTGTGCTGAGTTTTGGAGACAGTAATCCTAATCCGGATTTTAACAGGAAAATAAAAAGATAATTTAACAGAGATGTGAAGTTCGGCCTGGATGTGCTTACTCTGGAGAATTTCCCTCATCTTCCCGTCCTTATTTGAAGTAAAAAAAAACAACAACAACCCTCCCACACTGTGGTTTGATCTCTCCACACGGTGCTGTATCTGTGTGTTGTACTATGAAATGGACGAAAGCCAAATCTACTAAACATGGATTTTTTCGTCGGCCTCCGACCTCGTGTTTCTCTGCAGGACCACAAGATGAAAACAAAAACAAGTCCGGAGATGGCAGCTGTTTACCTCCGCTCGTCCTGGAGTACTCTGTGACGTGTGACTCGAGTCGGACGTTCAGCTGTAAATCACAGCGAAGAAACAGTTTGACGATTGACTCAGACAGCCTAATCTCACTAATGGCTCCCTACCACTCTCTGAGATGGATGGATGTCCGTGGATGTGCACGATCTAATATAGTAACATCCTCTCCATACTGATTAAATATACAGTATGAGTGCATTATGAGACATTGTTCCCCTCACTCCTCTTACATAAGAGCGAGACAGAATGAAACTTGTTGTTGCTTCACTTTGTTTTTTTTCTGTCCCTGGCTACCTTTGAGGTCATTTCGTGCTGCACTAACTTTCTTTGGTGTCTCTTTGCAACTGTTTGTGTTGATTTCCATAAAAGTCTTGATTCACCACTCATTTCTTTATGTTTTGCTCAGAAAACAGGAACTTAGGATGTATTGAAACGTACAAACATATAAGGCAAAAAACCCCAACAGAATTTGCGCAATTTTAATGAGCTGAAAGTAAATATTTGGTTTGACCATCTTTATTCTTCAGCAAAGTCTGAACTCTCTTAGGCAGCTTTCTTGTCATGTCTTTAAGTAGTCTTCAGGAATAGTTCTGCAGGCTTCTTGAAGGACATTCAAAGCTCTTCTTTGGATGTTTCTGCCTTTTGTTCTGTTCTCTGTCAACATGATCCCACACTGCTTCAATAATGTTGACAGTGTGTTTTTCTATCCAGGTATTATTTTACTGCATTCTCATGGTGAAAAATCTTGCTTTTGTTCATCAGATACTTTCCAGATGGTATTACAAAGTGGATCAAAATCTGATGGCGCTTTTCTGTGTTCATAATTCATCAATTTTAAGTGGCTCAACAAAGAAAGCCCCCCAAAATACTTGGGGGACTGGACTGGGTTAAAAATGAGTGGGAAAAGTAGCCAAAAGAAACACACTGGAAAACCTCCACAAAGTTTTAAGAACTACTGGTCCAGAGACAGAAAGTCTGGCCCCTTGGAAGCAAAAATATAAAGAAATGACAGCTGGCTCAAAACTTTTGCACAACATTGTATGTGTTCCTTTCTGTTCATTTTCAAAATATTTTTTGTAATTTTGTGCCAATTTTCATCCATCCGTGACTCTCTCTGGTCACTCTGTGACTGTTGTTTTCGGATGTCTTCATCGTGTACCATGGAGGCTCTGCTATGCTTGTGATAATTTTGTGTTCCCGCAACGTAATTTTCTCCTTCTCTGTGAACCATTTGCAAATCTTTTCAGTCCTTTTGTGTCATTTTTCCATCATTTTTGCCTCAGTTTGTTATTTGTTGTCATTCTTTGCCACTACTCATTTTTTAGGATGCTTTCCATTCTTGTAATAATTTTGCATGATTTTTCATTTGTTTTTGTTTTTGTTTACAACTGTCTGTTTTGTTGCTTTGTGCATTTTTTTTAACGTTTTTTGTGATTATTTTGTTTTTCTTTTCCATATTTTTTGTGCTTTCTGTGTCTCGTTATGATGAATTTAGGGTCATTTTTGTGTTGATTTTCAATATATTTGTTACAAGGACACTTCATTTTTTTGTTGTTTTTTCATTTGTTTAGTGAATCCGGAGACACTCAGCTTTTGTGGTTATTTTAAATGTTCTATTTACACTGTGCATTTGTGTTGTTTTCCATTACTTTTGTGCCTCTTTGTACACATTTTGTGCTTTCCATTATATTCTTGCATTACTTTCTTGTTTAGTGTAACTTTTATATTGTCACCTTTGAGGAAATTTTCAAATAGTGACTTTTTTGTTACTATTTGTGTAAATGTCATTCACTGGATGTCTGGATGTGACCAGGTGATAGTTTCTGTGATCATTTTGTTTCTCTATCTACATGGCAGAGCTATGCTTATTGCTTTCCATACATTTATGTTTCTTCGTGATTATGAAAGATTAATTGAACCCTAGCGGCTGACACTACGAGTCCTCCTTACCCCTGGGCGTGTGCCCTGCATGTCCTATTAGGAATCCATTCATGAGAATGGCAATTTACGTTTGCTGGCCTAGCAACTGTAAACTGTAAAGGGGTGGACATGGTTGGCAACGAGTCTTAGTACTATCCCCCACACCATAACACTACCACCACTAGCAGCCTGAATCTTGAAAGCATGGATCCATCCTGCCTTGTATTAATCTTGTTTATACCAAATTTTGATCCATCTGACTGTTGCAGCAGAAACCGAGACTCATCAGACCAAGCAACATTTTTCTAGTGTTACATTGTCTAATTTTGGTAATTCTGTGTGAATTTTCATTTAAATCATCAGGTTGCCATGGAAAGATAAGGACAATCAGCACTGAGCTGAGGCAGTTATGTGAGGCTGAGCTGAGTATAAAGAGAGGCTTCGCTGCTGGAATAAAACAGCACTTTACCCTGCTCCTTTTAAAATAAATACCTCCTGTGTCTGCAGTTGGTGCATTTTTATGATCCCCCTACAAGCTCTATGCTCATCTTTCTGCTTTGTTCTCCTTTCTGAAGACCCGTGTAGGACAGCTTTCGTCTCACTCCCGAGGTTTTCATCAGGGAGCGGCGAGATGCAACAGAGAGAAACACAACTGCAAATAAATCTTGGGAATTTATTCTTGGCTTTGACAGCATACGGACTAAAAATATTGTCGTGCGAGGTCCAGTTACTTGACTAGACTTTTTAGCCACATCCCACGTAAGCTGGCAAGAGCTTTGCCACGCGATAAAGAAAGCTCAAATATAGCGACTCCTTTACAGAGCACACACACTGGCCTTTTAAATATAAGTTTATAATGAAGGTCAGAGCTGTTGGTGGTGTCACAGTGGACTGCCTTATATTAAAAAGTGTGGCTAATACTCTCCTTCCTCTGTTAGAAATCCTAGCTTGTAATCACTGTAGAGTACAGATGCAATAACAAACTCATATTGAAGTAGTGCCAATCAGAACTAGACACTGAGTGCATGCCAAATAAAGCGACAAAGTGGCCTCTGCTGAATTCTCTGCTGGTACAAAGACTAAAATGTCACCCCAAACTATTCAAAATATCAGCTGAGCGTTTGCATGTGCGGCTCAAGCAAAGGACACAAACCTGCAGGTGTTTAAATTTTCATTTTTGAAAAAAATGTAAGTAGACTGACCTTGCACATCACCCACATTTACTCTTAATATCCAAATTAGTTTAGACTAGACACTCTTTGACCTATAACTGTTTTCTCAGTTTCCTTAATAAATAAGACTTGGGATAACATATTCTAATTTTAGTTTGTCATTCTAGATGTGGGATATTATTTGAAGGTTGACAACTTAAGCAAAAAATTGGCTAAAATGAAAAGACGGCTAAGCGATGCGTATTTCTTGCCTCAGAGGTTTTCAGAAACACATTTTGCTGAAGCATCTTCTTAATTCGTAAGATGAAAATTAGCTCCAATGTTTGTTGAAATCTGGGACCTCACAATCAACATAAGCTATTCCTCTGCATGGTTATACAACCATGTAGGAGAAGGAGATCACTGTGTAGTACTGGCCGTCAAGCATCCATTGCAGTGATGCAAATATGCCCCTATGGCCAAGCATATCGTTATTTTGTCAGAACCACAGGCATCCAGGTTCATGCATGAGGTGTCCTTTCGAGCGTGCACCCAGACAGACAGGGTTGTGACATCGAGCAAAAGGATCTGGCACTCCCAACTCATCATTTGCCAATATTCCTAAACCTAACCGAGTCAGGTTTTAGTGCCTAATGCTAACTACTGAAAGCAAAAGTTAAAAGTGAGTGAAAAAACAAAACAAATACGCATGTGAAGAACAAAATAAGCAAAAATGAAAACACACGATGCACTGTCTCCTAGCTGAGAAACCTGCAGCCTCCTAAGGCAGACTCGGTAGGTCTCTAAAATAAGACCTTTATCTCTCTGTGTTAGAGCAGCAACACCAGGGAGCAGATTCCTGAAATCAGGAGATGCAGCTGATAAATCAGCATTTCAGACCAGAATCATACAAAGCAAAAAGAGATGGTCATGCTCAAATGAAGACTTGTGAGCAGTGTGTGGCTTCAGAGCCAGATGCTCAGTTCAAGCCTTCATAACAGGACTTCACTAACTGTCGGGAGATGTAGCAGTGACTACGTCCATCTTCAATCTGTGGTCAGGATGACAACATGACGGCACCACCACAACAAAATATTAACTGTAGGTAATGTAACTCATTCCACATAATCCTCTGTAGGGCCCAACATACATAGAAAAGTTAAGACCGATACAGATACCAATACCTAATACTGATATTGATCCTTATACCAATACTGAGCGTAATACCGATACTTGGTGAAAAATCCGATACATTAGCTAATAATTTTTTTGATATGTGTAGTTATTTATGAGTTCTTACTTACATGTCGTAACACTAATATGATATAATTGTTTTACTGACCCAAAAAGTGGTTGATTACATGTTTATGCCCGAAACTGCTCGAGTTGGCAGCTGGTGGTCTCCCAAACATGCGTTTTGTGAAACTATTCAACATCATTTGCTTTTTAGATTTTTACTATCGGCTAATACTCATATATCAGCAAGTAGCTAATATGAGGCCGTCCTGGCAGAGCTAATCCCCGGGATGCATTTTTTCATTTTTACTTTCAAACAAAGACATAAATTGGATCAAAAATGACTGATCATGCCTGTTGAGCAAAGATTTTAGATTTGCACATGTTGGAATTTTAATTTTCTGATTCAGGTTGGTCCCTAGTTTAACGCCCAGTGAACAAATTCCATTTGTTTCAGTGTTAAAATCTTTTTTATTTGACTGAAGACTCTTCAGCCAGTTAACATTGCTTATAATCCTGCTCAGAGTCTGGGATAAGCTAACATCCACCTCTTTTTATGGACTTTGTGGGTATATAAGGCATGCAAAGGAAGATACTTATAAAACAAGAACATACATAATCATAAAGGATAAAGCAACTCATTTATTATAATCCCCCGTGTACGGGTAATGCATTGTTAAGAATGTAACTCACACTGAACACAGATTGTTGTGCTAGCCAAAGCCTTTTGTTGAAAAAGCACAATTTTCAATCTCATAAAACATAGAACAAATATTTTTACACAAAGCTATAACCAGGTGTAATATCACCTGCTGCTTCAAAGTCATGAATCAATCTTTTTAAAATAAGACGCCGGTCGCTTCCTGAAGTGCTGCTGTCTGTGATTTATGGTGAAGGAGGGAAAAAAAGGCTTCCTCCCGCAGCTGTTTGTCATGACTGGAAATCTGCATTTAAAATTAATGGGTGGCAGAGAGCAGGAAAACGAAGCGTGGTTGATGAGCTCCCATAAAGACATGACGTCTGTGACGTGAGCTGAGCAGGTAAAGGCCGTGTGGGGGGATATAAAGACATAGCAGCTCATTGGATAAATCGATACAGAAGCTTGTAAGCGCAGATTAGCTGCTCTTTGGTATTCATCCAAAAAGAAGCATGTTAATTCGGTGCTATTTGCCAAAGGCTACTTTGGATTAAACCTCATGGGAAGGTGCAGAGGAGGGGGGATGTGACCAGTGGTCTGGGTGATTTAGGTGCATTCCTGCAACAGCTAATTAAACAGAGCAAAGGAGGAGTGAGAGAGAGAGAGATTGCTTTGAAATTCTAATCCCCCGATAAGCATTCAATTAAGGTTGGGACACTTTTACAACAGCTGTTAGTCTAGTTGAAATATGAGGCGTAAACAGAGCGCAGCATACGCTCCACTCACCTCAAATCACACAGGTGGACACACAAAGCAGTGTGTCAATGTAGAGTCGCGCCGCTGTCACGTACTTAAAGCTGTAGATGATAACGAAATATCGATCATCTTTCAGGGCCAACAGCTTATTATTACTGCATATAACGCCAGTTTTTACAGGCTAACATCCAGGTTTTCCCTCTTTTGTCCCACATGGTATTTACACTGATGGTTGTTATTTGTGTTTGGCATCTTTGCAAACTTTTGCAGCTTAAAAATGATGATGTGTGGGCTTTCAGCTGTCCATTTTCTGTGCAGAACACCACGTGAACAGTATCGCCTTTTCATGATTGCTTTCAGATCATACAAAAGAATGAAAATAATGAGGCCGTCCTGGCAGAGCTACACACACACACACACACACACACACACACACACACACACACACACACACACACATATATATATATATATATATATATATATATATATATGTAGGGTTTTTTGTTTTTTTAACACTGCATTTAAATCACCATTCCACTTCTTACTTCTTATCAGTCAGACGGAGGTATTTCTAGAGCCAAAGCAAAACGAGGCTCTTGTCCTTGCTCAGATATAACAAGGACATTGGGCTTTTTAAAAATTCGATGTTTTTCCAATGGAGTTTTGAACGCAGCTTGATTAAAAAAGACAAAGCTGCTTCAAATGAGCTTAAATGGAGAGAAACAGCGTGGTAGACATGTGTTCAAACACCTGTGTCCCATCATGCCGTAAAAATGTCATAATTATGTGAGTTATGCCAGCTGTTTGTGCCAATCCTGTCACTGCTTCCTAAAGTTTCTTATATTTAGATTAAATATGACACACAGAGAAGGAAAACGGGACACTCACTTCCTCCGACCATCCCCGGGGTCTGCCAGCAGGCCAACAGGAGCAGCAGCATCAGCCCGAGATCCAGGTGAAGAGACACGGTCATAACCTCCTCCTGTGTCTCCACGCACAAATACGCACACACCACCACCACCACCAGCACCTCTGGCTCCTTCTGCACGCTTTCTTCTCTTCCTCACCTTCTCACCTCCTTTACCCCACCTCCCCCTGCTGCTTATTTACTGAAGGTCTCGCCACGGGGTCACCACTGTTTCCACATCACCCGTCATCTTCTGCTGCTGCTGGTGCTGCTGCTGTGGAGGGCACCGTTTTGCCAGACCGCACGGGTCGGACTCCCAACTTGCGCGAAGTAGGTCAGTAGGTGTGCAGCCTAAATCCCAGCCTCTGATCTCTCACCGAGGGCACGGAAAAGCGCAGAGCGGAGCCCGGAGGAGCAGAAGAAGGTGGAGGGGGTGGGAGAAGCTAACAGGTAGTCTCCGTGTCTTGCGGTTTCTGGTTAAATGTCGGAGATTTCGTCGCAGCAGGTGGAAGGTCGGAGCTCGGTCATTTATGAGGAGAAACTGCGCTCATTCGGGGTTCGTGTGGATACATAAGAGGACGGAGGGGCTGATGCCGAGGCTCCCGACGTCTCTCACAGGAGGACGCAGGAGCCCAAAAGGTGGTCCCGTCTCATCCGGAGAACAGCAGGCTGGTTTAAAATCTGGCAGATTGCGGGGAACCTCTGAGGATCAGAAAATATATGTGTGTGTGTGTGCGCAGGAGCTTCAGCCGGGAACTCCTCACGTCAGCCGCAAACACAGCCGATCTGCACCGACACAAATCCTGTCACTACACAGAGCATGGAGGATGATGAGGATGAGGGGGGAGAGGAGAGCGAGAGAGGGAAGGTGGGTGGGAGGGAGGGAGAGGACAAAGAGGTGCGTTTCTGTTCGCGGAATAACCTGCAAGCTGCCAGAGACGAGCGCTCTGAGTGCCAACTGTTGCTTATGTAATAAGCCTCGCAGCACTGATCTGAATTCATTCCTTCAGAGATCAACAAGTACAGCCACGAGGCCATCTGCCTCTGACTGGTTTTAAACTGGGTGCTGTTTAACGCTCAATTCCAGTCACAGCCTCCCAGTGGTCTGTGACTCATACTCACTGGTTTTCTATTTGAGCTATAGCTGCCGTTTTGTTACCTTTTAGCCATAGCCTGTATGTAAAAGATGGACATAACCACTGAGGACTGTCAGAATTTTCAAATAGTTGTTAACTTATTTAAAAAAAAATATTAAAAAAAATAAGAAAAGAAATATCATTTGTAGGACTATTTTTTTCTCTTAACCCTTTAAAGCCAGTCAGAGCAGGCACGCTCTGTTTTGCGTAACTATTTTTAAATCCGGGTAGAACTGCAACCATGTAATTTTTTTTGCTTATGAAATGGAGGAGTTGTACTTACATCTTATGCCATCAGCTTGATCTATGTCACGGTTTCCTTCCACATATAGCTTTGCAAAAATGGCATAAAAAGCACTTACAGCAACAAAAACATAATATTCCAGAAACATGCTTTGCCGATCCGATCAGCTGTTCATAACACTTCCTACGTCCATCAGCGTGAACTATCGCATGTCTGCCATGACCTGCCCGAAACCGGAAGTGATGTCATTTTGCAGAAATGCAGTTTTTTTTACCTTCAGGGCCTTACGAGCCTATACTGGTGTTTTTAAAAGTTATGTTTGACTTTATGACTTTCTTTATCGTTCCTGGGATGCTGAGGACTCAAATTGCACTGCTGGAAATAGTTAATTTTGGGCTATAATGGTTGTATTGATGTATATCAACTTGAAATGCTCCCATAAATGGCACTACAGCATGTAAAAATATAATATAAGCTCTGGCGAACTTGGTTCTATGGTAGGTCTTAAAGGGTTAGCTATACACTCACTGGCCACTTGATTAGGTACACCTTGCTAGTACTGAGTTAGACCTTCTTTTGTCTTCAGAACCACCTTAATTCTTTGTGGTATAGATTCAACAAGGTGCTGAAAACATTCCTGGGGGTTTTGAGATTGTAGCATCACACAGTTTAATGCAGATTTGTCAGCTGCACATCACAAGGCAAGATGGATCCATGTTTTCATGTTGTTCATGCCAAATTCTAACCATATCATCTGGATGGTATTAGAACAGGTGATGTCGTTATAGTCTTCTGTTGCCCAACTTTGGTCAGCCTGTGTGAATTGTAGCCCCAATTTTCTGTTCTTAGCTGACAGGAGTGGCATCTGCTGTGGTCTGCTGCTACTGTTGAGATGCTTTTCTGCACACCTTGATTGTAACAGGTGGTTATTTGAGTTACTGTTGCATTCCTATCAGCTCAAATGGTTTATTACCTATTCAGGTTGTGTATCATGTTTTTAAAAAGCACCCAAGCAACTAAGTAATAAAGTAATTAATTACTTTTGAAAAGAAGTAATCAGTAAAGAAACTGGATTATGTTTTTGGAGAAGTAATTAGCAATTAATTACTTTTTCAAGTAACTTGACCAACACTTCTGGTTAGTGAAGTCCAGTTGTGAAGCTCCAGCTGAGTGTTTTACTCGCTCACTGGCTGATGACTCATAAATGACAAGTGATTAGCCAATACAGACGCTGTACTACCAAGTATTACTGCCAAGACTTACTTCTAGAAGCACTTTGGTATAAGAAACTCACTGATACCAAACCTCTTACTATTCTACAGGAAATGAATTTGTGAGCTCTGCCTGTTTGTCTTCTTTTTTACATAAAACACAACAAATATTGTTGTATAATGTTATTTTTCTTTATATGATGAGCAATGTTCCCTCTAATTTTTCATGTGTCTGAGCAAACACACAAACTCCCTGAGCGGTCCCTTGGACCACTGTGAGCAACAGCAGACGTTTGCACTCATTTATCTAAGTTACATGGTTTATCAAAGAATCTAATTACAGTATTTACATTTCTTTTAGAATCCTTTTAATTAACTGCTTTATCCCACTTACAATGAAAAATTTAAAAAATCTTGTTCATGACCTGTGTAGTATGTTAACACTATTGGAAGTAAAACTAACCTGAACTGTACCAATTTGCTACAGTCTGTATCAAATAAGATGCCACACAAATTATTTACACACACAAAACTATCGACTACACTACACACTAATTACACAACGCAACACACTACCTTTCGACTCCAAACACGCTTAACGTCACAAATCTCTCACATCTCCTGCCGCAGTCACTCCTACAACGTCCCCTTGTTCCTAAACAACCAAATGCCATGTTGCCATATCATTTGTTGATTTGTCAACATGGTACATTTTTCCACCAATAGGAAAGGTCGGAGGTTTTTTTGGTTTTTGGCTTTGCTCACACGCTTTCGAGCGCTTTCCTTAGAAAACGCAGTTTTTACAGTTTCTTGCCGCAGTAAATATAAACAACGATAGTGTTCAGGAATAAACATCACATATATTTATTTTAATCACAACTGTGGTTTTACATGGCCCATCAACACAATTTAAAAACTGGTATATAGTTTGAAGTCCACACTTTAAGACAAAAATGGAAATCGGGGTTGTCTTGGGTTGACATAACATCTTTTTGCTATGTCATCTTAATTTGGTCATGTGATTGGTTTACCATGACTACTTTATTCTTCCTCAGCTAATCAGTAGCACATGTGCGATTGTCTCCCCCTCCTAGCTCCCAGTAAGCTGAAGATAAGTTCAAGCGTCTGTGCGTTGAAACATAGTAAAGAGTCCACACCGCATTTTCTTGTTAGTAACAGCGTTGTAATGATTGAAATGGTAATTATTCAGATTACTAGTTACTGAAAAAAGTAACGGCCGTTATTCCCATCTCTGATAATGACACAATTATTTGTATTTCTACTACTCATAAACTAGTGACAGTATTTATTGATCAGTATCCACAAATTAAAATTGTAAATAAATGACACTATGTGCACAAATCTGACTGAGACCCTAAACTTTACCTTAAATTTTCCGTCTTCCCTACTCACATTTCCAGTGGTTGTACGCGTTGTCATTAGTGTGTCTTCCGCTTTGCTACCTAAAACACCGGTGTCATAACCTGTCAATGATGTTGATTAGCTGCGTATATACAAATGTGAATCCTTGGCTGGAGCCGCCAGTCACCGGTCACTCACTGACTCACACTGCAAAATGGCACAGAATGAATTGTTACGTATATATTTTAATTTGAATTCAGGTTGGAATTCTTTGTGCGTAGCACAGATTTTCTGTGCTTGGAGACCGTGTCAGCAGTGCGCGATTGCGCGCGCATGCAGCATAGAGTGAACAGTGATGATGAGTTGATTATTGCCAGCTGCCTTACAGCCACTAATGTGATGGAGTAATAATAACTTGCACCAGGTTTTCAGCATTTTCATGACTTTAGAAGCAGTTTCGACAAACAAATATGAGAAAAAATAAAAGTACACGTGCAAGTGTGCTGCACAATGTTTGAATCACACGCTATGCAAACAGCCCTAACCCTTTTATAAAGCAATACTGAACAAAAATAGCACAAACCATTTAGTGATTTTCTAAAATGTGGTATGGATTTAATGACTTGAAATACTTTTCAACACATGAATACATATTAAAGCTTGCACAGAGGAAGACAGAACCCATGAAACTGCACTATTATGTCTCACAGTACCGACTGTAGTGAGGCAAATATAGTTTCTCATTGATATGCTGGTTTTTCACAGGCCACAGAATTGTCCTTTAATATTTTAACCACTACTTGGGGTTTGTTATTAAGAGCTTTATTTCAATTATAAGTCTCTTGAGATACATTATGTACAATTCACAATAGTTTTTTCTTTAAAAGATTTACTGAAAAAAATGACGTAACTACATAGAAATACTGTAATTCCGTGTTGCATGATTATAGAAATACACTATAAAGCCATCTCATTATAACAATGTTATCCTAAAACTGTAACTAGAAAAAAAGCTGCCTTTAAATAAGCTAACTATGGGAGGTAGGGCTGAGTATATGGACATATATGGACTTCCTACGTTGAAGCTTGAGTTATGGCAGCTATGAAGCTGTAAAACCTACTCAGTAAACTGAGTGCATGCCTTTCAGCCCTCTCCAAAGCCTTTATATCACAATAATGGTTCTTCCCAGATGTTGGATGGTGTCAGAATAAAGCTCGATATATTTCCATGGTCTTGACTTTGTTCAGACTCATATTGGACTCGAAGTGAAGCAATCGATATTTTCAGCTGATATTTTAATTTTCTTTTGTATACATTAACTTTAGTGTATTTACTGAAGCTTTGCCTTCATAGACTGAATATTTATGAGCTTCAGGCTCCCAGAGCACATCAGGAAGGTTCAAAATTTGGTGCTTTGTCTTTATTACCTCCACCAAGTCATTGGTCATTCTGCCTGTAAATATGAGAGCTCAAAAACTTTGGCTTATATCCACAAAGGTCTTCGAGGTCAGCTTAATGATTTGTTGATGGAAAATCGACAAAAAGCCTTGTAAGAATCATAGTTTCTAAGTTATAAGTGTGGTCTCTGTTGTCAAAATATAAAAAGTACCATGTAAAGGTTTAAAATACCACATCCGATATGACCTCTGACCTCTCCTTTAAGGGATATGAAAGATAGATTGATCTGAAGGTCAGAGTGATAAAAATGCTATAAATGGTAAGGAAAAACTTGTATTAAGGCACTCCATGATGCTGGATGGTCTTTGAGACAATCGTAGGCATAAAGTGTTCTCACACTGTGGTGAAGTATGCTTTGGAGTCGATTGCTGGGACAGGTACTTGCAAAATGCACCAAAGACTAGAATCATATTGAACAGATTTGGGAAAAAAGCTTCATCCGAAGCAAACCTCTGGAAACAGCTGGAAATTTGGAACTCAATAAAAAAAACAAAAAAAAAAAAACAGTTCGAACTTACATATAAACAATGTCAGCAAGAATTTGAAAAGACTTACATGCAAACAAAGCTCTTATTCATAATTACATCACTCTGTGTGAAAACGTGTGCATATTAAAGCTGTTAGATTGTTTGACCACACCTTGATTGCTTCAGTTCAAATCCACTGTGGAAAATAACCGAGGCAAAGACGTGAAACCTGTGTCACGGTCTAAATACTTGTGGACCCAGCAGTGAAATACCTCTTTAATAAAGTCCTTGTTTAGACGCTGTAGGGCAGCAGCTGTCTGTTCTGACAGCCTTCATTCGTCATTTATCTTGAGCTGAAGATTTCGATTTTTAGCACTGCGAGCGAAACTTCACTGCAAAACTACACAGGTTGACATTTTCAACATGATTTATTGATTCGAGATCAAAGGCAGCGCATGCTTTTCTGGGATCAAACAGAGCCAAATGTCTTAAAAACCTCAGAAAGGGTGAACTAAGGAGAGTACACGTGTATTATACAGGGAAACAGCATGAGAATCAGACTGCTCACCAGTATTGGGAATGAGCCACATCCTGTTTGAAAAGTGAAATTCATGTACTCAGCTGCAGATAAACCCTTCTTCCTACTAATAATTCAAGAAGTCTTGCTGCTCGTGTCTTCTTAGTCAGTCTCCAGCAGTTCATCCAAACTGCTTCAAAGTTGGCACGTCAGTGGGGACAACAAGTAAGTGTAGTGTTGAGTTTGATGTTGTCATGAAGAGTGTAGATTTAGACCCAGATGCAGACTCATAAACAGAACTAAACAAAAACAAAGCTTTATTTGGGAGAGCAGAAAGTCCAAAGGCAGCCAGTAACAGAACCCGACAAACTCAAACTGGAAACACGGGAGGAAAGACCAACAGAGAGCAAAGGACAAGACACAACTGAGGAAAACAGATGAAGTTAATCAGCCATAATTAGACTGGGGATGAAAACTAAATACAAAGCACACGGACCAAAAGACTATCAAAGTAAAACAGGAAGTACATACCAGAGGAATGCCTAACACTGAGACTGAAGCTTAACAGGGAGCACAGTGACAAAGTGAAACAAGGACTATGACCATGAACATGACTTAGACAGCAAAGCTAAAACTTAGAAGGTCGATGAATATATCACAGATAAACTAACCAGGTGGCATCTGCTGAATATAAATCTCGAAGTGCCATAAACGATAGGCTAAGGGTTTATGGCACCAAAGTTGAGAGAGCATGACGCATGGTGCCCCTTTTGTCATACAGCAAACAGTGAGCATAGCCAGATAGCAAGGCGATGGGTAGGTGGAAGTAGTCGTTACGTAGCAAAGACGTGCGCTTGCTCACTTGCAAGAGGCCGTTCATATGTTGTTTAGTGCTGTCTTGCCTCCGTTTCACCTCTTTCTGCACGACCCACATGGAGAAGCATTCGGTAGCATTAATGTCACTTTCTCAGCGGTGAGACATTGATAAGAAACATCTAATGTTTAAAGAGTTAATATGAAAGTAAACCACCCTGTTTTGCCTGGAATTTAGGCAAAATAAACTTCCAGCTGTGCAGAGTAATGCCAGACATGAAAAGATGGTGATAATTTTTTGAGTGTACCTCCCAATTTTGTCATATTGCAGATATGTGCTTTGCCTCATGTCTTAATGAGCTGGTATGTTGTGTGGACGTGGGGTTACAAATCTCTTTACTTTAATTTTTGGGGAGTTTTCGAGGATTGAGTGAAAGTTTAGTCATAGATGTTTTATGTCTTAAAGTAACTTAAACTAATTATCCTGACACACAACCAGTGTTTTGCTTTGTTGACAGGAGCCAGGTGAGGTGATTCAGACATCTGCTTACAACGCCTCCAGGACGCCTCCCTGTGGTGGTTATTTTGAGCCACTGGGAGGAAGACAAAAGTGGGGAAGATCAAAAGCATGCTGCAGGGTTTAAATATCCCATCTGGTATGGGAACGCCCTGGGATCCCCCTGCAAACACTGAATCATCTGCTGGAGAGATTTTTGATCTAAAGAGGTGAGAGAAGACAGAGAGGGAGGGAGAGAGAGAGAGCCCACAGAAGCAACAAAGACGAGCACATAAGAGGAAAATATCTGAGGTCAATCAGCAAAAAGAGCCACAGATAAAATGTCATTACAAAGGATTATTTCACCCCACAAAAGAAGCACATAGTACCAGTTATTCAGTTGTTCATAACTCCAACTGGACACTTAGGAGCACCTGTTCAGCTGGTGTATATATCTAATCAATCAACCATGTAGACAACTCGGGGTATTTAGGTACATAGATTAAGATGACCTGAATGATTAAGAAAGGTGATTTAAGTAACTTTGAATGTGGTATGGTTGTTGGTCTGAATATTTCAGAAATTCCCAGATCAGCTGGGATTTTCTGGCACTTTTGTCTCTCTCTGGGAGAAGATGTCTTTTTGATGTAAGAGGTCAGAGGAGAATACAAAACTGCTTTAAAGTGTCAGGAAGGCCTCAGTATCTTGTCAGAAGAGCATTTCAAGAACAGCAGAAGACCACACCAGGTGCCACTCCTGTGAGCTAAGAACACCAAACTGAGGTGTAGGCTCACCAACCTTGGACAACAGAAGTTTGGAAAAACATTGTCTGATCTGATGAGTTTTGATTTCTTCTGCTACATTCAGATGGTAGTGTCACAATTTGGTGTAAACAACATGAATGCATGGATCCATCCTGCCTTGGGATGTGCTTACGGCACATCTGCATCAAAATACATGATGCTAAAATATCAAAATCTCTGAGGAATGTTTCCATTACCTTGCTGAATCTGTGCCGCGAATGATTGAGTCAGTCCTGAAGGGGCCTAGCCCAGTATTACCAGGGTATACTTAATAAAGTGACCAGTGGGTGTAATTCTTCCATAATGAATCAGATTCGCATGCAATAAAGTGGCTGGCGACTTTATATGCTTGTGTGACGTTTTTAATGATGACGATGTTTCCTACTGAGAATTTGTCTGTTTGCTTCTACTACAGCTTCTCGTAGTTTTACTGGAACTGGCTCTCTGCTGCAGTGGGGATAATGGAAAGTTCTGTGAAATACTCCATATGCACGTTTTAAACGTTACAGGCTCTGATTTTATTGTAATTTCCCACTTCAAATTGCTGTGTTGTGATGTTCTGGAGAGAGCCATGACTAAAAAATGCAGAGAACCCAAATCTGCTGCTGCAGAAGCTTCAACTTTGAGGGTTTTTGCACAAACTACTTTAAAAGTGACACATCTACAAACCTTTTTACTAGGGGTGCAACGATATTCGTATCGATATTGAACCGTTCGATACAGTGCTTTCGGTTCGGTACGCATATGTATCGAACAATACAACATTTGTAATTTATTTTATCAATTTTCCTTCTGACTATGCTGTCTGTGTTGAGCGCTCAGTGAATCTGTGTTCGACTACTCCGCCTAGGCTGCACTGTCGAGCGCAGATCCACTGAGCGCTCAACACAGACAGCATAGTCAGAAGGAAGAGCGCAGGGCAAGCTAGCGAGACAGAAGTTAAGCTCTCCTTGCAACAGGCAAATTGAACCTCATTCAGATCTGGCGTTTGGAATTATTTTGGTTTTCATGTGACGTATGACCCTGAAGGTAAGCGAGTCATGGACTAAAGTAAAACAGTATGTTGGATGTGCCATGCAATGCTCAATTACATTGGTGGGAGCTAGTGTGTTAGCGCAGTTAGCTCGTTAACATGTTGGCCATCTAGCCCCATGCACGGGGCGATCGGCGGTAGCTCGTTAACGGAGATTTGCCGTGTTGTGGCGTTAAGGTCATTTCAATGAGATTAACCTGAAAGCACTAGTGGGAACACAACGAATATGACTGCACATTTATGCCGACATCATCCTAGTGCAAAGACAAAAACAACAAGCATGCTACTAACTTTAGCCGAGTCATTTAGACAGCTGTTAGCACATGATTCTCCTTATGCTGCTGAGAATATAGCCCAGAAGAAGCGGATAGTATAGCTTTTATTTTGGAAAGAGCCATTTCTCTGTAATAAACTCTCTTTTCCAAAGATGAGTGATTCCTCAATCAGATACAGGGCTCGCAATATCGCTAGCCCGACGTCCCGGAGCTAGCGATCTTTCCAGTCGGGCTACCAAAATCTATCTCTGCCCTGCCCGTCGGGCTATTGTAGGAAAAATATATGTCAATGCTTTTGCATTCTTTCAGAAATGTAGCTGGGTAATTATGTCATTGGCATCGGTGAGCCACTGTCAATATGTGACATATTGAAGTCGCGTTTGAATTTGCGCTTGTTTTTTTGCTTTCACTTTGCAATCGTGCGAACTGTGTATAGAGAGCGACAGCACTGATCTGTGAGTGATGATAATTTGTGCACCAATTCCTCTGACATCGTCTTATTAATCGTTAGCTTACTATGCAAACATGACAAGTGAAATCTCCCGCAGCTTAAACATGTGAAAGGTTGATCGCGCAGAGAATCGCTGAGCTTATGTGAGTGCGCGTGTAAAAGCATTTCAGTTTTGCTGAGCCAAATAAGACAGGTCGGGGTGAAGAAGTGACAGCCAAAGAAAAGCTTACCACAAAACGGAGAAGTTATGACAAATCAGACTATAAGGCAAAAAGAAAGTGCAGCTTTATGGTTTCATGGACAAAAGAATTTCTGTGGCTGCAATATGATGAGCTAAATAACCAGGGCTGCACATAAGTGGTCCGCAGGTGTGCATTCGCTGTCAAAATAAAAAACACGCACAAGGGTTAGGGTTAAATTTAAAAACTGTACTTTTGAGTTAAAATATATATTTATAATTTTAATAAATGACAAATTAAAAAGGCATGAACATTTTTTTTGTATCGAAAAAATATCGAACCGTAACACCAAAGTATCGAACCGAACCGTGAATTTTGTGTATTGTTGCACCCCTACTTTTTACCATAAGCCACATTCACTCTTTCTGTCACACACATTCACGCTCCGATGGATGCATCAGGGGCAGTTTGGGGGTTCAGTATCTCACCCGAAGACACTCTGACATCCAGACTGGAGGAACCCGGGGATCAAAACAGCAGCCTTCTGATTGGTAGATGGCCTGCTTCCTCCACTCTGTATTGAATAAAAGATGATGGGTTTGGATGTTTTGGAGTTGGCTGATGTGACAAAGGTTCTGTAACAACCGTGATCATCACAGTCTATTAAAAACACAGCTGCTTTATTAAAGACGTAATGATGAGCTCTGCTTTTCCATCTCTGCTCCTGGTAGGACTCGCTAGCAAAAATTAAGTTTTACTTCCTTATTTATGGCAAAATGCAAATGTATGTTTCAGCTGCGTGGGAAAAAAAGCAGAAGGAAAGAGCCCTTAAGTGAGTATGCAGAGTAAAAGGATTAAAGATGCCTCTGGTTTGACTGTTACACAATGCAGGGTAAACTTATTTGACACATTTTAAGCCGATTTTTGGCTTTGAATATTTAAATTTGACCTAATTTTGTTGAAGCTTCTTTTCAGTCAGGCCTAAAAATTAAAGATGCACCAAAGAATTTAATTATTTTGCTTCCTGAATACATTTCCATGCAGCTCTCAATCACGTTGGCAGGTTTTGTGTGTTTGTGCTGGGATAATTAAATCTGAATAATAGCAATGAGAGTACATCCCTCCTTTGACTTTAATGTCCATGGGTCATTAATGGCAGATTTTGGGGGAGCTTTAAATCCAGATGAAGGTGCACAGCAGTGGCACGCTCCTGTTTACTCCTGCAGCGTTTCAGTGTACCCATTCTGTCCACCAAGGGGCGCTAGCAGCCTGCACTTAATCATGTGTCCTTTGGCAGTGCCAAGATTATGAGTCAACCAACTTGAAATCATGTTTTCCTTCAGCACAGCACAAAAATCCAGTGAAGAGAGGCTGGTTCATGAAGGCCAAGCCTCATCGCACAATAGGATTAGCCAGAGGATTTGTCGAGACTTTACAAGCAGGAAATAGAAAGAAGAGCCGAAGACCGAAGAATACTGAAAAAAAAAGCAAAATCATTCAACGGGAAAGTGAGCTGAGGCTGAAGGAAAGGTCTTTAGTTTTACAGATATTTTGTCAAGAATCTGAACTGATTTGAGGATTTTCAATTTAATCCACAATAGCTGTCAACTATTATATTTAAGAGTGAAATATTAGCATTGTTTCAACATTGCACGCATAATTATATTAAAAAAAAATGCGCAGACTCGCAGACTGTTTTCTTATCAACATGCACTTGTATTTTTAATTGGTTTAATTAATTTGCTTAAAAATGAATTTGACTGGTAGCATTAATGTTACTTTTTAGGTATTTTTTTCATTATTTCATTTAATTCAGTTTAATTTATATAGATCCGGTTCACAATAACATTCATCTCAAGACACTACAGTGTTAGAGAGATAAGTCCAATAATTAAATGACCACTATGAGCAAGCACTTGGTGACAGTGGGGAGCAAGAACTCCCTTTTAACAGAAAGAAATGTCTGGCAGAAGAGGGTGAGGGAAAAGAGAAGGAAGAAAAAGAGAGCATAGGTAGGCAGGACAAGAAACAAACCATGGGAGAGAGAAGGCACATTCTGATGGCTATAAAGCAATAATAAGGGGATGGTTCAGCCCTTATACTTTATCAAAAAGGACATTTTAAGCCTAATCTGAGGGGAAGAGAAAGTGTCTGTCTCCTGAATCTAAAATCCAACATTTTATTTGAAATCCTTCTATGGAAGCCCATCTTCTATGGAAACGGCTTCCAATTTAAAGGGATTTAATGAAGCTATTATGAAAGAAATACACTCGCTGGTCACTTTATTAGGTACAACTTGCTACTACTGGTTTGAAGCCCTTCAGAACTGCCTTAGTTCTTCATGGTATAGATTCAACAAGGTTCTGAAAATATTCTGCAGAGATTTTGAGACAATAGCTTCATACAGTTTGATATAGATTTGATTACTTTCAAGCTGTTTATGCTAAATGGTGACCCTACCATCTGAATGTTGACCAGGCAAAATTTTTTCAACCTTATATTAATCCAGTTTTTATGAAGTTGGGTGAACTGTGGCTTTAGCTTCCTGTTCTTAGCTGACAAGAGTAGTGCTCAGTGTGGTCTTCTGCTACTGTTGAGATGCTCTTCTGCATACCTTGGTTGTCACAAGTTATTGTCTGAGTGGCTGTTGCCTTCCTATCAGCTCAAAGCAGTCTCACCATTCTTCTCTGATATCAACAGAAAACTGCCGGTCATTGAATTTTTCTGTTTTTTGAATCATTCTCTGTAAACCCCGGAGTTTCTGAAATACTCAGACAAACAACCATGCCACATTTAAAGTCCCTTAAATGATCTTTCTTCTCCATTCTGATGCACAGTTTCAAGTTCAGCAGGTCATCTTGACGATGTATTGACACCTAAATGCACAGTCCCTACCATGTGACTCGCTGAGTAGATGTTTACATTAATGAGTAGTTGAACATGTGTACCTAATGAAGTGTCCAGTGAATGTATCATTCTAGTCCCAGTTAATACTATTGCTGCGGTGTTTTTGAAAACAGCCTGATAATAATAAATAGCAGTAATCCAGCCTACAAGTAATAAATGCATGAACTAGTTTTTTAGCATAACTCCGAGACAGGATGTTCCTAATTTTAGCGATATTGCGCAGATGAAATAACACAGTCCTCTCTCTTTGTTTTATGCACAAGGACATATCCTGGTCAGAGATGACTCAAAGATTTCTCACAGTGCTACTGGAAGCCAAGGCAATGCCATCTAGAGGATTCAGGATTAAAATCTATCCAATATTTGCTTAAAAATATCACACAAATGCTAAAAGTTCAGCATAAAATACAAGGTAAACATGGTGTGTAAACGCTTGTTTGTATGTTTTTAACATATTAAATGCAAAACTAGTTCATGACAATGACTTATTAAAGATACCCCTCTGTCAGATATGCACTGTGCTGAAGGGTTCATTCCCATTCTTCACAGCTCAGCGGTCCGGGCCACCTAAAAGAAACCCTCAGAGATGTGAATAAAAATAATAATAACACATTAGAAACAACATCAAGAATTATGCATCACAAAGCCTCCCTGTTGGGGTTTAATAGAGAAATTAATGCTCTTATTTAAAGATTGCCCTCACTTGATTTTGGCTTCTTGATTTGCCTTCTTATCTTATTTTTTCCTCTATTTTACACATTTATGCAGCCAGCACAAATCAGAAACCGCCCACTCGAGGAAAAAAAACTGCTGGATCTTTACTGGAGGGCGAACAGAAACGCTTGAAATTACAAGGCCTAATTTATTTATTTTTCCTCTATCCTTTGCTAATGATGAAAGCCAGTCATGCGTGGACTAAATGAGCAGCTCCGCATATGGTGCTGCAGCCATGAGGAATGTCAGTTTTAGTGGGCAGCAATTGTCTGCGTGTCCGTCCTGCTCGATTCACTACGCTGCTTCAACATGATCTGCAAGAGTAAAAGAAATCAATGGAGGGGCTGGAAACCTGAGGTAGACACTGCCCAGAACTTTATGTTGTCAGAAATATAAATAAATGAGGCTTTTATCTCCATAGCAGCATTTTATCCACACATAGAGGAGCCAGTTATAATTTCATACAGGCATGAGTACCAGACAGCTCATTTGGCCCGATCTCAGCTACAGCTACCTCATGCAAACATTAATGTCACCCCCTTGTGCTGAGCTTTAATATCGGTTAACTGTGCACTTTTGTTGATTGCCTGTTGTAGATGGTGTAGATGTAGAAAAAATTTCCTTCCTTCCTTCCTTTTTCTCAAAGAAACAACATGGTCAGTCGCCACAGTGGGTAGCTCTGCACGGTTGATCTGGCAGATTTTTATATACCAGATGCTGTTTCTGATGCAACCCTGAAGAGATTTGTCTCTTCACCTAGGATCAAACTGGGAAAAATGATATTCTTCATACCTTGAGTCGTTTCTCTTCTTCTCCAAACGTTTTCTTCCCATCATTCTGCTACAAGTTCATCTTATTTTTTAATATGTCCAAATAATTTATTACTTTATTAATGATTATAACTATGCAGGCTTTCAAAATCTAAACTGATCTTCTTGTTCTTGAGTGCAACCAGTGGTTTGCACTCCACTGTGTTTCCATTCAAGAAGGCGTCTGTTTATTGTAAGCCTCGACAATGATACCCCTGCCTGCTCCACAGTGTTCTTGACTTGGTTAGCTGTTGTGAAGTTGTATTTATTAACTGTGTAAATAATTCTGTCATCATCTGCTTTAGTTTTTTTCTATGGTCTTTTAGTCCTTTTGGTGTGCTAGCGCACTCCTTTTTAAAAAGGAACCAGCCTGTTGCTTTGGGAACACATAAAGTTTTTGTTGTCTTTTACTTTCAGATTTTCAGCCTAATGATGGCCTCCCTCACTTGCATCAGCATCTCTCTGGACCTCATATTGAGAATACAGAACAGCTACCAAATGCAAGTTTGTCATGGAATAATTAGGCTAATGATCTCAACTGGCTCTCAACTTTGGGGTAACTACGGTGGACTGTGTATAACTATGGCTGTAATTCCTAAAGAGTAAATGCAAGGATGTCAAACTCTTTTTACATTGTGGGCTACATACAGGTGGACCAGTGAAACTCCTTTTTCTGGCAGTGTAAAGTTTTTTAACTACGCATTTAATCCCTGAGAAGTGCAACATCAACAGAACATTTCAGTTTTTATTCATGATAAGGAAATGCCACTGTAGTAAATTATTGTAATTATAAAAGATTTTGTTAATTCACAGAAAATGCCTTTTTTAAAACTGTAGACCCTTTGTTTAAAAAGAGCTATATTTTTAATGACTATTCTTTCATGTAATTGTTTATCTGTTACTCATTTACTTGGTTTAGTATGAATGGCAACGATGGAGGTCTTTATCCGTTCCAAAGCTCTAGTCTTTGCTGAGTCGATTCTGTCCCTTCTCCTTAAGTTTGAGTTAATGCAATAGTTTTCTCAAACCCCTTAAATTAAGGCTAAAAGTCTACACTTCAAACAATCCACTGTGGTGGTGTACAGAAGCAAACAATGGTGGCATTGTGGACCAAACTCACTACAGGTTTATGTTGGGGGTCGAAACAGCAGGTACCAATGCAAAGCAGCAGTGATGACATCCCAGAGGGAGAGATGAATGAGACATTTTGCACTTTAAACAGACTTCAAAATGGGAGGGTGTGTTTTGTATGAGGAGAGAAGCATGTATGATGTGATGTAGCTGCCTGAGCTGGCTCACAGGCTTTTGCTCCATTCAACTCAAAAAAATGTGCAAAGAGTTTAAGCCCATTATTATCGTGACCTTCATACTGGAAGTAGAGTTTCAGCGCCACTCCAGCTTCATTAAGCCAAACTAATTCACCCAAGTGAGTCATCTTCATCTTGCCTGACACTAAACTGTTCATATCTGTCCGACTATCAAACATCCCCTAATCTGGTCTAATCTATGTTTAATACCTCAAATCAGGATTTCCTTCTGCTGCTTTGGTTGTATAGATTTTGATCAAAATCCTCAAATCTGCCAGGCGCTCTGATCTAAATGTGCTTGCATGGATTTGTGATCCCTGAGAAACACTTCCCATAAACATTTAATACTTCATATAAACTGTGCACATGTTTGAGGTATTTCCCAGTACACCTTCTGCTGGCTCTGGTAAATGCAGAAGAGTACACACACACACACACACACACACACACACACACACACAGGCCCTTTGCATACAGTATGGAGACACTCAGACGTGCACCCACACGCTAACAGTGACACTTCCAGTATATTCAGGGCATCAAGGCTTCAGTCCTACTGACACCCAGGGGAACTTGTGTCCTTTGTCAAAGCAACTGGTTCTGTTGCAATGGCAGCTTCAGCTAGAAGGCAGCCAGACTGTGTGTGTGTGTGTTTGTGTGTCTGTCTGTGAGTGCGTGTGTGTGTGTCTGTGGATAAGAGACACTATGAAGGTGAAATAACTGTATGTGTGCAGTATTCGATTGGCAGGTCTACAGTAACACCTACAAACCCAATCTGCATAAAATGCAAATGCAAAAGTGCTCTCAGCTGCCAGGTTTGATTAGCATGTGAGCTACAGCTGCTGCTCGGCTAGTGCTTAGCAACAAGAACGGAGACAAGATGCATCAGCACTTAATCTCTTATCCTGAAAACATTTTCCCGGCAGGGACTGCAGCCAAAAAAGGAAAACAATTGCTGTATGTCAGAAACGTCCACATTTAATTAGAAAGACCCACTGAGAAAACACTTATCAATAATCTGGAGTCATGGAGCAGTGCCAAATCTTACATCACGCCAGCATCCAGCATCCTAAGGTTAAATCAGTGGTTTTCGTTACAGTTCCACCGTAATTTAAAAAAAAAATCCATTATACAATACATAATAATCTAAAAAACCTAATATTTTGCATGGCCTCCTTTAGCCTTGATAACAGCTTGCATTCTTGCTGGCACTGTTTAAGTGGGAGAAAATGAACGGCTAGATAATCTCTGCAAACACACATCTACATACAAACACACAAAGTCTTTCAGTGGGGCTTAAGATTTACAGAGTTGTTTGTAAAAAGTAAATTGAGATCATTTGCTCATCAAACATTACTTGCTTCAATCATTCCTTTGAAAAACTGCTCTTCTAATGTGAAGATTTGCTGCTTTTCCTGGTGTTCATTTATAACAAACAGAATGATTTGATGGAGAAAAAAGGCAATAAATCCGAAGACTTTATTTGGGAAGTACAGAGCAGATAATCAAGAAAATAACTAGCAGATTAAAGGAGAGTTTTTTGGGGTTTTTTTAAATCCGTGCCACTCTGGCTGCTTCAGTCGACTGTACTTGAGGCCCCCGAGGTTGTCTGGAGTGTTTGTGCATTACAGGCCCTCTAACTTTGCTAGCGTCAAAAACTGTCCTTCTGAGGTTCAGTGATGTTCCTTCGTGTGTGTGTGTGTGGTTGTGTCTCATCTCCAGCCTCTGGCATGGTCAGGTCCAATTTCTATCACTGTGCTCTTTGGACGGGCTAAGAAAAATGGTTTGCTCTGCCTCTGCAATGCACCAGTCATCCGTCCATTTGCTCATGCATCCTCTGTTCGTCCACCTATAGATCCTTCTGTCCATTGATTTATCCAACATGAGTTCTCTTCGCTTTAAATCATCTCCAGATGTGCATTCTTGTACTGCCTGCACTGCAGTTACCACACCCATAATCCCCTGGCTCATATCACTGCAGTTCAGCACATGGTTGCCCCTTGCAACATCATCATCCTCATCTGATTTCACATCTGCACATACCCCGCATCTTAACGCGTCAGATCTCATCGAATGGCATGAGTCTAAAATCCTATCGGGACTGTTCCGGAGGAGCCTACGTGTCGATGAGTTGTGATGATTAAAATAGATTTCAGTCATAGAGTGTTTGCCGTGACTCAATACTAATGTTCTGTCCTGTATTACCACCGAGGTAATCCTCGGATTGGAGCAGACACCCTCAGAGAGAGACTGTGCCACTTCCAACGCCTCTGCGTGTCTGCGGGGAGCAGAGAGACACACGCTGAAAATGTAAGCAAGGAGCACAAAAATCAACACAACTGCCGTGGTGGTTTTAAAGCTGAGCGGGGCAAGATTTTAATAAGATACTACAATTTTATCAGCACAGGCAAACGATTCATGAATCTGCCCTCAAGAAATGACAAATATCAGTTGAACACCATCAAGGCTGGTTTGCAGCTTAAAACAGTGACTTTGAGGTATTTGATGAAGTCTGATGCTCTGCAAAAATGTGTTTAATGTTATGATACTAGCATTTCCGAGAAGGTATAAATGTTATAACAGGTGATAAATTAAAGCAGGAATTTCATGTATAATCTTATGCTTGAGAAAAAAAGGATGTTTTTCTTCCTTTAAGTCTCAGGAAAAGCTACAGCAATAAGGCCTGCTGCTCATTTTAACCTGTTCACACAGCAAAATATAAAATAGTGTTCATCAAGAAAAACTGTGCCCTTTTGTTTTTCTTGGAATGAGCGTGAGGACTTTTGTTTCGCGATTTCACGGAGTCAGCAGATATACTGATGCAAAATGTTGTTGATGTAAATTTTTTAAAAAAAGGAGGGAAATGTCATATCCAGTATCATGGGGCCACCCTTCATTTCTTCATGTTTTGCTAGGCAAATGGGAAAAAGGTGCAACAATTTAAGCAAACCTGTGCAAACATACATGGAAATAAAGTATATAAGGTCTGATTTAGACTTCTAACCTATGTATGTGGCAGATGTCATTATCAGCAATTACCATGTGGACATGCCCCAGAGTTTTATATGCGGTACCAGCCGATTGAGACAAATAAAGTACTGTGACTTTTTCCCCTCCTGGTTCACAACTATTTATTGGGGACAGTGTTTTTCAAAGGCAAACATATTTGTCCCTGAAGTTTTTCCACTTATTTGTGCATTTCCCTCAGGTCACTTCCCAGATGTCTCCCTCCAAGCAATTGCTGATGTTCGTGAGTTGATGCTATTACTCTTACTGCTAAATTTAACAGCTGTAGTGGAAAAGTACCTAAAAATACTCAAGATGAATTGACAGCACTGCATCGACCCGACGTGTGGTTACATTTCTCAGGAGGTGCGTGTCAAGTTATGACGTAGAGTTTCTGAGTAGTTTGCGGTTACAATATAACAACGTCACCAATTTCATGCTGAAGTGTAAATCCCCAGTAAGGCCAAAACATAAAAACGACATCTAAACGAATTGCCTCCCCAGAGTCTGGACCTCAACATTATTGAAGCAGTGTGCGATCATCTTGACAGAGAACAGAACAAAAGGCAGAAACATCCAAAGAAGAGCTTTGAATGTCCTTCAAGAAGCCTGGAGAACTATTCCTGAAGACGACTTAAAGAAATGAAAAGAAGGCTGCCTAAGAGAGTTCAGACTGTGCTGAAGAATAAAGATGGTCACACCAAATCAGAGCAGGCAATGTTTTTCTAATCTTCAACTGACCAATTTTGGTGAGCTTGTGTGAATTTTAGCCTAATCCTAATCTAGCATGGTCTTATTAAATTGAGCTCTTGTTTTTTTTTACCATTGGTGCGGTTTTTTTTGTGCAGGCGTGAACATAGTAATCGCACTTGCGTGTGCACCAAAATAACTGCACCGAGACCCCTTTGGGTGAGGTGCTTTCTGTATGGTCCCAACCAGAGATGGGCAGTAACGCGTTACTTGTTACGCGTTACTGTAATCCGATTACTTTTTTCAAGTAACGAGTAAAGTAAGGGATTACTATTGTAAAAACAGTAATTAGATTACCGTTACTTTCCCGTAGGAACGCTGCGTTACTGCGTTACTAAAACCGTGATTTTTTTTGCGAGAATGTCTCACGACAGTGACGTAAGCAAGTGCGACGTTTGTGACAACAGCTGTGTGCAGATCAACAATGGATCATATATCGAATGCAGGAGAGAGTATGAGTGTGCAGCGTTTAAAGTGTGGAAGTACTGACCTTACTTTGAGTTTGATTCCATAAAAAGTGACAAAAACATTAGTGTCCGTTGTGCGTGGGAAGAAAACTTCTTTTTACAGTGAAAAAAAACCCCTAAACTTCCAAGCAAGCACCGAGTGCGCAACGACGTGATGGGAAATTCACAGAGAAACTCGCGGATTCTTCCGCTGACCGCCGCGGCACACCTGCACCAGGGTAAACCTCCGCCTACCCTACTCCTGCTTTACAGGTGAAAATAAAGCAAAAGGACCGCTAGTCTTTGATGTTATTTATTTTCTCCTGTGTTTTACTTGCATCTATTTGAAAGAGTGAGTGTAAACACACACAAAAAAAAGTATGTGCTGGAATGTGCAGAAAATAGGTTTAAATATTTAACAAATTTCTTCCAGTCAGAGAATGTTGCATATAATTTAATTTTTGCTTGATGCATAAAGTTAAAAGATCAAAACTAATAAAACAAGTTTTAAAAAGAGACTTTTCCATTTGATTACATTTTGTATGATGGATTATGCAGAAAAAGTAGAATTGGGCTGAAAGATCTATCGCTTTATCACCTATTCAGGTTGTAAATCGTGTTTTTAAAAAGTAATTAAGTAACTAAGTAATTAATTACTTTTGAAAATAAGTAATCAGTAAAGTAACGGGATTACTTTTTTGTGGAAGTAATCAGTAATTAGTTACTGATTACTTTTTTCAAGTAACTTGACCAACACCGGTCCCAACAAACTTCAGAGTGACTCGTTTACGATGTGAATGTGGCCCAACACCACTCTGAACCAGCTACCAGGTGTATGTTAGAAGTTTGAGCTAAAAGATTTCCCGTAGCCACGTATGCTTTGTATTCTCAATACAGGATGGTGCAATGGTCTGCATAGGCTAGCAACTAGCTGCGAAATGAACGTAAATTATCAGTGTTTTCCGATAGCCCAGAACACAACACCATCTTACTGTACTTACTGCTGTTGCCCCCACCTCAAACACATCTGGTCACTGAGAAGAGTGAATATTGTCACATGGTTTGTAGGGATGCATTTTGGTCTGCTTGGAGTTCACTTGGGTTTTTCTCTGTGTAAAAACAGACCAAACTACGCAAAAATGCTACAAGTTTACAAACTAATCAACTGATCTTGACCAGAATACACAAACTATAGGAGTGAAAACATCCTAAGTTTGTTGCTCACAGGAGTGGCATGTGGTCTTCTGCTTCCTCTTCAAGTCTAAATATCTTGTGTGTTCAGAGATGCTCTTCTGCATACCTTGGGTGTAACAAGTGGTTATTTGAGTTACTGTTGAAGAACTCTGAACTCTGTGACCTCTGAGATAAAAAA
This sequence comes from Astatotilapia calliptera, assembly GCF_964374335.1. Classification (NCBI taxonomy): domain Eukaryota; kingdom Metazoa; phylum Chordata; class Actinopteri; order Cichliformes; family Cichlidae; genus Astatotilapia; species Astatotilapia calliptera. The sequence goes on along the minus strand of NC_137443.1, from coordinate 24,887,626 downwards.
AAAAAAGAATTTTCTCCTGGAGAACTTGATATTTTCTCTTTTCCAGATCCTTCACTGTACACTCTGTAGATGGTTGTGTGGGAAAATACCAGAAGATTGACATTTCCTGAAAGTCTCTTAAATCACTTTTTTGCCTCCTTCTGATGCTCACTTTGAACTTAGGTTTGGCTACATACCAAAATGCACAGAGCTGCTGCCATGTGATTGACCAATTAGATACTGGTGTATTTAATGAAGTGGTCAGTCAATGTATGTAAAGCTCCGTTGCACCGACTTGATTTTTACATAAAGTGTTTTATAAATAAAAGACTATTTCTTCTTCCAGAAATTTAATTCAGTGTTGATAATAAATTCTGTAGCATTTAAAGGCCAAAGAAAAACTACAGCAACTTCTTTTAAAGTCCTTAAAAACTGAGGCGACAGTACTCTCTTTCATATAAAACCTCCAAACTGTCATGTTTGTTCTGATGTTTCATGTTTCATTTTTTAAACAGTCAGTTTAAAAATTCTTGCCTCTTTCAAAAAAGAGGCAAGAATTTATCCTAATGTTTATCTTCTAAGCGAGTTAGACCCTGACAACTGTGAAGCAGAAAGAAACGAGCCCCTAAGATGTTGAAGTCTATTTTTATTCATGCTTTTCTCTTCTTCTTTCAAGGTAGACAACATCTGCATTTCCTAAGGGCGTTTTGGTTTTTCTAAAGAGGATATACTTTGATAAGAGATTTGAAGTAATCTGCAGCTTTGGAGTCAAGATAAGGCCACGTTCAAGTGTTGAGAAATGTGCAACTTCGGAAACTTATGAGACCTGTTTTCCATACAAACTTGTGTTCATTGTTAAAATCGCTCCAGGAGATCAAGGTTAATATTTCATTGCATCCCCCTTCAGAGGACAATGAGATGGGAAACAAAGCCTCCCTCCTGACTCTGGTCATCAATGTGTAATATGTTTTCTTTTTCCTCCTGTGTGCCATCAAATAAACTAAACTTCCTTACAGATAAATGCCCAACATATCTCGCATTTGTGTTGTTTTTGAACACTAGTAAAGTACGACCACAGCATTGGAGGCTAGAGGAGTCGCACACACTCAAAGCTCCTCACCAAACAAAAGTCTATTCATCATCGGTTTTTGCCAGGAGGCAATGTGTACCCATTATGGGCCGCATTGACCACATGAACAGAAAGGGTCAGACAGTATTTTCCATTAGGAGCGTGGAGCTTTAGAGTTGAGGGCGAAGGCTTTTAGAGCATGCTGAACACTTATGAGTGCTTTATTGTTCCCAAGACATAGGAGTGCTCCGGTTTGAGCTATCGGGGATAAATTCTCAACATAAAAGAGGATAAGAGCACGTTATAAAAAGGAAATTGGTTCAAAAGGGCTTATATGTTGCTCTTCATTTTTGTCATCATTTATGTTTAAGCAAAGCTTCATCTTTATCACCAAACCGTATATCTACTTCTTTTTTTTCCCACTACAGGCTTAGAAAAATAATGTTTTAATACCAATAAAATAGGAAATTATTAGAGGTTTTTATGTCCTCAGCCAGATTTAAAATATTTCAAGAAAGAGCGGAGAGGGTGTATCAACTGTTCCTGTAACAAATATTTACTTTAATCACTATTTATAAGAGGAAAAAAAGATCCCCAGCATTAATGCACCACCTTCATCAGAATTAAATGTTTGATTAACCATCAGAGTAATTTGATTTTGGTGTGACTGAAAGGAACCCTGAAATGTGTAGCCAAAGGACAGATATGTGGATGGATGGATGGGTGGATTGATTGAGAGGAGCTTGACATTTGTGATTCTGAGTCAACATCTTAATCTGTTTCATGGATTACAGTGCTGATGGTCCAACTGGCAATCCACCCAATAAGGGTGATTAGAGAAGTCTAAAGTTGGCCAACACTGGCTTATTACCAATTCCTGCTAAGATTTTCACATGTTCAAATGAATATTGTGTCTTAATTATATTTGTGATGGTTATGTGTTGATTTCACTTTTGGGTTTGCAACTGTAAATACTGTGCCTTGTGATTTTTGTAGTGTGACCTGGTCCCTAGTTTGGCTTGTTGGTCGATTTTATTAGAACTTCCATTAGGCTGCAATCTAAAATGATTCAATTCATATCAGAGAGCCAATATAGGAGACCAGTGATACATTTTACAGATTCAAGCAGCCAGACAGCATTGAGAAATTCTTTTGGAGATACCTGTCTGGTTTCTCTGCATTACTGCGTCTTCTCATCATGGAGTTTATCTGTTGAATCTGATAAGCAGCACTAACAGCACTGACAACAGAAGCTTGAAATACAAAAAGCCAACACTAAGTGCACCGGTTAAAAAAGAAGTATCAAATCTCACATGGTAACAATAGCAGGACAAACTTAACACTTCAGGGGGGGAAATGCTTTGATGTTTATGTATTTGAGTTCTTGGAAAGGGGCTCATGAAAGCAACAACATCAAATTAAAAATTACACTCACCAGCCACCTCATTATAGATACATGTTCAACGAGTTGCTGCCATATGACTGTCTGATTAGATATCTGTATTAACAACCAGTTGAAGTTCAAAATGAGCATCACAATGGGGAAGAAAAGTCATTAAAGTGACTCTGAACGTGGCATGGCATTTAGTCTGAATATTTTAGAAAGTGATGATCTTCTGGCATTTTCCCACACAGCCATCTGTAGAGTTTACACAAAACAGTCTGCAAAACAAAATATATCCAGTGAGTAACAGTTCTCTGGGAGAAAATGATGATGTCAGAGGTTAGAGAAGAATAGGCAGAAGAAAACTTTGCCTGGTTTAATGAGTCTTAATTTCTGCTGTGACGCTCGAATAGTAGGTCAGCATGGGTCTATGCACACTTTTGGTCCCTTAGTACCAACTGAGCATCATTTAAGTACCACAGCCTACCTGAGTGTCGTTGCTGACCACCCTTTTACGACCACAGTGTACCATCTTCTAATGGCTGCTTCCAGCAGGGTGTCACAAAGCTCAGATCATCTCAGACTGGTTTCTTGAACATGACAATGAGTTCACTGTACTCACATGGCTTCCACAATCACCAGATCTAAATCTAACAGGGCTGAGATGTGGTGGTTTTTGATCTGTAACTGACAAATCTGCAGGAACTGTGTAATGCTGTCATGTTAATACAGACCATAGATGAATCTATATCTTCGTGGCATTGATGAATCTATGCCATGAAGAATCAAGACAGGTTTGAAGGCAACAGGGAGTCTAACCTGGATCTAGAATGATTTAAGTAAAAAAGTTTTGATTAGAAGCTGAGTGTATTTTTTTAAAAAGCTCTTGATCACATTTAAAGCCTCAGAGGAATTTACCTCAGTTTGATTTCGAAATAAGTCCAATAAAAACATCAATATACAACAGCCTTCAGCTGAAACAAGAAAAGATATAAATGTAGATACAGAACCTACATAAAGTTCAAAAAGAAGGTAAAGGCTAACCTTAATATAGATTATCTGATGTGGGATGCAGAAAAACTGAGATCTGTATCTAGCTAATGGTAAAACCAACATTGTGTCCTTGAACACTTATCTGAAAACTCACTAGAATCTAGTATTAGAATAATAATAATATATAATATAACAGACAGGTGAAAATCTAAAATTACAGGGGGGCATGAATACTTCCTCGTGCTACACCAAAGCTTTATTAAAAAATAAATTCTGGTCATCTATGGATGTGTCAGCTGTGTAATTTCTCATAAACATGACTAAACCATGCCTGCAGTCATCTTTAAACAGCCATATGGCTTTTTAAAAATATCATATAAGGATTATATATAAGTGACAACACATACAGACAGATGCAGGAGGCCCAGAATATTGCTTTATGACACATACAAGTTTTATTAGAATATTTTGATATAATTTATTTATTCTTTACTTGTTTCATTTCCAATAATCAGCAGACGGTGTAGATTTTGAGGATATTTTGAAAGTTGAATGGCTGTAGCCCAAGTCTATGACAGTCAGTGGTTACATGTTGTTGCTGTTACTCACGGAAAATCAATACTGATTGCAGAGGAAGGGATAACAGGCGTAGCTCAAAGTCAATATGAATCGTCACTCTCCTACTTTGCCTCTTTATTGTCCGCATGAAAGAGATTCTTACATTTCTAAGTTGTGGTGTTTCTCGGAGTCATTTTAGCACTTTTATTCTAGTCTTTTATGCTGATTTTCTACTTTAGCTCAAGATGGCCTAGACTGAAGTCTGTGAATTGGAAACTCAAGGAACATGAGAGGCAATAAGCTGCATATTGCAACTTAGTGTTGTGCAAAAGTCTCGAGTCACTTGTTATTTCTTTATATTCTTCCCCCCAAAAAAGAAAAACAGGTGTAGCAATTTACACTGAAACAGCAAAAGAACACTATTCATTTTGGAATTTCCTGTATTTTGTGACTTAATAATTGCAGTGATGGTAGACACTGGTACTGCTGAGCCACCAGGACAACCCTTTATGAGTCCGAGTTTCACAACTAACATGGAAAAGTTGAATTATGCTGCCAGCTCTTCCATCTCTTTCCCCACATGTGTGACCACTTTCATCCTCTCATCAACAATCAGTGGGATTGACTGTCAGTGCGATCTTCTCTCACTCTCTCCTTCACGCCTCTCTGCCTCCATTAGGACCCTGGTACCCTGATAGGGGATGTGGGTGGATATGAGGACAGGCTCTGTTTGGCAGGAGTGTTGGGGGTAGGGGTGGGGGTACATTTACTGGATCAGCCTGGGTTCATCACCTTGCTGGAGGCCATAGGCGGCGGGGGGGTTGACTCTACTTATAGGGCCTTGGGAGCTGTCCCAACTCTCAGTGTGCCCAAAATCTGCCATCTTGGTCCTAAACTCCCAGACTGCACCCAACCTGCTCTGCCCTGATCAGGAGCATCCCTACATCTTAACCGGTAAGCAGTTTAACCTTTGACCTTTTGGTCCTTGTGGCCATTAACACTCCATCTCAAAACATTCCACAGATTCTCAAAGGACTGTCGTACTTAGAACCAGCAAAGATTAGACTTAATTATACAAGGGTGTTACATAAACTAGCTTTTTTTGATGGTTACCACTACTCTTGGATCTTTTTGGAGTTTTGAAGATGAGCCAAGACATTTTTTGGGGGGGAGGGGGGGTGTCAAATAATGAGCAGATTTCCTCTGACGTGGTGCTCCATTTTACCCCACACTCTTTCTCCTTCTTTGCCTCGTATGATTCAATGTGGAGCAAATTTAATGCTCTATTTGTAGTTTATCCCATGGGCCATTTTACAGTCGGGTGGGTAGGTGGGTAGGCATGTTTACCATTTAGTGGTCTATAGGAAGAAAAATTAAAAGCCTCATCACAAAAACCCGCTTTTTGTAATTTGATACATAATCAGTTTTTCCAATGGAGCGCTTCGGTGTCAAATAAAAACACAGACAAAGAGGTGAATCATGTTCTTCATTGTCTGCACTTGCCCCTAATCCAGACAGTATAACCCCACTGTTTTGCTTTCTCCTGGCAGCTCCCTTAAATGTTCTGCCGCTGCTGCCGTCCCACCCTAATAATGTCAGATTAAGCTCTGCACAACTGTCCATCTGACATGAGGGCTGGATTTGTGCTGGATTTGAAAATCTGGACGGGATGCCTCCATCCAAAAGCTCTGTAATTCAGCACACACACACTCACAGAAGCAGATTAAAAAGCAGAGGATGCGCAAGTCCACGAAGTCTGTCGGTCCGCCACGCTGCCGTGCACAGTTTGGCACGGGTGCATTTTGCTTTGCCCTCGATCGCTTTGAGGTGTCTGGTTGCGTCAAGCCCCGACAAAGTTCCTCAACTGTCCTGAGCTGAGTCCCTCATAAACAAGCACTTTGGCAGCAGTGCCGCAGCATTGTTTTAATCTGAGGTTGGGATTATTTGAACATGTAGCTGGGTTATTCATGTGTCGATTGTTATCGGCAACGACAAGGACGCCGGCTTTGTGGATTTCAGAGATTTGGGGGGTTGGTGGGTGCTCGACCCTCCCCTGGCACAGATGAACACCCCGGAGGCTACAGTTCTGATTCAGACCAGCCTCATCCCCAGACATGCCCCGGTGATGCCCGTGTGCCTCACTGGGCACGTCCCTATTTTGTTGCAGCTGACGGAAAGAGGGGGGTGGGGGGTGTTGGGGGTTGATGGGGTGGTGGGTGATGGTCACCCAGATTATGCCTCATCATACGGCCTATTTACAATTGACACCAAACAGTGCGGCAAACAGCGGCGCAGAAACGCAAACTGAGCTCATCGGGGGAGTCGGTTTTGTTTCATCATATAATTTCGAGGTCCGTCACGTGTTCCTCTGGTTGCTCATGTGACCTGTCGGCAAGGACCAATAGGGTGTAAGAGTTTGTTCTGGGCAGAGCAAAAGGCAAAAAAAATAATTTTCCCTTTGCAATTTTTAATCGTCCAACGCCGAAAGTGGTCGTCAGCGACTGTCTCCTGCACTGCATAAAGGTAAACCCTCTTCTTGTTGCTTCTATTCAGGAAAAACTTGTTAAAGCTCCAGAGTGAGCCTTTTCCTTTACAATAATAATAATGAATAATTTGCATTCTTATAAAAATGATTTGTTCTCTACTTTAGTTAAATACATACTTGAGTTGATTGCTTGACTTCCAGGCACATTAAACAGTTGAAACTTTAAAAAATGCCGCTCCTCGCCGAGTTGGGTATCGCCATCAATAATTAATTAACTTCATAACTTACCCACAGCCAGGATTAAATCATTACGCACATAATGAGCTGTGACATGGTGCAACTTATCGACCTATTGTTACCTAATTTGATGCTTTCAAGTTTACGTTTTTTGTAAGTTAGCCTCAGTGAGTGCCAATAAGATGACCCATGCGGGAGGAAATATTTTGGTTCTCCCTGGGGAATTTTATGGTCAGTCGATTTTGCTTTCAGGCGTCTCTTGATTCACATTGTTTAGGTGTTCGTTGTCTTGGTTTAGATTCAAGCATGAGCGATTTTATTGTTTCGAGAATTAGCAGTGAGCACGAAAACAATAGTAAGTGGAAGAAAACCTGCTTAAATTCTGCTAACGATGAAGCCGGACCGCCCGAATTTATAGTAGAAATGATGCTCAGTGGAATTGATACATCAGCCCCCGTGCGACCCCCCAACAAAAGATCATTATTCCAATTATCGTCACATAGATATTAGCACTGCTGATGGCCTTATTTGCAGCTAGTCATAGACCAAAAATGTCATTTGCCATTACTTCAGAAGCGGCTCTCTGTGTTGCACTTGGAAACCGGCGATGAATAACTCCTTTGTTTGGGTGAAAAGCTTCTGTTTGGCACTCAGATTAATAAGGTCTGATACACTCAGAAATTTTCTGTTGGGAGGTGACAGAGGCCGAAAAAGAAAAGAGGATGAGGACCTGGATGAGGATGCGATTTCAAGCCGTTCTGCTCGACCACTCGGCGAAAGCCCCCACGTATGGAAGCCATGACTTTGTGACAAGCAGTGATCTCACATTACAAATTGTGGCAAATCTAAAATGGCCGACTTAACGCTGGGCTCTTAGCACCGCATTCACATCACAACATGGTGCGCCTGCATTGTAAAGCTTACTCCTCGCCCTCCCCATCCACCCCAGGACACTTGGGCTATTTTAAGGGAACGCAGAGTAGGCCGTGAGGTATTTTTAAAGCCACTTGGCGATACTTGGTCTTCACGTCTTCCTCGCTCAATTTGTTCTCTGATTTGACTGGTCGCGGTGAAGATGTGGTGGCCAGAGTTTTGATTGTGATTTGGGCTGAGGTATCAGGATGCTGGGCTGCTGATGTGGGCTGACAGCTCTTGAGAGCACTGTCATAGTGGCGTAAAGGAAGGCTAACTGGGCGGACGCTCCCCCACTCAGCCGCGTACAACAAAAGCCTGTGCCAGACGAGACGAGAGCTGCTCATATACCAGGAAACGCAGGGCGAAAACCTCAGGACTTAGAGCAACTCTTCTCCATTTCTTCTACTTGATCTTGCTACAGTTACTATTTCTGACAGCAGCTAGCAATTATACACCACCATTTTCCTGTTACTTCAACTATCACAAACTGCAACTGAGAAGAGATTTGTGGGTGTAAATGTAGAAGAGAATTGCCAAACAGTGATTTGAGCGGATCCACAGGAAACATATGGATCAATGAGGTCACCCTCTGCCCAACAACCCGGTTTTGGGCAAACATATTGGCAACATTACGGATACACGTTTTCTCTTGGTTGCTTGACATGCACCTGCACACATCTGTCAAGGTGTTTGCAGCATCATTAAATACTGCACCACTGCATTAATTAACCCCATAACTGAAACGCAAGTGTTTACTGAACCTTCTGAAAAATTAAATATAAATGAATTAATACAATAAACATTAAATAGCATATGTACATTTTAATTTGCATCATATTTGTTCAGTTTGGCATTGTTGTGAAATTAATTTTGTTTTTTCAGAAGGAAGAAAAGATCACACTGATGTAGAGGTCTCAAAGACTCATGCATCAAATACGATACGAATGGGGCTGCAGGCTCAACGTTAGCATGGTTGGTGCTGGAGGTGGAGCTAACAGAAGTCAGAAAATTTTAAACAAATCTTGTCAAAATTTCTTAGAGCCAAATGCAGTTTAATTTTTATGACATAAAATACTAAAAAAAAATACCCCTAAATTTTAATGGAAAGAGAATCTGCTTTAGTCATATTCTCTTGGTTATCAATATGGTGGTCGACCCACATAAGCTCCACCCACCAAGTGCTTGAGAAACTAGGACTGGCGACTAAAGGACCAATTGCATATGTTGTTGTTGCCCTTGGCAAGAGCGAGAGTGACAGCAGACTGTAAAAGTGCATTATCTTTTTTACGGCAGCTTTTGTAAATGGTAAAATTCAATAGTAAAAATATGTTGGTTAAAAATAAAAATTTGAATTTGTGGCAACACCTAACAATGAAAATAACGCTGCAGCTGGTGACAGGTCTGTGCTGATGCCACTGTTTACAACAAGTACAGTAAAAATAACGGGCCCTATTAATTAACCTTTATCAGACCTGTTGCAGAGATGGGAGTGCTGGGAGTGTTGGGAGTGCAGCTGTCCAAAGAGTTCGGGGAGACCTCATAAATGAACACAAAACAAGAAATTGGATGGTAATCAGAACAAAGATGTCCAGATATTTGCATTATTATATTAAAGGTAATTAATTAACTATCCCATGAACACTTTTTAATGACAGAAGACTGCACACAACTCGCTTGAAACTTGCCACCTAATCAGTAAAAATCTTGCCGTCTCAAGCTGCAGATTCAATTTCACAAACCTCGGCCGTGCAGCTTTGGCTCAGGCTCTGTTTGATGTCGAAACGTCATAATGACATATCTGTAGATATGTGGATTAGGATGGAACAGATGACAGAGGCTTTGGCCTAGATTAGACTACCGGCCGCCCATTTAATGATTTTTCTTTTTCTGCTCCTCTGTTATTCTCGTGACACGAAACAGCAGCAGTTAGTGCCTTGTTTTTCTATTCCACAGGGAGGAGTTTGATTAATTATCCTCTTTGTCTTCGACTTTCACATTATGGCGGATGTCTCGGTGACGGTTTGCACTGTCAGTTTAGCCCCGCAAAATAAAAACAGCTCACAGTCGAGGCCGAGGGTGGAATGAGAGAAAGTCGCAGAGAGTGACTTCATCCATAATGTAGCCCTTGAAATGCAAAGCACCGACAGCTTCTGAATTCAATAACCTACATTTTAAATCAGTATGTGAGGCACTACATGAGTTTCCTGGCCAGATAAAGTTTCACATTGCATCTTTAATCTATAAAAAATGGCCTAAAGCTGAACATTTTATGCAGAAATCTGATATTCTGACCCCTCACACCAAGTCCACTTTGATCTGCAACCACCTCTGCCAAATAATTTCCAATTAAGAATAGATAATACAGTTAATGTTAGTTAGCTTCCCTCCTTACTAAAACAATTTTCAAAAAGAGCCCCTTAACTTCACTTCTGCGAGTGTTTTTCCATCATTCACGCAACACCGGCTCTGCACAACAACAGTGTCTCCTCATTGTTGGCGGGAGATAAAAGAGGAGGAGTTCGAGTTCTTCTAGAGCAGCTCTCGAGCCTTTTCTGCGGCGAGTGCCGAGCAGTCGCAGCGTGAGATGATGGGAGGAGAGGGGAGTTGGGAAGAGTGTGTTTGCGGAGGTGTGTGTGTGGGGGGCATTTTTGTGCACTGCGTTGTCCAGCCGAGCGTAAAGCGTGATTAATTCAATAGCCGCCATAGAGGAGGAGGCTAGCAGTGCTGCAACACCGAGCATGACCCACTTTCCCCATCAGATGTCATGAAAAATTCCCTCTCTGCATTCCCCTTCTCCAACTTCCTGCCTGAGCAACGGAGACAAGGAGAACAGAATTATATATAAAAAATAAAAGTATATAAATCAGTGCAACAGCAGAAATGATGGACACAGGAGGAGGGACTCCTATCAGAGACCAATCCTTCTTTAGCTTTTATCAGGATATCTTTAAATTAGAGTTTTTATCAGGCTTGGAATTTTTTTTTTAAAAAGCTGCAAGGTTTTTGCCCATTGGCACCAATGATTCACAAGGCCTTGACCCAATTCTATTATTATACAGGAAACATGAGTAGAATACAGTCTGAGAAAGCCACTACTGAAATGCAGCTCTTAGCGCTGTGACCCCATTCGACTCTGAGGTTCAGGCAGCCTCGATTTTTGTTGACCTAAATCTACAGAGAGGTTTCACGGTCTTAATCACAGGGAAGGAGGCTCCTCCATCGAGGAGGGGGTTTTTTTGTTGCTGGGAGGGGAGCTGTATTGTCCGAAATATTTAAAAAAGAAGAAAGGATGTAAAATGATATTTAATCTGAAAGATCAATCTTCCCAGCAAAGACCCTTCTTTAAGCACCTTCCTGCCCCTGATGTGAAGTTTAGAAAGGGATGAGGATCTTCCCTCGCTCATCTTCAATCCCGTTGTCAATCTTAAATGTTTTTGCTTTTTTTTATTCCCTTCTCTCTCTCTCCAAGCCCCTGGAGAGGACCTGCACCGCTGGCTTGGGTCTTAAACCCGGATTAAAGCTTTTTATGTAATCTGGTCTCCTCTGGGAGATTGGAGAGACAGCTGGCAGCAGAATCCCCGTCCTTATCTCTCGACCCTCCTCTGGCCTCCGACCAGCATCCCAGCGTAGATTAAAGGATGAATCTACGGCTACCGTTTCACAAAAAAGCATTATTTTCAACATATGTCTGTCTAGGTTAGAGGATATAAGAACTGTACATTACAAAAAGAAAGATGAGGCATTTAGTCTACTAATCAATTTTGATATATTCAATTATTAAACCCTGTGGGGTCACAGTTCATGGCATGTTTCTTTTCCCCAGCACAAACCATGAGTCTTAGGTCCAAGCTTGAAATTTCAGTTTAAGACAGTAAAAAATAAATAAATAATGGAATAAATAAATGCTTTTACAGGCATGAAATGCTAAATGAAATGATACTTTGGTTAATTTTATTATCATAAACTCAGTATATTTCAGTTTCTGGACTGCTGGTCAAACAAAATGAGAGACGTGAAGCCATGTTCTGCACTTCATGTTGTTAAGGTTTAGGGTTTGGAGTTAATTCATTTTTTTAATGTGAATATTTCCTGCTTTTGTCAATTTTTATATGAAAATCACCTAAAAAATCTTCTGGTTTTTGTACCTCTCTAATCTCTAGCACCCTGACTCCCTCACTTGGACTTTTATTTCACATATTCACAGCCAACAAAAAGACAAAAACTTTTCAACATAACATCTTCCACATAAAGTGATGCCAAAAAGGAAAAATGTACAACCTCTAACAGCTAAAACCCTGAAGAAACTACACAAATCTTGCACATTTTTACATACATTTTTAAAAAGGGAGTCACATACCGTCCTTTAGCTCAGAGCACCGAATAAAGCCGCCTCATCTGAAATGCGAGGCATCATAAAAGCAGATTTTTTTTGCCACGTAACAACTGCGACTCGGTCGACTGAAGGCCTCGACAAACATCTCACCAGCAGGCACAGCTGGTCGGGTCACCATTTCAAGCAACACTCATTTGAATGATTCACAGCTACAAATGAGAGAGAGAGAGAGATAAAACACAGCAATAATGACTGTGATTGGCAGACTGTGACATTAACTGTCTCTGTATTCAAGGTCAGCCACTTCAGGATCTCTCCCATCCATATTTCTGTCTTTTTCTTGACTGCATTGTCAATCACCAGAATAAATATTCATACTGACTAAAGCAGAGGTTTCTAAAGCGTACTTGGGAAGGTTAACTCGTCTTGTACTTCCTGTCTCTGAATTTGATCTGAAAAAAGGGACATCTCTCTTCTCCCCCCCCCCCCCCCCCTTTTTCTCTCTCCATCTGCAGTGCGTAACACTTCTATTCCTCTGATTTATTTTAATAGATTTCCTAATAATTCAGGCTCACAAAAATGGCTTTCCCTTCTGGAAAAAAAATTGGATTATCATCATTTAAATCTTGTTATATCAGACAATTCTCCCCGTCAAGATATTCCTGATTTATTTATTAGCAGGCACAGTTTCCAGTTGTGGATTTTAAAAAAAGAAGAAAAAAAGAAGAAGAAAGAAATCCTGCAGAGCCACGTTCAGGTACATAGCGCCATCTTGTGCGTGCTCTCATCACTGCGAGTCCTCCCTGAGTCATTACATCACTTGTCAGGCAGAATTAGAGGCGATCTGGCTGAAATGGGCTTGATAAAAATAAATATGGCGCTCGCCGTTTGATGGCTCATCTCGTGACTGCGGAGACATATGCTGACCTACATTTCAACTGCTTTTATTGCATTGGATCAGGAGACCACTTATCCATCCACTTCCATGTCTTCTATAATATTTGTGGTATTACCGATATATTTAATACCTAAGGGGAGAATAACAAGATGCTCCTCTATTATTTAACCCCTTCTCCCATCTTTGCTTCTGTGTGTGCAGTGGTTACTGGTCATTTTTAAATACAGTTGAGGTATGTGTCACAAAACCTGCACAAAAAAGTTGCAAAATCCAGTTTTTCTTAAAAAAAAAAAAAAGACAAAGCAGCGACATTAAAACCCTGATAATCTTCCTATAACACTTCTAAGACTATTAAAAACACAGGATTGAGCCACACCGTTGCACTGACCTGTTTCTTCATTATTATGAGCAAATACACTGTTGTTTATTTTCACTCAGTCCCACAGAGACTGAGAGTGGATTAATCCACAGCTAAAAATAGTCAACAACAAATCCAGTTTTGTTTTGCTGCTGTTTGAGTGATGGTTGCTATAAACTGCAGTTCACATCCATTTTGTTAAATTACATCTTTCTTTTTCTTTTACGACATTCCCAAATTTAGTAAGAACAAATTAGGCACACAGTCAAGAAAAATACTGAATGTAACCATGTTTGTAGTATTTTTAAATGTACATTTCCAGGTGATTTTACACAGTCTGCATAATGAGCTGGGTCCCTGCTCTCATGCAGGCCTACATTTTTATAAAAGCATAAGGCAAAGACTGCAAATGTTTACAGCTTTAGACTTGCATGGTTTGGATCCATTAAAAAAAAAAAAAAGTGCTGCACTGAATCTCTGTCCGACAGCGGCCCCCAGTGGGCCAAGAAGGCACTGCAGTTAGGCTTGTTTTAAATTATGAGTTAATATTTTTAAAAAAGTGTAAAACCACAAAAACTAAGCCATGTCGTTTCGTTATATTATTACTACATATTTAGTTTCTTATTATATATATATATATATATATATATATATATATATATATATATATATATATATATATATATATATATATAGATAGATAGATAGATAGATAGATAGATAGATAGATAGATAGATAGATAGATAGATAGATAGAGATATATAATTCTGAGGATTATTTTTAATTTCTCTGACCTGTTATTGGCACAGAAAGAGTTAAAACTCCTCAGAGGATCGTAAAAGGATGATAAGTACAAAAATATAGTACAATGTAATGTTTAATTTAAAGGAATTTCACATATCAAATTCATTACAGATGTTAAATTTTTCACAGTAAAGGTCAAAGGCTGGATAAAAGTTACCTCCACAACTAAAAAAACATCATTTCCATCTTACAAATATTAGAATAATGTAGTGTATCAACCACAGTTTGTATTTACGGAGTATTGTGGTTTTAAATAACTGACTGCTGTAAATCTTGTTTGTTCACTGTGGATATAAGAGCCCAACAAAGGATACATGTTTACAGCTATAAACTCTACGTGCAGCACATCAGTATTAAAACCACGTTAAACATGAATTGCCCCGTTTAAATAAATAAATACAAATAAAAAATACATTTTTACAGATTTTACGTACTTTTTAAACACACATCAAATTTTAACACAAAAAAGTAGAATTTACTGGCATTTTCTGTTTCTTTTACAGTGTGGGTTGTAGAAAGTGCTCTGATAGGTCAAATTTAAATTAGGGAATGGCTGCCCTACACTAACTGAAGCAGAATAAATTAAAATGAAAGCATCAAGCATTTTTGCATGTCTGCGTTTCTTTTACCTGGCAGGTGACCGGTTGGCTGACTCTACCATCACACTCGCATTGGCCCTCGACTTCCTCTGTCACGTGAGCACGCCCCTTCCTTCACATCCAATCCCAACATGGAGCCCATTAAGGTCCAATCAGAAGGTGGACTGAATGTGACCCTCACCATCAGGCTGCTGATGCACGGCAAGGTACAAACACACGAATTCAAACTTGTCTTTTCTTGTTCTGCTTCTGCTTCCAATTATCTGTAAAAAGAGCAAAGAAAACAAAGACTAATTTCAAGGAGCCCATGGCATCTAACATTTCTTTCTGTTGTTTCTGCAGGAGGTTGGAAGCATCATAGGAAAGGTATTTATCACAAGCACAACAAGCAGAGCATGTAAAGCATGATAACGCCGGTGGGAAATGCACAAAACATCTCACTGCTCTTTCTCCCCTTTGCTTTCAGAAAGGAGAGACAGTCAAGAAAATGCGTGAAGACGTAAGAAGAATTTTTCTCAAACTCTTGTTAATTATTTTTGTCCTATAATCACGTATTTAATGCTTTTTTGCTCTCTCTTTCGCTCTAAAGAGCGGCGCCCGTATCAACATCTCAGAGGGGAACTGCCCTGAACGGATAGTCACCATCACCGGGCCAACAGATGCCATTTTCAAGGCCTTTGCCATGATAGCCTACAAGTTTGAAGAGGTACCGTTCATTATTTTACACCACAAAGAATCTGTTTTTAAAACAACAATAAACTTGGTATTATTTAAGCACTGATTTCAAATCAAATTTGAACCATTTTCCTCTATAAGATTTTTTTAAAATGGCACATTTTAAAAGAAAAATTAGCAAATGTAGCAACATTTTTACTTTAACATCTTAGTGGTTGCATTCAAGAATCTTACAACTGTATGTAAAGTAATGGCGTAAAGGCTTTATGTGCATCTGAGTGCGACCGTACTTATGAGAGAATCCAGCACCACAGGCCGGCTTTAGCACCTGCACTGACTCATTTCCAGGTGGAATACAAAGCAGCTTTGGCCCTGATATGTAGGACAGAAATGTGCTGATCTAACCTTGCAACACCCTCTGAAAATGGGCCAGTGCTGTGTTTTGATTTGGGTGCCATATCAGCATACTTTCAGCCCGACCGAGCCAAGTGTCTCCATAATACAATAGATAGACTCAACCACTTATTATTCAGGCGCTGCACACAAGTGCAGCTTTAAGTAAGTGTGGAGATTTCAGGGTCAGTTGTCGTACTACGACGCAAACACAAGTCACTTGATTTTGTTTAACTCTGCAACTCAGCTACACTCACATATTAGTGTAGTCAAGGTGTTATCGATTATGCCTGAATTCACTGTATAGTAAGTGTGAAGGTACGCACATGCAACGCTTACCAAATTATTAGAACCCCACCCCATGTAAGGTTTATGTCCCTGTAAGGGTTAATTCACCAGCATGTGCAGGCTCTTTAATTTAAATTATAGTTTTAATGCTAAAAATAAGAATTTTCATCACTCTTAATCAATTATCCATGAATGGAGTCCATTTACAAAAAAAGGTGAAAAAAGGCAAAGCACATTTTTAAAAAAAATATTACAGTCTTTGCTCAATAATGATACGTTTAGTTTTAAACGCGTTTTTGACAGATTTCTGAAATATTTATCTTTTCCTCCTTTAATGACAGGTGGTAGTAATCACTGTACTTTGTACTTTTACAACCCCCATTAAAATAAATGTTGTGTTTGCTCTGTGTACTATAGGTGAACAGGGACTACAGAATGTTAATCATTTAAATGCTCTATTTAAGTGAAAATATTTCACGGACTGCATATTAAATTGGCAAACTGAGAAGCTTTTTATTTTTTATTTTTTAGGAATCATGGATGTCACGCTCTCTAGATAAGAAGATCTGTATTGTTATCAATGATAAGTTTAAAAGCCAGAATCTGTGATGCTAACTGAGTGTTGTGCCTGCAACAATGCAATTTATATGCATTTATACAGGGCTTTACTCAAAGCACTATTATGCAGAACTTTGTTCACAGCTAGCTTGTGGGAAATACATGTAGGCACAGGAAGATCATCTACTCCACACAGAAAGGCTCCAGCCAGGTGAGGCTTGAAACTGCTGCCAGCGGACGTGGTATTAGCATGCAGCACATCTGTGAAGGCCCCATTAATGCTAAACAAAGCACACAGGTTTTAGAGCAACGCTGCCAGCCAGACAAAGTGTTTTTCACCGACGTTGTTGCTTATTTCAGCAAGAATATGCAAAACAACAATCGCATATCCCAGCAGCAGATCTTCATAGAACTTTTCAAAGTTGCAGAAATTTGACTTCTCAATGCCAAAACACTTGAAGTCTGGTACAGTGGTCCCTCGCTATAACCCGGTTCACTTTTCGTGGTCTTGCTGTTTCGTGGATTTTTTTTGTGCAATTTTCCATGTTTTGTTTTTGTTTTTGTTTTTTTACGGCACATTGTGTTCTGCGTCCTGATTGGCTGTAGACCATTGTGCAGTGTCTCCTGTACAGTACAGAATGCGTTCGGCTTGTCAAATTTACATAAATCTTCTATCGCTAGCAGTGTGACTCTGAAGTGCTGTACTGTATGTTTGTAAGTTTTCTCCCCAACAAACACAACAAACACAACAATGTCGACGAAACGTTTTGCACCGTCAAAGGAAGCCACGGGTGCTTTGGTTTCATTCTATAATACTGGACTTATTTTTCTACGAAGGTTTGAACTTTGAGAGTGTGTAAACAAAAGAGAAAAGTGTGAAAATGTTCATGCCTGTCTGAGAAAAGTGTATAAAGCTTGTAGTGAGGGGTTTTACAGCCTTAAAACGTCTATAATAATTGTAAGAAATAAAGTTGGCGACTTCGCGGATTTCACCTATCGCAGGTTATTTTTGGAACGTAACTCCCGCAATAAACAAGGGACCACTGTATCATTAAAAGCCCCTACCTTCACCCTTTCACCTTTTTTTCTCCTCAAAAGAAGTCATATGCACATGATTTGGACATGCATTTGCCCATTAAACTTGTAAAAATCCTGCATCTGTCACGGCGGGGTGCGCCGATGTGTGCGGAAACAGGACCCAAAAGCAGATGATGACGAGGAATAGTAATGATTAACAGAAAAGTGAACCTTTATTGCGATGACAACAGGAAATGAACCAAGAGACCAAAGCAAACAGGCAAAACACTAAGAAACAAAACACTAAGCTGGCAAAACACTAAGAAACAAAACACTAAAGGTACTAAGACCAAAAACTATAACTATGATTGAGGTGGAAAATAAACAGGCTAAGACTATGACTATGACTGTAACTCTGGTGAGATAAACAGACGAACTGACAATGGCATGAAGAAAACAAAAGGCTTAAATACAGACATGAGGTGATCAGGGGAAGTGGCGACACATGGGGGAAAACAGCTGACAGACATAAACCTAATGACAGGACCAGGAGAGGAAAGCTAAATACAATGAACAAAGAACACATGACATTGTCAGAATAAAACAGGAAATGACAACACAACTTAACAGACCTAATACGTGATGAAATAAATAGAAAACCCCAAAACATAGAAAACCCAGGAACAATAACTGCCTAAACTAAAGGCAAATAGGAAATGACACAAACTAATAACATATCAAAAAATACAAAGAAAACTCAGAGTGCTGGGTCGGAGACCCAGCCTGTGACAGCAACCACAGCTGTCTCTGCCACAAGGGCATAATGGTGCATGTTAATTATGCTATTACATAATAAACCGGGGTAATACACGAGATCATGACGGCAGAAATAAAACAATCGAGACTTCCATGTGTGGCAATCATACATTTACATGGTTCTATGATAAACTCTTTTTCAGTTTCCTTTACTTGATAAACAACTTGGAGTTAATTTTAGCTAAATGCAAAGGACGAGCTTTCTCTTGCAATAACTAGACTTAATTATATTTCTTGAAATAGGATTTTTGGACAGTGTATCAGGATTTTATGCTTCAGTGGCACTGATTTATTTAAGTAAACTCTCTTACGGCTCTGGCAGCCAAATTTGCCTTTTTGCACTGTCATCTCAACAGGATACCTTCTGTTAGTGCTTCATTATTAAATAGGATCATATTAATAATACTGCTTTGGTCAGTTTCTACTGCTGTACACTGGCTGTACAGTACCTTATAAAATAGATTAGGTGGAAAATATTATAATTATAGCCAACAGATAAAATGGTCAATTTTAAAGTAGCATCATACTGAAATACAGAGGCTTTAACCCTGTTTATTAGAACAATATTAATAAAAGCAGCAACTTAAAAGTATGAAGAGATGTTATTGCCAAAAAGTAAACATCATTCTAGCTTTTTAAAGGTCATTTTGTGCCGAAGCAAAGAGTTTTCTCAAAGCGCTGATGGTGAGTTAAGAACCATGAAGGTAGATTTATTACAAAGCCTCCACTTCACAGACAGAAAAACACTATGAAAGTCATCGCATCTGACAAAATGTGGCCTTTCCTCGCCCGCAGGATATTATCAACTCCATGAGCAACAGCCCAGCCACCAGCAAACCCCCCGTAACCCTGAGGCTCGTCGTCCCAGCCAGCCAGTGTGGATCCCTCATCGGCAAAGGAGGCTCCAAAATCAAAGAAATGAGAGAGGTGGCGGCACATTTTTCATCCTAACGATGTCCATAAACATAAAATCAATCATGTTTTTTAAAATAATGACACTGCCAGAGGATATGCTTATATTTATCCCTCATATAGCTCCCATGTAAGCTTCCCAAATCCCACATTTCTGGTTCATGTAGTTTCCATTTAAGTGTTCAGTCTTGCAAAATACCCGGTGTGCACTGCTCCAAGAGCTCATTTTGCTCTCCCATATCGGTTTCTGCTCAGTTTGAAGGGATGCAGGCTCATGTAATGAGATGATATTAATTTTTAAAAAAATGTTTCTTTCTTGCCTCCAGTCCACAGGAGCTCAGGTCCAGGTGGCAGGAGACATGCTCCCCAACTCCACTGAGAGAGCGGTGACAATCTCAGGGGCCCCCGAGGCCATCATCCAGTGTGTCAAACAGATATGTGTGGTGTTGCTCGAGGTACGGTGAGGGGGGTGGGGTGGCCACACAGGGGACATGAAAGAAATGTTATGTAGCTGAAAATTAGTTTGATACGGAGAATTCAGAGGCTTGACTACACTTTTTAAAGTAATTTACTCCTAGAGTTTCTGCTGTATCCAAAGATTTGTTTCTAAATGTAATTTTTCACATTTAATGTATCCGCATGTTTTTATATTGTTTATGTTTGCAAGTCTGGATTATTAACATTACTGCACTGCTGCAGACACATTTCTTTGCCTTTTAGATGGCAAATGCGACACCAAGTACTCAGTACATGACGCCAGAGACGTGCAAATGTCCTGCACTGACTTAATGTTTGCACAGTCGGGAGGAAAGCAGGTTTCCATAGGTCGAAAACAGCAGCCTTAAGACCTCGTGTGTGGACTTTTGGGTGATTTTTGTTTACAGATAACGAACTGACACATCTGTAAATAGGTTCAGGCCATAAGCTGTACATAAAAGATGTACACAGTCATCATAAAGAAACTCTTTGTTTTTGTGAACTCCTATTCTGAAGCCTCAAATTTGGGGTGTAGTGCCAATTTGTGAACTAATGCTAATTAGCTGGGTTATTACAGTTCATACAAAGACCGGGGACTTAAATATGGATAGCTTTAAATAAATGCTAACTTGAGGATAAAACACTAAAATTTCACTCAGGAAAAACTGAAGTACAGACTTCCTCCAAACCAGAAAATAAACCACACATCAATCTAGTAATACCACAGTCACAATGGAAAGGTTTACTTCACTTGAATTGTATGGTAAAGCCGACAGTGAAGAAACCTTATAGAGCTCAACAGTGAGCTTCCAAAAATCCCATTCCCATTCATATTGTTCATAGGGATTTCGATTATTACCATAATGCTGTGAGTCAACTTACTACAACCTGCGACACTGTGAAACGATGATAATCTCTCCTTTAGAAACCATAACTCGGCATTACACCTATAGTCCATAAATACAGGATTTTTAAGGCCAATACCAGTAGTGATATTGATACCAGTACCAATGCCGATACTGTATTTGGTAGAAACCCAGTATATTGGACAATAAATTTTCTTTCACAGATATGAAACTCAAACAGAGTTATGAAGTTATGTGTCGTTATTTATGAATCCTTACTGAGATAATATGACAGTATAGTTCAAAAGTTACCATGCGTCATTGTCACAACAAGTCATGAATTATTATGCTTGGTCTGATTCTGCTCGTCAGCTGGTTGATCTCTTTGTGGTGTTCCAAACATGTGTTGCCAAGAGGGAAGTTGTGGAGTGCCCTCTGGTGGACAAACTATGCAACAGCAACACTCATAACAGAGCTGAAGGGTGTTTCTCCCATCTGTTCTGTATAGGCCTTTAGAAATGCCAGTACTGACATATGAGATCAACTTTGTTTTAGCAAAAACACAGTTTAGTCGTAACTTTGGGGGGAAAGAATACTCTTCCACTTTCCTGAACTGAAACAGCAATTTCTCTGTTTTGTGAAAGTCACTGTTTAAACCTACGAACATCAGGTTGGTTAGTGAGTGTAAAACTTGCGGTGACTGCAGCCAAGAACTAAGCACCATCAAAAACAATACTACAACCTTACAAACTCTGAAAGCTGTGACAATGAAAAGGAGGGGATTTAGACAGGCTGGAAGCCAATCCCATTTCTAGTGCATTATGGGATAAGTTGTTTCCTAACCCTAAAAAGTAATTATGTACATAGTCTTGTACCTCTGTCTATTTTTATTATTATTATTTTCCTGGGTTTTTTTTTTTTTATCCAAATCTAATTTTCTAATGGTCAGCATGGCTTTACAGTGGTCATGGCTTAGATCAAGGCTTAAAACTCTTTATGTAAGGATCTTATGAAACATTAACAGAGAAAGTTCACTCCTGGAACCGGACTTCTTAAAAAAGTGGGCAGTCACTGCTGAGCTCAATCGATCACTATCTCACATTTACCCCTTATTACAAGTCAAGTGTTAAAATCCCACCCAACCTCAGTTTTAGAGTCAGCCTAAAGATATTACAATTACAGATTTAATTTTTATAGCCATGAAGTGTAGTTTATTAAATCCAAGATTAAACTCAGGATTGTGTTTAAGCTAGTTTGGATCACTGAAAGCTTTAACTTGTGATATTTATATCATCTTCTAATGAAGGTGGATGTTGGTGCAAACTTTCACAGCAATCTGTCTCATAGTTGCTGAGATAATTAAGTGTTGGACTTACCTGTGAACAGCATAAATAGCATTAACCCTTTCACGCACAGTGGTCACTACAGTGGACAGCTATTCAAAGACTGTTTTCTTGTATTTGTGTCAGTGTGTACTTACACATTAACCACTACACTGGACACTGATGTGTCATCCTGATTGAGGTTGTCATAATTCATGCATGACAGGGTTAAAGCCTGATGTATCAGTAAGAAAAATTCACCCAAAAGATCAAAGCAGGAGGCATATATTTGATGTTTTTGACAAAAGTATTGTTACCTTCTTGTAATTCTGTGTCGAAAATGGAAAAAAAAAATGCTTTGGATCAAAGGGCTACACGGTATTTAGGTGTCTCTCTTTTTCTTGCACCATTAATTTGAACTATCTGCACAGCCAGTTCTCCATTGGGCCTTCATGATGGCACCAGCCATGGATACTAGGACATTTGTGACATGACTGTAAGTCTCTAGACTTAAGAAAAACAAAAGTTAAATAACAATATGTTGAGTCATCATTATCCAGTTGAAAGTGGTGTTCCAGGTAAATCCAAGTTTAGTTGTGCACTGAACCACGATTTGGACATGTAATGTCAGCATGAACGCACAGTGAAGAGCACTTTTTGTGTGGGTGTCCACAGGTTGTCTTCCCTAAGGCACTCTCCCTTCTGGTCTCACTTTATGCAACTTCTTTCTTTCTCTCTCTCTATTATTTTCTGTCTTCCCGTTCTAACACTCTCTCCACATCCCGCCCCTTCTTCTTCTTCCCCCCACTCTCTCCTCCTTTGCTCTCCTCAGTCCCCACCGAAAGGTGCCACCATCCCCTACCGCCCCAAGCCTGCCTCCACCCCTGTCATTTTTTCAGGTGGCCAGGTAAGAGCAGACCCACTGGGGGCGTCCACAGCCAACCTCAGCCTCTTACTGCAGCACCAGCCACTGCCTGTTAGTGTCGCACCAGGTTTTACTCACTTTTCCTCCCTTCCTCACTCCCCTCACCCACCCAAATCCCAACTAGCATGAAACCCTCACTGCTTTTATTTGTTTTAAAACTGTCATCCATCACCCCCAGCCACTCGAACCAGAACTGAGATCAATTGCGTTCAGCTCATCTGAGTCAGAGGATCCATCAGGTGACTTACCTTTTATTTAGTGAAAATGGATGCTGGTGCTTCTAGATGAAAATACTCTGCTTAAAAGTCTAAAAGAAAATCAGGAAAAACAAATGTTAAGCTTGATGAAGCTTGGGGAAATTAAACTTTACTCTAAAGCCTAAAACAGTAACCAAGTGACCAAGACAGGAAAAATCCTCTAGAGTAGATACTCTTGGAAACACAGCTTTTTCTTAGTTTGGAACCAACAGCAGTAAAAATACACAAATATACTACTGTAATTCTACTTCAGCCATAAACAGACATAGGGAGTAAAGGAGCTCATAGCAACAGAGCCAGCCACAATGGGGAGGCTCACAGGAGCAAGGTGTGTTGCTATATAAGGTGGTCTGCAGGGGAAGGGAAACTCAGTGGCAGCAGCTAGTGGATAGGAGTAGTATGGCAGGACAACAAATGAAGCAGCAGCTTATATTAATTATATTTTATTCATTTCAAAGTACAATTTTTTATTTTTGGACTCTAATAGAGCAGCTTTGTATGATTCACAGTTAAAAATAATCCCAGTTTATCTTATACTGAGACACGTGCAGCTCCTTTCCTTTTATGGAAATCCATTGGTCAAGCAAGCTATCTTGTGATTGGCCGCTCCTCATTAAAAAACAGTAGGGTGGGGCTTCTCTGCTCAGAGGCGGCTAATGGAAAGCAAGTTTTTTTGTTTTTAGAGTAATCCAAAAACTGCTTTTGAGCTGTAGGTTTTGGCTACAAGTGAGGTGTGTCTGGCTCACTTGTAGAGTGCTAAACACATTTTTAGATCATCTATAACAAAAGGAAGAAAACACCAATAATTTAGAAATCTGTCTGTTTAAAGCAAAAAAAATGTATATTGATATTTGTTAATAGTATTATTATTATTAAGACACACGCGCACAAACACAGGTCTTGCTTTTCTTTACTTTAGCTCCAATTAACTAGAGCTTATTTTTTACTATAGGCTATGTTCCCCTCAGCTTTGCTGATCAGTAGGTTGGAGGCTTTCTATCCTCTGCTATAACAGGACAATGGTGAAAACACCCAGCAAATGGCCTGGGGCAGATTCACACCTGTACCTCTGCAACAGCCTTAGGTATATGAATCACTTGAGAAACACTGTGAGTTAAACTGGCACCCCTGCTTGGTGGTTACATCAATTATAAAACAGGGCAAAATTGTGAAGGAAAAATCTTCAGAGTCATCTAAATTAATAAATATTCACATCCAAAAAGCTTGAATTTGTGGAAACTTGGCTATATTTATATTCAGCTGTGCAAATTACTGCTGGTTGACAAGTCTATGAATAAAAAAACTGCTTCAGCTCTATGTTATTCAGGTCAGGTTTGAGTCAAAAGATTCAATACTTCCCTTTAATTACCTTTAAGAGTGGAAAAACTTAATACAGGAACCCATAACAGGAGTCCGGAGGCAGATTTTTAATTAAAATATTCAGTTATTCAAATAGTTGCAGGCAAAGTTCTTGTGGATTGACTAACTGATTAATCACTTTAACTACATTCCTGTATAGCATCTATAATTTGTTTGTTTGTTTTTAGATTTTAGTGGTTGATGTCAGACTATTGAGAAAGGCAGTAAAATATCTAAAGCAGAAGCCACAGACTTGGTGTGTTTTTATTCTTATATTAAAAATCAGGTTTGTATCTTGTGGGATAAAATTCAATTTTGCTCAGTTCTGACCTCTGTGGCTCTTATAAACCACATGTCCAATAGGACACGACACCTTACTCCCCTCAGGGTCGCTCCTCTGGTTTACTCCACACCCTCCCAATCACCTTCCTGCTGTCTGATTTGTCCCTTTTTTATTTAGTTCAACTGGATTTGATTGATGAATTGTAGGAGAACTTGACAGGAAATCTGTAATGCATGTCTTACATGTAATATGACTCATGAGATATAAAAAAACATTTAAGTCTATGTTGTCCTTGAGCTGTAGAAATGTCGACAGTTCATTTTTTTCTTGATTTATATTTTGTTTCAGTCCACTTTTGTTTATTTAGCTTTTCAGAACTTATTGAATAATGTGTCTTGTGGGATCATAACAGTGAGCTCTTCTCCTCATGTTTGCAGGCGTATACCATTCAAGGACAGTATGCCATCCCACATCCAGATGTGAGTGCCCCGCGAGGCAGTCAACCTTGCACCCTCTATAACTCTGTCTCGCTGCATCCAGATTTTCTTACTTTCTTTCCACCCTTATTAATATTAATTGTTAATATTAATACAGCTTTTATTCTGATATGTTATTTCCTATGTTTCTAACTTTTCTTATTCTTGCCTCTGTGCCCTCTGATTGGCATTAAACCTCATGGGGCTTGGCCTGAAGAAGTTATCAGATTAGTCTTGAAGTTCTTGATGGACTTCAGATCGGCTCCTGACCTCCACTCCATTTCTTTTTACAATTTAATTTTAATTAAACTAACTAACTTTAATTAAACTTTCCATTTGTTGGCATCTTCAAACAAGCTCAAGACGAAGAAGAGGAAAAATGCTGTTTTTGCAAGTAGAAAGGAAACTGTATGGAATCCCAAAATGAGGAATTTTCATTGATTAAAACGGCTGCTTTGATGGTAAAGATGACTTTGAATACAAGAAGGTTTTGAAACTCTCAGTGTTCAACTCACCTCCAATTTGAGTTATTTATCTTAAAGATAATCCCCTGTGGGCAAGCACTTGGTGAGAGTGGGAGGAAAAAGCTCCCTTTTAAAAGGAAGAAACCTCCAGCAGATTCAGGTTCAAGGAGCAGCAGCCATCTGTCATGACCAGTTGGTGGTAAACATTCAAAATGTAAAGTTACAGCTGTTAGAAAATGTAAACTCATGAGCATGATTGATTTACTGACAGTCAGTGAGCGTGAACAATATCATTGACTGACATATGAAAAGGTGATATTAGGCATTAGGGGAAGGTGACATCAGGGGATTACATTGGCAAACATCCACCCATCCATCCACTATCCTCGACTATCTAAAGTTGGATCACAGTTACCTATGCAGCCTATTCCAGATATCCATTTACTGGCAACGCATTACAGGAGGGGATACTTCCTGTAATGCGTTGCCAGTAAATGGATCATTTACTGGCATCCTAACAAGATCCCCAACTCAGCTGGTTGGTTGTTCGCTTGTGGACATTCAAGGCTTCAGTTGCCTAGATAATCCTCTAATGTTGTTACCACCAGGTCATATCTCAAAGGTATTTTTCTCTCTCATTGCTTGTAGCTTTAATCACTCACTTGGAAGTTGAGAAAAGCTTATCCCAGGTCCTGTCCACTTCGCGTCACCAGTAGTGTCGTTGGCAGGTGCTTGAAGTCGTGGAATGTCATTCAAATTCTGCAGTTTCTGCTCAGCAAGTTGCTGCAAATCACTTTCAGTTTGTATGGCTTTAAGTGATAGTCACTAGTTTCATAATTTCATACCCTCTTTTGCTCTCCACACAGACTGTTTATCTGCATTCAAACAACACCTGCTTTAAAAAAAAAAAGGCAAATAAAAATCAGACAAGAAGCACATTACATATGGCAACCAGAATGCTTCTGCTACTAAAACTCTCATCTGTGGTCACCAGATTCTGAATGTGAACCTGTGCAGAGTGATTGATTGATTGCAGAGTTCTATTCTAGAAATGCAGAGTTTCAAGAGTTTAGTTTAACAACTGCAAAGGTCTATTTCAGAACTGCAGCAATTATTTTAGCAAGTGCAGGATTCCAGGCCAGAACAGCACAGTGACATTTTATTCCCTAAACTGCAGTTTCAACATAGACTGTTCCATGTGTAGCAACAGTAACAATGAGGGGCGGGGCTTATGAAATCCTCCCAAATGCTCCAATCTCAGGCCAAGTCCTTCATGAGGTTCTCCTCTTCTTCTTCTGTCTTTCTTTCATGGTCTCTCTCTTTTCTTTCTGTCTTTGTCCTTCACCTGTCAGTGTTGTTACTTCTCCTCAGATCCTTACTTTACTCTTGTAGCATTTCGGACTGACCTTTGTGCGTGCGTGTATGTGTCTGGTGAGCGTGTGCGTGTCAGAGTGCGTTTTTAACGATGACCTCATAGCTCTGCTGTCCTCCTCCTCCCCCCCTCAGCAGTTGAGCAAGCTCCACCAGTTGGCTATGCAGCAAACCCCCTTTACCCCCCTCGGACAGACCACCCCTGCCTTCCCCGGTACGTACCCACCTACACAATGACCCTCTTCACCAAAGATCCTTCTCTCGTTTTTACCTGTAGAGACGAACACATTCTCTTCCTCCTTTTTTTCTCTTTCGCTTCTTTTCCTGTCTCTGTCCTTTCTTTCTTCTTCTCGTTGTTCTCCTCCTAATGGTCTCTGTGGTTCACTGCCATTGACATGGCCTGCTGGTGGTCTGCTCTTGTTGATGTTGAGGCTTCTTTTGTTTTTTGTTTTTCCCTTAGTTTCCTTATTGTATAGAATTGCAGTTGTCTTGGATTTTTCTTCTTCAAAAGTTAGAACTCAAATTTGTGTATTGCATAGGCTCTGCATAGGGCTGAGCCACATTCCCAGTGACATGCGTTTGCTGCTGGTTTATAGATAACATAGTATTTTATAGTAGATAATCGCAGTTTGCCTCCTTAACGTGCCAAACTGTACTTTATGTCCTTTCCCTTTCCTCCACTCTTTCTGTCTGCTTCCTGTGTTCAGCAGCAGGTCTGGATGCCAGTAACCAGGCCAGTACTCATGAACTCACCATTCCCAATGATGTGAGTACATTTGTCATGATATGCAGACACCCAACAATGCGCTTTCACTCACCATTCGTCACTTTCATTTTTTCCTGACGAAAAGGTTTAACGAAACTTGCAAACAGCAGTGGTTTAAAATGAGACATTTTTCACGAAATCTGACAGAGAATCAGGTTATCCATTATCAGGCTTCAGGCAAGTCAATATTGTGAATGCTGTTGCAGAAATACTGTTGTCTTCTTCAGTCACACTTATTCAGCAGTTTGGGTAATTTGGGCCCACTTTCTGCTGTTTTGTCACTCCCTAAAGCTATAATCGGGGTGAATGCTCAAAACTGCTACAAAGGAATAAATAAAACAACAGAAAGTCTGAATTAAACTGGTAAAACTGGTTATCAAAGCACAAACTCCCAGACATGCTCTGTTTTATCATCTTTTCACATAGCTTCCTGCTGAAGTTTCCAGCTATGCAATGTGACAGCAATTCAACTGCAACAATTATAGACAAAGTGCAGCCAAAGGCAGTTAGCTTTGCAAAGTGAATGTCCTTAATGGAAAAGACTTGTTGGACCTAAATAAGGAGCATCTAAGTTATAGTTGAAAAGCTGTCAAAGACTGGCCAGTACTCACACGCTCCACTGAGAATCAATCAAATGTCTCTTTTATGTCCCATCCTCTTTTCTTCCCAGCTAATAGGCTGCATAATCGGACGCCAGGGAACCAAAATCAACGAGATCCGTCAGATGTCTGGGGCGCAGATCAAAATAGCTAACGCCATGGAAGGGTCATCGGAACGCCAGATTACCATCACAGGGACTCCCGCCAACATCAGCCTGGCCCAGTATCTCATCAATGCAAGGTCAGAGATCAGTGACTGTTTGACTGCAAAAATAGTCCAAACAAAGAGAAAAATGTGAAAAACTTCCTCCTTGTGAACATGGATGATATCTTTTGAATTAGTGCCTAATTAGCTGCTCTCACTTTGTCAAGATTTTGCAAAAGCACTTTTTTCTTCTCTTAATGAGCTCTCAGTGAGTGTTGTTTGTTTATTTTATTCTTTGTTTTTAATTGCCTTTCCATCAATGTTTTGCTTTGTAACATCACATGTTTTACTACCATAACTGTTTAAAATTACATCATAAATAAATAGTAATGTGCAAGAGTTTTGAGCCATCCCCCATTTCTTTATATTTTAAATTGTATATTTAGGCTCTTTGTTTCTAGCAGCCTATAACAAAGGCAAATATTTCTATAACTCAATCTATGAAAAATACCAAAGATAAATATAAAATGGTATTTTAAAACATAAAAATGCATAAAATAGTACTTTTGAGTTACCGAACTTCAAATACATCTGTAAAAATTTTAAAAACTATCTACAGCAGATGAACAATATCTGAAAATCATGTCCTTAAGAAACTGTAAAAAATCCAGTAAACACCTGATACAGGACCTGAGCGATACATTTGGACCTTTAGAAATGGTCTCAGTTGAAGGGTGGCAGTCAATAAGCCATTTTTAAGGAAAGGAAACGGGGAAATGGGGTGAGGTATGCTGAATTACACAAGAACTGGACTGAAAATCATTTCCAATCATTCTCCTTTAGGTTCAGAGACGTGGCGGCTATGTGGACTGACCCAACTTCCATGACCACATCCTGAGATCCCTGACTGGCTCCTCCGTTTGGCCCTTTCCAATGACTGACTACTGCAGACAACCCTGATGAAGCCCTTCGGACTCTGGCTCTGGCTCTCCGAAAACCCTGACCACCTCCCCACCCTGGTTCAAAGCACCTCAGGGAGGATTGGGTGCTCACTTTTGTTTCAGAGAGCCACATTAAATTAACAAAAAAAGAAAAAAAGAAAATGGATAACAAAAAAGAAATTCTCTGTTGCTTAGATTTTTTAGAGAACTGTTGAAGCATGTTGAATGTTTATTAGGAACAACTTGTGTTACTCTTTCTTCTTTTTCTCTCTATCTCTTGCTTTTGCTTTCTCTCTGTCAGTGCTGCGTCATAGAACATCATTTAAAAGTAAAAAAAAAGTACTAGTAAAAGACTGAACGTTTTTTGTAGGACATAGTTATTTGCATATAATAGCTGCTCAGTGATGCTATCGGTAGAGTGCGTGGTGGGATGTAGCCAAATTATCAAATTTTGATAATGTATTTCTGAAAAGACAAAAAAATTGGACTGTTCTGCTTTTGTCCTAATTTGCATCTCTGTCGAATCTCTACCCATGACTCTTTGCTGCATCACATGACCCTTTCAAGCCAATGGTATCACTCCTAGAGCCTCCCTTCTCATGTTAATTTCCTAGGTTTGCATTATATTGCATGTTTTCAGTGTTGTATTGTCGCGTATTTCAGTAAGCCTGTTCCGTGTACTTCAGATGTTATTATTATATCTTTGTTTTCCTGTTCTTTTCCGCAAACTGTTTTCAGCATTTTTGGCCACTCACGTCTAGTTCTACTCCCTGTCCAGACAAAAAACCTTCCGACACAGCCTCCTTCTATCAACACCGAATATTAGTATATAGATGCATGAATGGGAATTAGTGAATAACCAGTGGCTAAAACACTGACTGAAATTTAAAATGATTGTTTACTAACTTATTATTCTACTGTATTTGTTTTTGTATGAGGACTCTTGTGACTTAGCACATTAGTCGACTACGCGGCGCTCATGCAATAGACCACTCAACACTTTACTCTGGACTGCCTCTGATGTAGGGAGGATTAGTTGGACTTAAAAGCCAAGCGTTGCGTCCAAACCTTTCGGCTTCTTTCCCTTGTTTTGGAAAAAACTTGCTAGGCTGAGAGAGGTTTCTAAAAAATTAAAACTAAGAAATTGGAGGGAAAGAAGCCGAATTTTAATGGCACAGAGGCCTAGACGTTTGGACGAAGCCAGATGGTATTTTTTGGGCCAAGGAATGTTCAGGGGTTCATTGGGGGGAACCCGTGGGGCCTGGGCGGACGTGACCACTCAGTCTCTTTTTCACGATTGTTCATCTCGTCATGTTCTTTTCATTGTCATGCGGTTGATTTTAACGCTTTAGGTTTGAATGTCATTTTATTGTCGCGACTGTGTCAGCAACATAATTGTTTTTATTTTAAAAGTAAAAAGAGGACAGGTTGGATGACAATTCCTGCTTTGCTGTTTTCTAGTAAAGCCAGCATGTATTTATTTATGGTGTGTTGATGCACTTATGAATTTTCATTCATTGATCATGAACATTAAGCTAAGTTAGTTTTGTTGTATTGTACTTAATATGAGAGGGAGGTGTGGGTGATATTTGGTATGATTCAGTAATTCAACTTCTCCCACCATCTTCTGCTGAAGATGCGCTAAAGATAATAGACAGCTTTGGGTCATCTTTACTTCTGAGTTTCAGCTAAGCTCTTTTCAGCGTTGACGCTAACAAACAGCTGTTGAATGTTATTGTCGACTCACATTATCTGCCATCCAACACAGAAACTTTCTGCATTCACAGAACGTTTGTTTTATTGCCAGTAGCCTACACTGAGCTTAAAGGAGAAGTTTAACAGTTTGGGGGAAAGCTTTTAGGGAAATATGCTTATTTCTGCCTTTTTACATTGAACAATTGATGTTTGCATGCTAAACACTGACTAGCACAAGTCTATGAAGCTTATAAGCACATAAAGACTTTTAAATTGTATGCAGCACCTTATTTATACTATTAGAAATGGTCAAATCTTTTTGCTAAGCTAAGCTAACTGGCTCCAAGCTAAAGTTTCAGATCCCCTTTTCTTTTTTTTATGTACCAGTGGTTCCTGTAGTTCATCCCACAAGAAACCATAGACAATCTAGTTGTCTCTGTTTTTCATGCTAGGTTAAGTAAGCTTACTGCTAACTTAGCCTAGCTATAAGTACACAAATAAGCATATTTACCAGAAGTGTCTATTCCTAAGACTTTTAGGTGTGTTGATGACATAAATGGACCAAATGCTGTATCAATATACTGAAGGAGGCATAGTCAGTGATAATTCTGCAATAATTCTTACATTTTGATGTGAACTCAAGTAGTAGTGATAGAAATGACATTTGGGATTCGTGTTTCTTTTTGTTTTCACTTGTCATAGCTTGTATTCTAATGGGAATGTTTGTCAAATTACAAGAAATTTTGTTTTTTGGCAAACTTGGTTTTTTTGGGGTTTTTTTTTTAGAACTGTTAGCTAATACCTGTTAAGAGGATATTCTTTCTAAAATTGCCCACAACACTGTAATGGTGAAAAAATATCCTCAAGGGTATTGTGGCTCTTATAAAACAGTTATCAGTGCATGCTGAAATGTTTGCTTAAAACGTGAATAATCAATGACTAGACAGCCGGAGTGTGCATTTTACAAATTTAATCTTGTTGTGTTTTATGAATTTGATTAATAAGCAGGAATATTGACTTGTAAGTGATGGCAGTGTGACTTCAATAACATCAATTTTCATGTGTTACTCAGTGTTTGAAAACTGTATTTACATTTGTGTATATGCCTGAGTATACTGCGACTTTGAAACAAACTGCAACTAATGCAATAATAGGGTGCAATGTGCAATTATTTATTCAGTTTATTATTAGTATAGATACAGAAGAGTGGTGTAGCTTGTTTAAAAAAATGTTTTTTTGAGTTTTATCCACTTTTCGTTTGGTGGCAACAGCGGGGAAAAAAGAATGGCTAGACATATTTTTTGGGGGGTTTGTTCGTTTTTCAGCTTTTCTTTGTGTGTATTGCAGTTTGGGGGGGAACAAAATGATAGAACTTTGTAACTATTTTCAATTGATTTATTTGCTATGTGCAGATCTATATTAGTTGTGAGTAATTACATAGGTTTTAATTTTACAGTGTTGGTAAGTATACAAACAAATAAAGTTTCATTTTTTTCTTTCTGTGACTTGCCTTTTGACGTCTTTCTCAATTATTTTTTTCTACAACAGCTGATAAAAATCCCATAGAGACATTTTGAAAGTTCTTGAATGAAGTTAATTATTGTGCCACAATGAAATTACGATAATTAGATGATGAGATCTTAATGGGAAGCTCATCTGTCCTTTTTTGAAGGTTAGGTTTTGCATAAATCAGATTAAAGAAAGTCACCTAATTATTACCAAAGCTGCAGCATGCTTATTGTTTAGAGAAATGGTTCTAAAGTAAGGTTAGAGGGACCCTGTGAGGTCTTCTTACAGTTCTGCAGCCAAATGAGGGATAACTGTAATTTCTTAATGACCATTGACTATAATTTGATTTTAATTCATCCTAATTAAAGAATGAATTAAAATATTATCTTAATCACAGTCTCCTTTTGTTCCACCTACAAAGACGGTAAGATAAAATCATAACTCAACGGGATGAGAGATCTCTTGGGATAAATTACGATCAACGAGGGGTGTATTAAAAACCTGTGTGGATGTATGAAGTTTAATGTATGCTTGGCTGGACCGCAATGAGCTCTCTCCAAAACAACAACAACAAACAAAACAAATGAACCTGTGTTTAAAGTTTAATGCCAGTAAAGCTTCTACAGTGAGTTCAGGTTTTCACTCTTTGCCCATTGAAAGCTTACTTGCAGTAACCATTGAAGCTCTTTCCTAAACTAAGTTTTTATCATATTTCAGTCCTGCTAATAGAACAAAATGACTGGATGTGCATTACAAGTTGGGACAGTGGTTTCAGCCTATGTAGCTACCCTTGGAAAAATCAGTAAACTGTTCTCATGGTTGCTGAAATATGACTTTATTGACATAGACCTAGGTGTCAAAACCATAATTAATTATTAGAGATTATTGAAGGTACAGGGGAGGTCATCAAATGTCTTTAAGAGTTCATGTATAGGCAAAAACAAAGAAGTATGATGAGGTATAAAGTTAATGTGGAAGATCTGGTGCAAGTCCAGTACCTTAGTTACACACTTCATAACATTAACCAGATTCCCATTAAAATTTTATGCAAATTTTAACAATGTTTTCTGGTTATCTGCTCCACAAAATGCTAATATAGACTCACTGGCCACTTAATAGGTGTTCATCTGCTTAAAAAAGGCAAATGTGTAATCAGCCAATCACATAGCAGTAACTCAGTGCATTTAGTCACGTAGACACAGTCAAGATGAACTAACTGCTGATCTTCTGGGATTTTCGCACACTACCATCTCTAGAGTTTACAGAGAATGATCTGAAAAAAGTGAGCAGTGAGCAGCAGTTCTCTGTGTGAAAATACCATGTTGATGTCAGAGGTCAGAGCAGACTGGCCAGACTGCTTCAAGCTGGTAAGGTGGTAAATAAACACTTGTTACAACCCAGGTATGCAGAAGAACATCTCTGAAGACAGGACACATCAAGGCTTTTAAAGCCATCGCTTTTTTCCCTGGGAACTGGATGATTTCTACATCAGTGCTTTCTGTAATTTCACATTTCATGCTGCAGCAGACATATCTCTTTCTGAAATGTTGAAATGAGGCTCATGCATCTCCTATGAAGCCTTTGTTTTCCTCTGCAAAGTGTTTCCCTCCACCCCTAGTAAGAAAACGGGTCCGATACCACTCCTTTGTCAGGAATCTTTGCTGTGTACGCCTTTAAATTTAATCAGCAGACACACAGAGTAATGTCCAGAACACTCCTAAAATACTCTTTAACACCAACAATTACATGTTAGATGGAAATCTTCTCTCATCTGCAGCTTCACTGCTAAAGGGGTACCCAGTGCACTAAAAAGTGATGGATCTGGCTAAACATACATCTGAATTTCTACGTGGCTTCAACTAAAGTCGTGTACTTCACATTTGTTCTCATAGTTTACTGACAGTCAATTCATTTCCTTTTTTTCTAAGGGTATTGGCATACCTGCATCTGATTAGTACAGTACCTCTTTTAATGTACAGCTTCTCCTCTTTCATTAATATATCATATGTATGGACAGCATTTGTTCTAGACAGCAGCAGATTGAGATCCAAAGATTCCTTCCTCACTGCAGTGAAAGACTCCCTTCAATGTAACATCTTGATATGAGCTAGCTGTCTTTGAACCTGCAAATTGCTTTTTCAGAGTGCAAGCTGAACATCCAAACCTGCAGACAGTTCACAGGCAGCTCCCAAACAACTGAGTTTTTCACCCCATTGGAGTAAATCATACAGCGATCTCCACTGAAACTAAATTATGTAGGAAGCTTGTATGCAGGAAGCACATAAAATCAGGATGTCAGTTTTAATTTCTTGTATGACTCTTCTATAAAACGTTGTTCCAAGATTTAAGGCTGAAGAGATCTGAAATGACAGAAAATTGGTCCTATTTTATGTTGCATGGGAGAGTGGGAACACTAAAGGCTTAAAACTAAGCACAGGACAATGCTGGAAAATATAAGTTTAATGCTTTTGATGCCACAGCTTTAGAGAAAAATATAATAGCTCCTGGGCTCTCGGCTGGACTAAGGCCCAATTGAGATTTTTTGGGTGATCGCCAAGAAGCTGCCTGAGAAATTTAGAAGTGGGCAGGCTATAATCACAGGCAGGGATCCAGTGGAGAGCTTTGCAGTGTGTTGCAGATTTTATTGTGCTGCTGACAGTGTGCCTGACTTAGGACCTCCTGACACACGACAATCACACTGTACCATCAGGAAAGTCTTCAGGGAGACCTAAGCACTTCTGAGAGAAAGGATAGTGATTTATATATGTCAGCGCCGAAGCGATGAAACCAAAGTGAAACAAAAAGAAGTGAAGAAGTTGCCTACAAAGCAGTTGGAAGGTGACACTTTTTAAAATATGGTAATTGTTCCTCATCTTTTTTATTTTATTTTCAGTCCTCCTCAACTTAGAAACACAGAGGTTTCCTAGATGTTTTACCTGAAAATGGTATAGAGGACAGTATATCCACCAGGTTTAGCTTTATAACATGGTCGCAAAATACCAGTGCCACACGGCCATGCATTCGTTTTGAATAGCTCCCTTTTTTTGTCTCTTTGCTCTAAACATGCAGAAGTACGCTGCATGCTGCACTTCCCTTCTATATATTCATTTCATATATTATATAGATGACCAGATTTAATGCACAGGTGAGAGCTGGACCCAGTTATTTGGACTTGATCATGTTTCTCGAGTCTAATCACAGAATCTAATTAAGTGTACAAAATTACATGTAACACCAGCACACTAAATGTCCTTCACAGTTCACAGGTTTCTTCTGAGTGTGCCACATGCAGTGTACAAACAGTTTAACAGCAGATGAACTCAGTGAATGTGTGCATGTGTGAGATTGTTCCTGTTCAAGTCGTGGTTGTGCAGACCAGGAAGATTGCAGGCTGCAATTTTCTCCAGAACCGGTCATCCAGAAAAAACAAGTGAGTTTATCTCATTTATCTCAATAAACCGGAGAGAAAAAGATAAACGAAATTAAATGTCCAGCTATCTTTGAACAGATCTGAGTCTCAGACCACCACAGTCGAGTCATGTTTTAAAAGTTATAACTTTGCGGCTGGATTTCATTTTTTCCACACGTTTCAAACCCTTCAAATTGTTTTGTTTCAAGGTTAAGGGTTGGCCTTTAACCTTGAAAGGCCAACCCTTTTGATCAGGATATGAGTTCTGCTTTTAGTTTTGATAGTTAACTTTGCAGTTCTAATCAGAAGTTTACATGCACTCATCTTGGGCATGAATGTGATGGTATTTTTGGACTTTTAATGATTTCTTTAAATTGTTCTTTTCCAGCATGGAATGATTGTGCATCATACATCTTTAATGACTTTAAAAAACAAGAATTGGGTTTGCATACATTATCTTTGGTTTTCTCTAATCTACAAAGGGTCAAAAGCATATATTCACCTAGAGCTATTAAAAGGTGGTTCTGAAGGTTCTACATTTACTTTTAACTTGACATGGCCTGTTAATTTCTTGTTAGCAATCTTTATTAGCTAACTGGTAGTTTGTATTTGCAGCATAAAAAGGATTTATTTGACAGCGCTCATTGGATTGACCAATACTCAGAACAACGGGAAGGTGAAGATCTATTAAGGAGAATTATTAGAGTTACAGAAGTCGGGAAGGTCTCTTGGAGTCATTCCTAAACTGCTGCAGATTCCAAGATCATCACTTCAAACAATTATACTTAATTACAATTTATTTGGAAGTATCGCCATTTGTCCAAGGTCTAGAGGAAGAGCTGTCACCCTCAGATGAGAGGAAACTGTTTAGGAGATTCAGGAACAACCCAGGAACCACCAAGGCTCAAGTCTCCTTGAAACTTGTGGAACACCAGCATCACTATCCAGAGAGGGTGTCGACCAAGTGGGAAGTCACAAGAACAAGCCAAATGTCTTCTGGAGAAATTTTTATGGTCAGATTGAGGTCTTGAGTCACAATGACAAGAAGTATGAGTAAAGGTGAGACTTTCAAACCTAAGAACACTGTATCAGCTGTTGTGCATGGTGTTGGTAGCATCATGCTCGGGCTGTTTTGCTGCCAGGGATATGGTACACAGGACAAAGCAGATAGACTAATGAAGAAGGAGGACTACCTCCAAATTCTTCAACTTCACCTCAAATCAATCAAACAGCTAGATGGTTGAAACTTGGACACACTTGGGTGTTCTAACAGGACAATGATCCCAAACACATCAAAACTGATTTTGGAACAGACAAAGCGGGCCAACAAAACGTCTGAAATGGACTTCACAAACCCCGGACTTCAACCTGATTGAAAATTATTGAAAAAAAGAGAAGACAAGGATCTATATGTGTATATATATATATATATATATATATATATATATATATATATATATATATATATATATATATATATATATATATATATAGATCCTGTGTGGATTACGGAAAATTAAAAATAAATCCAAATGTTTTAAGAGGCTTGAAAGTGCAATAATGTCAATGAATCACAAAGACAGCCAAATAAGCATGCCTGTATGTCTGTGCTTCCCCCTAAACACAGAGTGGAGCAGTCAGCGGTCACTTTAATGGAAAACTTTTATTGAAAATATGAGGACCACTCAGCCAAATGACCTCAAACTCAGCACTTTACTTTCTCGTGTCCCCAGCTTTACACTTGCCAAGTTTGAAATGGATCAGATAAAATGTTTTTCAGCAAGAAAAGAACAGATAGATGGACGAATTCAGAGAGATGTCTCATTTCTTTAGTATGATAAATGCAAACCTTGAGATGAGTTTGTTTCTTTTCTCAAAAGTAGCCCCAAACCCTCTGAGAGCTGGACTTTAATCCTGCTTTCATCAGTCTGTCTCTCTGTGCTCTTCTCACTTAATTTACCCTTAATAAAGATTCAATAAAGGTTTGTCCGACTGGCCTCGTCCTAAAGTTCTCTGCCCCAGTGTTGGCTCAGGGTATGAATGTTGGAGCCTGTCCATGCTCTCACTTAGCAATGCTGTAAGCTGCTTATAGACAACCTTCTCTCTAATGCAAACGACTTTTTATCAAAGCAATGAGGACAGCAATGACATACAGATCTCAAAAATGCTCCAAATTTTTTGTGAGCCAGGATCTCGCCTGTCCTGGTCCTCTGTCACAGGGTCACAGAGCTAAAACATGCTGTGACTGAAAGCAACTGGAAGCAGACTGAGCAAAATCCAATGTACCCTCTGCAGCCTGAAATCATTATCAAATGTACCGAGTGTGGCTTTGGAGAGGTCAATATATACTGTAGGGCAGTGCGGTGCTGCTTTCAGAGAGTGACTTTACAATGTCATCTATAACAAGCCAGGCAAGAGGTGTCAAAAACAGTATCTTTGTTCACAGGAAGTAACGTCATCTTTTGCAATTCAGCACTGATACAGCAAATGTGAAACATGACAGAAGTACTCTGTCTCTAATACTTATCCGACACTTTAACTGGCCTGGCTCCATATCATTGTGATCCTGAGGAGGACTGAATTTATTTAAGACAGGATACCATGCAGGAATTTTGCCAGGAGCCTGACAAGATGAGTAAGGATGTTAAACAAATGCCTTGGCAAGTTTCACTAAGCTTAAATGGCGGCAGATGTGAAGTAAATCTATCACCTAAGAGGCAAAGAAAAAAAATAAACAAAAAGCCGCCATTGAGCTGTTACAGCATTTATCAGCGTGCCTAGGACGGGCTGTGGATGCAGCCACAGTAAAAGCAAACTCATGCACACTGAAATGCTTCACTGGTCAATACAATCAATGATTCTGCCTTTCAGCAAAATTGACGGGGCTGAACTCTGCACATGGCTGCCATTTAATCATACAGATGCTTTGCAAAGCGCTGCCTGCATTCAGGCAGTCTTTGCATGTCCACCATACCTTCAAAAAGGTCTTTTGTCACAGCCAGTGTGACAGCATTGAAGTCCTCCATCGGGGCAGGACAATTGTAATCAATGTTTATGAAGAATGACAGAGAGCGGCATGCAGGGCAAGCAATCAGTCACACACAGAGCACGGGGACAATAGGGTGGCAGTAGGTTAACAAAACAAGGCGCAGGGACCTCCAGACTTTTTTAAATGGGATGTTCATGAAGAGAATAAAAAGTTTATTGTTCCTTTTCATTAAAATGGATGCTCAGTATACTCTAAGTGGGCTAATAAGTGGGCAACTTCAATGGCAGAGTACAAAACACTCATTAATTTAGTTTGTCGTGCCTTTTGGGGCTGCAAAAGTGCTCATTGCAGTGTTGTTTCTTTTTAATAATCAAACAAATACAGAATGGGGTTAAAATATACATCAGAGAGGGAGAGAAGATGTCCCAAAGAAAAGGTTTAGCTGTCATTCAAAAGTGCAAGCAAGCTTGAAATTTGAATTTGATACATCAGTAGGTGCCGGGAAATAAAGAGATAATGCACGTGGACTGATTTACACAATAGGGGAGTTGCAAAAACTCATTTTTAGGAGCTCAGCCAATCATTTAGTGGAGTGAATGCCACATATGATAAGCAGAACGTTTGTAGATATGCAGTTTGTCAGAAGCTTTCTCTGCATAAAACCCCCCAAAATGAATTCAGAATTTACAACACGGATGCATGCATTCATGTTTTCCAATGTTCCATTCTTCATTTTTGGTGAGCTGGTGATCTGAGTTTCCTGTTCTAAGCTGACAGCACTGGTTCTGCTCCTGCTGAGATTGAGTGATTCATGCAGGTTGTCTTGACAACTTCTAAATGCACGGAGTTGTTTCATTGTGATTGCGAGTGCCTAAACGTCATTCTATATAAACTTATGGCCAGTGTGTGTATTGTTTTTTATTAGCAATACGCTCTAACCATTTAAGCTAACCAGTTAGCTATAAATCAGCAGGTATACCTAATAAAGTGGCCAGTGCCTGTAACTTACAAACTGCAGACATTGAAGCACCACGATCTAACCATCTGAGCTAACCAGCTAGCTTCATGCCCCCAGTGTACCTAATGAAGTGGTCAGAGAGTATAATTTACAAGAAGACATGCTGACATTGTTGGCTGTTCCTGAGCTTGAACCCATGAACCCCCTCAGTGTTGGCTCTGGCATCAGGCTCTAGCCATCAGAGCTAACTGGCTAGCTTCATGGGCCGTGGTGTACCTAATAAAGTGGCCAGTGAGTGTGATTCACTAATTGCAAATATTTAACCAAAGAAAAGAGAAGAGCAAACAAGTCTTTCACTGCAACTTTTTGACCAGCGTGTGGATTGAACCCTGTATTTAATAATCTGAGCTAACCCTTCAGCTAAACACAAATAGCTGTATGTACTAAAGTGATCATTGAGTGTTAACTTACAAACTTACAGCTTTACATCATAAACTACACATGAGCAAATTTCCCTAATAAAGTGGGCAGCTACTACAATAGTTTTCCATCCTCTGTTCCTTGTTTAGATGAGTAACTACATTTGAGCAATTTTGGGATATATATATACATATATATATATATATATATATATATATATATATATATATATTGTGGCGAGCTCAGACAAGGAGGAGACGGAGGTATCGTTTGGTCTTGCTTCCCATGAGCTAGCCAGGGAGCACAGCTGTTTATTAACATTTGCAGAAGAACACTGCCGCTAGCTAACTGCTCAGCGCAGCAACAACAACACACAGGGTGTCCTCTGACACCGGAAGGACACACCGTCGCAGTGAGAGGGCGTCACCCGTCACAATGGCAACATAGACAAAACATAACTGTACAAACAGAACCCCGAACAGCCCTGACCCGCTACATAGCCCCCACCTAAGGGGTCAGTCGTCCCCGACGACCCCATTACCCCACACAAAATCCTGCAAATTGCGGTTGAAGCGCTCAACCAAGCCATTGCTTTGTGGGTGGAGCGGTGTGGTTCTCGTCTTCTCCACCCCCAGTCGCCGGCAGATCTCCCCGAAGACCTTCGATTCGAAGTTACGCCCCTGGTCACTGTGGAGCTCAGACGGGACCCCAAAACGGGTGAAAATCTCCTCCACCAGCTTCTCGGCCGTCGTCATTGCGACAGTCCATAGCCACCAACACATACCGGTTCCCTGACTCTTTGACGGGGAAAGGCCCTAGGACGTCCACTCCCACTCTTTCCATTGGGGCCCCCACCAGGTACTGCTGAAGGGGGGCAGTGGAGCGTTGAGTTGGGCCCTTCTGTGCCGTGCAGGTGTCACAGCAGTGCACATGAATTTCCACATCCCGTCGGCAGCCAGGCCAGTAGAACCGTCCCCTGAGGCGGCGGAGAGTTTTGGCGTTCCCATAGTGTCCTGCCCCCACCGAGCCGTGGACCAGCTCAAGCATTTGCGACCGCAGCGACCAAGGCACCAACAGCTGCAGGAGATCTCTGCACTGACCGGGGGCCCGCCATCTCCGGTACAGGAGGCCGTCGTGGGTCTCCAGATTGTTGTGCTGGGAGTAGTAGGCCTTCACCTCGGGCTCCTGTCCCGACACCCCCGTCCAGGCGGGGCGTTGCGCCGCCTCTAGCCAGGCCCCCACCTAAACCAACGTCGTGTCGGCCTCCTGCTCCCGCTTCAGCTGCTGCGTTGTCAATGGGAGCCACCCCCCTCCGCCGGTTGTGGCCTGAGCAGTAGCCACCCCCAGCACCTCCTGGGCCCGCTCCTCCTGTCGCAGGCAGTAGCGGCACTCGGCGGCTATGCAGGGCTATCTGGAGAGGGCATCAGCGTTGCCATGCTGTCGACCTGCCCAATGCTGGATCTCGAAGTCATAGCCCTGAAGGACCTCCAGCCAGCGGGCCACCTGCCCTTCTGGGTGTTTGAAGTTCAGGAGCCAAGTCAGAGATGCATGGTCAGTGCGCAGGAGGAACCAGCAGCCGTGCAGATATGGCTGGAAGTGCCGCACCGCTAGCACTACGGCGAGCAGCTCCCGCCGGGTCACGCAGTAGTTCCTCTCGGCTCGCCCCAAGGCACGACTGAAGTATGCCACCACCTGTTCTCCAGCCTCGTCCTGCTGGGAAAGGACCGCCCCGACTCCTACATTGCTAGCATCAGTGTCCACAATGAAAGGTTGCCGGGCGTCGGGGTAGGCCAGGACTGGGGCTCTGGTGAGGGCCTCCTTCAGCTGTGCAAAAGCCGCAGCACAGGCCTCCCCCCAGCCAAACAGCTGTCCCTTATCAGTCAGGCGGTGGAGGGGGCTGGCCATCGTCGCCAACCCCTTGATGAACCGACGATAGTAGGAGGCTAGGCCCAGGAAGCTCCGCAGTTCTTGGACATTTGAGGGAGTCGGCCAGTCCCGGACCGCAGCCACTTTTGCGGGGTCAGTGGCGACACCTCGAGCGCTGATCACATGGCCCAAGAACGTGGTCTCTCTCGCCAACAGCCGGCATGTCGCGGGGTTGAGCCGCAGCCCAGCTCGTCGGATGGCACTCAAGACCTCGCTCAGGTGAGACAGTGCCCTGTCGAAGTCGCCACCGTGCACCAACAGGTCATCCAGG
The DNA here is from genome assembly GCF_964374335.1 of Astatotilapia calliptera. Lineage (NCBI taxonomy): Eukaryota > Metazoa > Chordata > Actinopteri > Cichliformes > Cichlidae > Astatotilapia > Astatotilapia calliptera. The sequence goes on along the minus strand of NC_137443.1, from coordinate 24,844,947 downwards.
TACACAACGCAGCGGCTACGAGGGATATCCACGAGCACCCTCTCCATCAGCCTCTCAAACGTCGCTGGCGCATTGCAGAGCCAAAATGGCATGACCCTGAACTGCCACAGCCCCTGTCCAATGGTGAATGCAGTCTTAGGCCTTGCATCGGGGGCTAGCTCCACCTACCAGTAACCGCTGCGTAGGTCGAGGGAGCTGAACCAATTGGAGCCGGTAACGTAATCTAGGGCCTCGTCGATCCGCGGCAGCGGGTATGAGTCCTTCTTGGTGACTGCATTGAGACGGCAAAAGTCCACGCAGAACCTCGGGCTGCCATCCTTCTTCCCCACCAGAACCACGGGTGACACCCATGGGCTATTGGACGGCTCGATCACCCCAGCCGCAGCCATCACACGGATCTACTCTTCCGCTACCTGCCGTTTTGAGAGGGGCAGCCGGTGTGGGCGCAGACGGATGGGCTGAGCAGAGCCGGTGTCGATGGTGTGCTGGACCAGACTCGTCTGCCTACAGTCTTTGTCACTGGCGGCAAAGATGTCCACATTCTCGTCCAGGAGGCACCTCAACCGCTGGCGCTGGTCGACGTTGAGGCCTACGCTGCTGCACTGCCAAAGGTCATCAACAGCCTCGATGGTCTCAGTCGAGGGAGGTTGAGGCTGAGGCTGAGGCAAGTGGAGATGACCCGGAGCCACCTGCATCCGAAATCTGCTGAGCGGCAGCTGCCTGACGCCTGTCTCGTCTGGTCCCCGCTCCCTGCTTTTGGCCCTGCTGGAGGGCAAAAGTCTCTGCGCCAAGAGTGATAGCCAGCTTTGCGGTGTCGACGCAGGCCCCCCAGTGGCTCAGCAGATCCAGGCCAATGATGCACTGGTCTTGAATGTCGGCGAGCCAGAAGTCGTGCACCAGCTCTAGATCCTTCACTAGGATCCGCAACGGTTTCTTCCCCCGCATAACGGTTTTCTCCCCCGTCACTGTCATCAGCTGGGTGTCTGTGGGCAACCAACGCTTCACCAGTGGCCCGGATGTTTCAGGGAGCACGCCAGGTCGTATCAGGGAAATGGTAGACCCCATGTCCACCAGGGCCTGGCATGGCAGGTCCTCAACACAGCAGCTCAGGTAGAGTCCCTTGAGGTGCCCAACTTGGCCCACCACTGTGCATCGTCCTTGGAGGGGGGCAGGAAGCTGGAGCGGTGGTCCCCTCGCTACACTGCTCCCTCCTCATTTCCCTGAGGCTGCGTAGTTCCGGTCTTCGGGGCTGGTGCTGGGCAGTCACGCGCCACGTGGCCAGGCTCATCGCACCGGTAGCAGCGGTCGACGAGGATGCCTCCGGGGCACCGAGGGTTGCAGCTGGGACATCTCGGCGACCTCCCCCTCCCCGTCGCAGTCTGCGGCTCTGATTTGGGGGTAATTTGGGGGGGGGCACCTCCTGGTTAGGTCGCGAGGTGAGCACCGGCTCGGCCCTTTCAACCTCAAGGAGCACCTCACGGAGGGTCTGAGGCATGGCCAGGCGGACATGTTGGCGTAGTCGCTCTGGGAAAAGTCCTCGCAGAAAAGCATACAGGCTTAGCTCCTCACGGGCTGCTGCTGGAAACTCCGGGTAGCCATGACGAGCATACAGCAACACGTCTGCTGCAAAGGTGCCCAGGCTCTCGCCTGGTCGACGGCTCCGGTTGGCTAGCTGCTCTCTGCTCTGATCAGTGGAGTGCCGCTGCCCGAATCGCCTCTCGAGTGCCGCGGTGAGGGCCTGGAGCTCATGCTGCTCTGCCGGGGCTAGGTCAAGGAGTATCTGCAGTGCATCTCCCTCTAATGCTAGCGCTAGGTGTGTAGCAGTCTCCTCTTCGCTCCAGCCACTATGTCTGGCGGCTAGTCGTGGTAGGCATAACTGCTCGCGGTTGGGGGCTCGGCATGTGGCCCATGAAGCATTGCCCTAGCAATATATAATATATATATATATATATATATATTAGGGGTGCAACGATATTCGTATCGATATTGAACCGTTCGATACAGTGCTTTCGGTTCGGTACGCATATGTATCGAACAATACAACATTTGTAATTTATTTTATCAACTTTCCTTCTGACGATGCTGTCTGTGTTGAGCGCTCAGTGAATCTGCGTTCGACTGCTCCGCCTAGGCTGCACTGTCGAGCGCAGATCCACTGAGCGCTCAACACAGACAGCATAGTCAGAAGGAAGAGCGCAGGGCAAGCTAGCAAGACAGAAGTTAAGCTCTCCTTGTAACATGGACCTCCCCCACCCTCATTCAGATCTGGCGTTTGGAATTATTTTGGTTTTCATGTGATGTATGACCCTGAAGGTAAGCGAGTCATGGACTAAAGTAAAACAGTATGTTGGATGTGCCGTGCAATGCTCAATTACATGGGTGGGAACTAGTGTGTTAGCGCAGTTAGCTCGTTAACGTGTTGGCCGTCTAGTCCCATGCACGGGGCGATCGGCGGTAGCTCGTTAACGGAGATTTGCCGTGTTGTGGCGTTAAGGTCATTTCAACGAGATTAACCTGAAAGCACTAGTGGGAACACAACACATATGACTGCACATTTACGCCGACATCATCCTAGTGCAAAGACAAAAACAACAAGCATGCTACTAACTTTAGCCGAGTCATTTAGACAGCTGTTAGCACATGATTCTCCTTATGCTGCTGAGAATATAGCCCAGAAGAAGCGGATAGTATAGCTTTTATTTTGGAAAGAGACATTTCTCTGTAATAAACTCTCTTTTCCAAAGATGAGTGATTCCTCAATCAGATACAGGGCTTGCAATATCGCTAGCCCGACGTCCTGGGGCTAGCGATTTTTTTCAGTCGGGCTACCAAAATCTATCTCTTCCCTGCCCGTCGGGCTATTGTAGGAAGGAAAAATATATGTCAATGCTTTTGCATTCTTTCAGAAATGTAGCTGGGTAATTATGTCATTGGCATCGGTGAGCCACTGTCAATATGTGACATATTGAAATCGCGTTTGAATTTGCGCTTGTTTTTTTGCTTTCACTTTGCAATCATGCGAACTGTGTATAGAGAGCGACAGCACTGATCTGTGAGTGATGATAATTTGTGCACCAATTCCTCTGACATCGTCTTATTAATCGTTAGCTTACTATGCAAACATGACAAGTGAAATCTCCCGCAGCAAGCTTAAACATGTGAGAGGTTGATCGCGCAGAGAATCGCTGAGCTTATGTGAGTGCCTGTGTAAAAGCAGCAGGATATATATTTTAGTTCTGCTGAGCCAAATAAGACAGGTCAGGGTGAAGAAGTGACAGCCAAAGAAAAGCTTACCACAAAACGGAGAAGTTATGACAAATCAGACTATAAGGCAAAAAGAAAGTGCAGCTTTATGGTTTCATGGACAAAAGAATTTCTGTGGCTGCAATATGATGAGCTAAATAACCAGGGCTGCACATAAGTGGTCCGCAGGTGCGCATTCGCTGTCAAAATAAAAAACACGCACAAGGGTTAGGGTTAAATTTAAAAACTGTACTTTTGAGTTAAAATATATATTTATAATTTTAATAAATGACAAATTAAAAAGGCATGAACATTTTTTTTGTATCGAAAAAATATCGAACCGTAACACCAAAGTATCGAACCGAACCGTGAATTTTGTGTATCGTTGCACCCCTAATATATATGTATATATATATATATATATATATATATATATATATATACAGTTGTGGTCAAAAGTTTACATACACTTGTAAAGAATATAATATAATGGCTCTACCGAGCGTCCCGTTATTTCTAAAACTCTGATTTTTCTCTGATAGAGTGATTGGAACAAATACTTCTTTGTCACAAAAAACATTCATGAAGTTTGGTTCTTTAATGACTTTATTATGGGTTAACAGAAAAAGGTGATCACATTTTCTGGGTCAAAAATAATCATACGGCAACATGAATTAGCAATTTTGGTGACTTAGAAAGTTGTCAGTGAACTGAGCTTCATAGCATGGCCTCTTAACTGCTTGTGAGCGATTATGAGTGACGACAGCTGGTGACTTCTCTTAGGCCAGTTAAATAGGGCTCATTGGATACAAACGCCCACAAACGCTACAATGGGAAAGTCAAAGGATGGATCTGAAAAAGCTAATTATTGACTTGAACAAGTCAGGAAAGTCACTTGGAGCCATTTCAAAGCAGCTGCATGTCCCAAGAGCAACAGTGCAAACATTTGTTTGTAAGTATAAAGTGCATGGCACTGTTTCGTCACTGCCAAGATCAGGAAGAAAATGCAAGCTATCACCTGCTGCTGAGAGAAAATTGGTCAGGAGGGTGAAGAGTCAACCAAGAATCACCAAAAAGCAGATCTGCCAAGAATTTGAAGCTGCTGGAACACAGGTGTCATTGTCCACAGTTAAACGTGTTTTGCATCTCCATGGACTGAGAGGCTGCCGTGCAAGAAGGAAGCCCTTGCTCCAAAAGCGGCACCTTAAGGCTCGACTGAAGTTTGCTGCTGATCACATGGACAAAGATAAGACCTTCTGGAGGAAAATTCTGTGGTCAGACGAAACAAAAATCGAGCTTTTTGGCCACAATGCCCAGCAATATGTTTGGAGGAGAAAAGGTGAGGCCTTTAACCCCAAGAACACCATGCCTACAATCAAGCATGGTGGTGGGAGTATTATGCTGTGGGGCTGTTTTGCTGCCAATGGAACTGGTGCTTTACAGAGAGTAAATGGGATAATGAAGAAGGAGGATTACCTTCACATTCTTCAACATAACCTAAAGTCATCAGCACACAGGTTGGGTCTTGGGCGCAGTTGGGTGTTCCAACAGGACAATGACCCCAAACACACATCAAAAGTGGTAAAGGAATGGCTAAATCAGGCTAGAATAAAGGTTTTAGAATGGCCTTCCCAAAGTCCTGACTTAAACCCCATTGAAAACATGTGGACAATGCTGAAGAAACAAGTCCATGTCAGAAAGCCATCAAATTTAACTGAACTGCAACAATTCTGTCAAGAGGAGTGGTCAAAGATTCAACCAGAAGCTTGCCAGAAGCTTGTGGATGGCTACCAAACGCGCCTAATTGGTAGAGCCATTATATTATATGCTTTACAAGTGTATGTAAACTTTTGACCACAACTGTATATATTCTGAATTAATTTATTTTCTAATCCCTTTGAGTTGGAAGAAAACAAGAAAACACATTTTTCTATCACTGTGGGCAGGACCCCTCAAAATTTCTACTTAAAGATTAGACAGATTTTTTTCTTCCATATTTAAAAAATGCTAGAATCTATCATGAAATGATTATCAACTTTAGTGTGTCAGCCTACAAAGCGGTAATATACAGTGCTACTGTACACTACACAAAAAACTTTCTGTGTTGTGTACGTTTTCCCGGAGTCTTCCAAGTGCTGTATTTCCCGGAAGCAAACAAAGGAAGAACCAGGGCTCCAGCGGTGCTACCTCACCTCTCCATCTCTGCGCACACACACACACACACACACACACACACACACACACACACACACACACACACACACACACACACACACACACACACACACACACACACACAGACAGAGAGAGAGAGCAAGAGAGAGAGAGAGAGAGACTCACCGCTGCTGCTGCTGCTGCAAATACACAGACAGGAGATCCTGACTAAACTGCTGGACTCTTTAAGCAGCTGCTTTTTCTCAGCTAGATTCTGAGCGGAGACGTCTGTTTGTTTGCAGAGGATGAGGCGGTGATTTACTCCTGGATGTTTCTCCGGTCCGTTTAAAATCCAGCAGGACAGAGTGAAGCTGTCAGGTAAGTTACCAACTCCAAATTTAGTTTAAAATAGTTAAGCCAAATGAGACCAAAATAGAAAAAAAAAAATTTCTGCCTGTATTGATCAGTATAAGATTACTTTATCATGAATAGGAATAATAATGTATGCAAAAGTGTTTCTATGGTATTCCTAAGGGGAGCTGGGCATTTATTGTTGTAATTGTTAATTAATATATCAGTTAATCAGATACTTTTTACATTAACATTAACATTAACAAATTAATTAAGTTTGCCATTTAGAATATACTTTATCGTGTAAAATATCAAATAAAGAACAAAAATAGAAGGTAGATGCTTTAAAGGAAATTTAAACTCAATTAGCTGAAATTTCTGAGAGTTTATCTCCGAATTATGCCCCCATTTAATAACATCTACACCTGTAATATCCTTTTTTATTTCCTGCATCCTTATCTCTGCTACACCCACGTTAATATCCCTGTAATTTCCAAAAGGGCACCGCAGTTTCTGAAACATTAGCTTATCGTATGAACATCATTCAGAAGCCATTACACAGCAGCTTGTTTGAGACTCACAGTCTTGATCAAAAAGCTGCTTATCACTCAGTCTGCACCTTGTCATCGGCCTGAATACAGTGCATCCTGTAGAGGGTTTTAATTTGCATCCCGACCTTCGATGCTCTCACATACATCACTGCTAACCTTATAGACTACAGGCAACTTCTTATTTAATCACAAATCACTGTTTTTCAAAGTTCATCTGATGCATATTGATGAGCCCACACCTTGTTTAATGACTTGTCGTTTTCTCGCGGGGACAGATTTTGAGTTGAGGGACCCATGCTATAGAAAACCTTGTATTATTATGATAATCTTGAACTTTACCAACTTCCCCCTCCAAGGAGGAAGGAGTCGGAGAAGAGGGGGAGGATTTTATTTATTTATTTACTTTTCCTGGAAAGAGGCTGTGAGATGAAGGGGCCGCGATATCTTTTTCACCCTTTGTTTCACTGTCATCTTTTTTTTCTCACAGGTTTCTTGCAGCCGGGCGGAGAAGAGGTGTCCCTCCCACCATGGACTACATTTCCCACCGTGTACTGTCTCTGGGTTACATCATCCATACCTCACTGTGAAATTTCATTTAGCAAGTATGCAAACTTTCAAACGTTTGCCTTCTTTTGAGATGGATCAGTTAACTGTCAGAATAAACGATGTTCAAGCGAATGTTGAGAATGAAACTGTAGCCACATCCTTTGCTTGAATGTATTTCATGCCTCTAAAGCAACACACCCTCATACCAGCAGCACTGATTTCAGTCCTAACGCTGGCTAATGGGGGCCTCTCAAAGGTGCAGGTCATCCATAAACCCTTCTTCTTTTAGTTCTCTTTTCTTTGTGGGAACACTTCTCTTCTCTTTGATGATGACCGCCTATGCCTGCCCTAAGCTCTGCCACTGCACAGAGAGGAACGGCATGGTGGTGCAGTGCACTTCGCGCAACCTGGAAAGCATCCCGCCGAACTTACCCAAGGACACTGTGGTTCTCCTGCTCTCGTCGAACCAGATCCGACACGTCCCAAAAGGAGCCTTCGCTGACCTTCACCGCCTCAGGGAGCTGGATCTATCTCACAACGTCTTGGAGAGCGTGGAGGTCGATGCCTTTCAGGGGGTTTCCGAAGCCCTGCGGACCTTGGATCTTTCAAACAACCATCTGAGCGGCCTCCCCAGGGACACCTTCACCAAGCTGCACGCCCGAATCCGCCTCTCCCAGAACCCCTGGCACTGCGAGTGCTCACTGCAGGAGACACTGAGGGAGCTGAGGCTCGACCCTGAGACGGTGAACGAGGTCAGCTGTTTCACGTCAGAGCAGGAGGAGTACGTGGGACAGCCGGTGATCCAGGTCCTGGACTCAGGGATCAACTTTTGCAACTTCCACCACAAGACGACTGACGTAGCCATGTTTGTGGCCATGTTCTGCTGGTTCTCCATGGTGACAGCTTACATCATTTACTACATCAAACACAATCAGGAGGACGCCAGAAGGCACATGGAGTACCTCAAATCACTGCCCAGCACTTCTCACATGAGCAAGGACTACGACACAGTGAGCAGCGTGTTTTAGGATGAATATGGATCAAAGTGCAGCGATGAATACAAATGACAGAGAGGCAATGAATATGTTTACAGCGAGCAATACTGAGAAGTGACAGGCGTGAAGGCACAAAGATTTAAGGAGGAGGTTTTAAAATGTTGCTGTCATCATCAAGTGCAGGCTTTAAACAAAAAGAAAGACACAGCTCAGACTCAGATATTTTACTTCTTTAATAACAAAAGATGTCAGATCCTTATTTCTCACTCCAGTGTATTTAACACACCTCAAAAGTTTGCATATCACACCAAGTTATAGAAGTTCAGCTACCAGCTGAGGAGAACCTGAGAGCCACTTGAGTGTGAAACAGAAATGAGCTCCTCGACAAATAATTCCCATGGCTTCACAGAAAAATATCCAAGTTTGATTTTGTTTAATGCATTTAAAAAAAAAAGAAGAAGCAGGGGGACCTTTAGGGGCAACAGCAGAGAAATTAGCTGTAGTAGCTGTTAATCTCTGTTAAAACTGATATATGTTTCCCTCCTAATGTTAAGATGATGTATGCTTAATGATGCAATGCATAAAGGATATAGGTGTTGTAGAGAGGATTTGATGGCTGTAGGAACCCCTGTGACACCCCTGCACTGTCAATTTAAGGTGGCTTGGCAGCCCAGAATTACATTTCACACTTGAGCCCTCGTTTTGCTTCAAATGTTGATGAGTTTGTAACTTTTGGAAGAAGAAATATGATAAATTCCTGCCACAAAAACAAAGTTCAGTTTGAGAACTGAACTGATCGTCTCTTTCTCTATTTTTGCTTAACTAAACTGCACACACGAAATGTTTCATCAAATTTCAGATTCTGGAAAGTCTAGTCGGCCACAACTAATTTGGCTCAAGGATTCTTCCGGCTAAAAGGGAGATTTTCCTCCCCGCTATCGCCAAGTGCTTGCTCACATGGGTCACTGGATTGTTGTGGCTTTCTCTGTATTATTATAGGTTCTTAACCTTACAATATAAAGCGCCTTGAGGCGAGCGTTGTCATAATTTGGTGCTATATAATAGGGACATTGGCTTTGTATGACATCTTTCAGAGTAACAAGTAGAAAAAACAGTCCAAAATTGAGTATTTAGAGCAGTCTGAAGTCTGAGCATTTTGTACATAAGGATTCCTTAATTGTGTTCTGAGTGATTTACTTGAAATTTTAACCATGTTTATTATGAGCATTTACAAGTGTAACAGTGTATATTGCTGGATATAAGTGAAAGAATAACAGGTCCCCTTTAAACAAACTCGATATCGACATGATTTAATCTGTTGTCAACATGTAGGCTCATTGAATCTGCACTTCCCCTGCACGGTGGGTGCATGATTGTTGTTTTTTAATTTCCTCAGTCTCTTCCTGCTGCGCCTGACATCTGAAAGCAGCTTAACCAAAGTGGACCCCACCCACAGGTTTTTACACTTCCAACTACTTGACTGTGGAATTCACACCAATTAGGAGCGGCTTGACTTGTAGCACTCGCAGAAAAAGAAGTGGTGACAAATAAGGCAATAACCTGAAAACATGTGTTTTTGTTTGTTTTCATCTATTAATTTGGATTGCATCACACAAATTTCATGCCTGTTGACACACACACTGGTTTTTACTGGAATAATTATTTTATTTAGACTTAACATAAAACCATATTTTTCAATATATGACCTTTTTTGTGTACAAGTTGATGCTCATTAAAAATAGTTGGACAGAAATCAACCAGAAAATATGGACATAGCTGTGATCTCACCCGTTATGTGTGTATTGTTCTATTCATTTATTCATTTATTTTAAGTAACGAGTAATAATCAAAGGGTAGATCGTAACTGAGAGACACTGTGCACTGACAGGGTAGCAATTTGTAGGTAGTCACACCTGAAAGTATTCCCTACTCAGTTTCAAGGGAGTTGTTGAAAGCTCTCCGCCAATCTGCTCAAACAGTCTGCAGGCATAACACATTCCTCACAGTGAGATCCTGTTATCTGTTCGTACAGATTTTACGATGAAAAATACCCCTGGCTCCAAATATGGAAGTCATATATCTTCAGCTGCATAGATCTAGATGGAGCTGAATATTAATACGTCTTAAAACCCAGAAATAGTTTCATCCTACTAACGGCTCAAGTTCATAAATCTAACGAGCCATTGTGGAGGGTGCTTCAGTATCCACAGTGTAGTGATCCATTTATCCGCTACATAGTCGTTTATGCGATTCATGTGGTTTCTATCAAACTGCAAAAGTCTTGAGCCACCCTCTTAATACATCTTCATATTTTGGAAGGAAAATGGAAAATGGGTGTAACAGTTTATTGGCCAGCAAAAACAGAGTATCAACTATCCTAATGAGCCTGAAAGTCAAAATTTGGTGTGACCACTTTTATTCTTTAGCACAGTCTGATCTGTCTTAGGCAGCTTTCTTATAATTTCTTTAAGGAATTGTAGCGGGGCGTGGTCGGTGGTGCCAGGGCAGGGAAGGCAGATGCACTTGCGGAGCATCTGCAATCACGCCTCTCTGGGTTAAAACACTGAACGGGGTCCTATCATGTCGTTGTTGTGGTTGGTGATGTGTGCGGTTGGCTGTGGCTGTTCGTATGTTTATAAGCAACTGTGTTCATAAAGAGATGCTTAAAAGCATAAATATGTCATCGGGTCTGCCGTGGTTCATTACAGTAGTCTTCAGAAATAGTTCTCCAGGCTTCTTGAAGGACATTTAAAGCTCTTCTTGGATGTTTCTGCCTTTTGTTCTGTTCTCTGTCAACATGATCCTACATTGCTTCAATAATGTTGAGGTCCGGGCCCTGGGGAGGCCAATCCATGACTGATAGTGCTCCACTGTGTGTTTTTCTATCCAGTTATGACTTCTCTGTACATACTGACGATGATTTAGATTCATCAGTCCATCAGCCCCGTTATCACTGATTTTCACTCTAGTTCTTGTGTAATTTTCATACATCAGGCTTTTCTCCCTGTTTCCTTTCCTTAAGAAGAGTTTCTTGCCAGCCACCTTTCCACTGAAACCATTTTTCAGTGTTAAGGTGAAATCTTTTTTGATGCTTAAATGATTCATACGTCAGTGTTAATTGCCTTAACAAACATTAACAGTCCTTTGAAAATGATCAGGCACAAAGACTGGACTGAAAGTGAGTGAAAAAACAGCCAATGTCCAAAGAAATAGTTTCAAAGACCTTCAGAAATTCTGGAGAACTATTGCTCAAGAAGAAAATCTGGCTGCTTGGAAGCGAAATAGAAAGAAACGAGGGTGGCTCAAGACTTTTGTACCATATCCAGCCCCTAGAAAAGTGCATTTAACTTTCTTTTTTTTTGCTTAATATCTATCGCTGACCTTGTAGTCTCTAAACCTCGACCTATCCCTTCTGTCACACAGTCAGGACTTTAATTACGATCCACATTACTTTGCTTTACAAGTCCCGAGGGCTGCAGTGTACATCATATTGAAGCGAATATTATTAATTATCTGGATACAGCTGAGGTCAGTGTGTCTCGCTAACTTTAAGAGTGGCACTTCATTAGAGCTGTGTAAGCGCTTTAGTCAAATGGAGAGAAATGCTCAGTACCGCAGCAGAAAACAGCTTTTGTCGACATCTGAGAGGCGCACTGTGTCGATTAATAGCTTTCTTTGTTTGTTAAATACTAAAAACATCACCTCAGACAGGAGAAAGTCAATAAAATTATCTGTTTGTCTTCTCTCTGCTGTTTCTTCTTTGCCAGCACTCATGAATTTTTAGACCTTTTCTCCCTTTGCTTTGCTGTTTAAGTCTGTTATCAGTAGAATCTAAACAAGCCTCCAGTGAACTGAAATATGTAGATTTTTCTCCACAAAATAAGAAAATAAGACTAAATAAAAAGTCCCCTTATAATGAAGTCTTCATCAGTTGACTGTCACACTTCCATTTCTTTGACACTATGTCTTACAAAGTAATTTTAGCTGTTTTTAAGCAATTTTGGAAGGAAAAATTTAGGGATTAAAGAGTGCCTTTTGTGCCGTTGCAGAAGTTCGTATAAAATTTAAGGAGGCAAACTTACATTTTAAGTTTAAACTGCCCCTGCAAAGTGATTTTTACTCCTTTTTTTTCCCAATGATTTTTAGGTGTGTGGGGATTTTTGAGGGGAAATGGAAAATGACAGCTTTGAATCTATTTTCCTTCTGGTTCATTTAGACAGTTCGCATCAAAACAACCAAAAAATCAAAGACACTCATTGTACTTTCAAATGTTAACAACCTGAAAATCAAAGTGCAATACTCTTTTGTTATTCTCACAAGCATCAAACACTCCCTGCACATACAGTCCTGTGAAATAAGTTTTTATGAGTTTTTATGCAACTTTATAAGTGGAGGAATTTTGTCTCATTCTTCAGTTCACTGAGGTTTGTGGGCTTTCATTTATGTACAGCTCTGATTCATTGCTTTTCACTCATTTGCTGCTGTGCTTGGGGTCAGTTTCAGACAAGCTTTAGCTGTGAAACAGATATCCACACATTTGACTATGGACAACTTTGGTATACAGAGGAGTTCATGGTCAAATCCATCACTGCCAGGTGTCCAGGGCCTCTTTCTCCAAAACAAGCTCAAAGACCCCTCCACCAGAGTGCTGACAGCTGATATGAGGTGTTTGGTTTTGTGCATTATACCAAACATCTCCACTTTGGTCTCATCTGTCCATAAGACATTGTTCCAGTCTTGTGGTTTCTTCAGATGCGCTTTTTAGAGAGAAGAGGCTTTCCCTGGCCTTTAGAGTCTTAGATGGAGCTCTTGGTTTTATGTAGTTACATTTTTAATGATAAAACCTGCCTACATGAAACACAATTAATATTTATACATATACTTACTAACCTTCAGAGTAAAATGGGAAGTAACCAAAGACAAATAACTTATACAGAATGTGAAAACTTGACAAGGAAAACATGATAAGAAATGATGCAGAAGAAACTCAAAGCACTGCAAAACTAAAGGGCAATGCAAACAGAAACCGTGTTTTTGTGAGACAAGGTGAAACGTCTCACTGATGCTGAGAGATGAAATGGAGTTTGAATGTACCTGCTGTACTTACAAACCTAACACACACATGCTGTGGTGAATGGTCAGGTGGAAGGAGTGGACTGAAAATTTGTGAAAAAGCAGTCAATGTAAAAAAAAAAAAAAAAAAAACAGGTGTGTGTGTGTGTGTGTGTGTGTGTGTGTGTGTGTGTGTGTGTGTGTGTGTGTGTGTGTGTGTGTGTGTGTGTGTGTGTGTGTGTGTGTGTGTGAGATATATATATATATATATATTACAATGAAATATGTTGGAAGGTGGAAGATTAAAAAGAATTTAATTCTTCCTTGGAGAGCACTTTAGGTTGTGCTACCAGCCGGACTCATTGAAAGTCATAACACCAGCAACAAAGTTGTTCTTAGTTGACATATTCAGCAAGTTCTTCTGAAACTCAAAGCAGCTCCCTGGTGATTTCACTGTATCACAAAACTTTGACTGGACACAAGTGCAACGATGCTTCACACCAAAAGCACAACATCATATTGTTCATTCACGACAAGTAAAATAAACATTGAGTATCGTTCAAACACGTTTTGATAGGCAGCCCAAGGGCGCCCCAGTACAAACCCCTGCAGATAAACCTTGAACAGTGATCCGTGAAAGTGCAGCGTCACGCATCAGCTCTGACCGATAAAGGTGAAGCCTGCAAACGAGTATCTGTTTGTGTGTGCATCTGTGTGTAAATGAGCACTTCAAAAAGTCAGTGTGACCGAGAGGCGTTTAGATTTTGATGGATTGACAGTCGAACTTGATCAAGAAAACATTTTTTCAAACTACTGTAAAGGACAACAGAGAAACTCTCACTTTCATCTGTGTGAAAAACATGTTTAAATATATGGAGAGTTGCACAGTATCTCCTTAATGGCAGTGTGAAAGAGGGACAGACACTCAGAAACCACTGTGATAGTAGCACAGGCTCCCATAACACAACTGCAGCCAGATGGCAACAGAACAACCTGAGGGCTGATGAAGTGAGGAAACTGAATTATCCAGGTAATTTTGTGACATCCGAAGTACCTCCATGGATAAGTTTAACCCATACCATCTCGGGGTTTTTTCAACAAGACTTGCCTTATATGGATAATTGACCAGCTAATTTCGGTGAGCTCATAAACTGTATAAATGTAATGCACAGGTATAAATTAGTGATAAAATTAATAACCACATAATCTAACTCATGTCCAGTTTTGACTTGAAGTAGTGGATAAGGTCGAGCATACTCTTCTGATTCTGTCTTCCTCCCCTCACGCCCAACCAGTTGCAGGAAATGGGCGCCCCTCCCCGAGCCTGGTTCTGCTGGAGGTTTCTTCCTTTAAAAAAGGGAGTTTTTCCTCCCCACTGTCGCCAAGTGCTTGCCGAAAGGGGGTCTTTAACATACAATATAAAGTGCCTTGAGGTGAGTGGTGTTGTGATTTAGTGCTACATAAATAAAATTGAATTGAAATTGATTTGATTGGCTCAAGCTGCCTGTGCATGTGCCAATCATGGCCACAGCCATAACTCCACAGTCATATCTCAATTTTCATCAAGTTTTAAAGCTGTTCATTTCTGCTGTAAAGTTGGACAGTAGCCTCAAATGACCAGTAGAGGAACTGAAGTTTGTGTTGCTTTCATTTTTAAGATTCTTTAAAGTAAAATTAAAGCCAGACAGGTTGAATGTGAGAATAATAAAGAAGGCTGACTTTTTAAATAAAAGGAATAGCCAATCGAACAAGTGAAACCAAAATCCAAAAATGTCAATACAAAAACCGGGACCAAGGCAGCATGTTTTAATGGGACAAGGTGAAGCATGTCACTAATGCTGAGAGATGATATGCCACTAAAAAAGGTTGTAGTGGGAGGTCCACAACTGTGTCATCATACACTGACTGGGATGACACAGGAGATGAACACACACAAAGACTCGAACACAGGCTGAGATAATTCCTTCAGGAATTTCTTCAAGCTGTTTAAGATTGTTATTAGATTGACTGATCAGATTTCTTATACTTTCATTCAGTATATAAATCAGACAAGAAAAGACTGTAGTGTTTTACACAGAGCACAAAGATTGTATTATACTGTATAAGTAAATAAAATAAATAAAAACGATATATACAAATATCTGTATGTGCATTTTGAATGTAACAGTCTGGAGGCAGTTATATAAAAGTCAGCGGCAAGCTTACAAGGTAAGAAGTGAAAGTGAAAGGAACGCTATGCTGTGAGGTTTGGAAATGGTGGCGCTGACAAAAAAAACAGGAGCTGGATTTGATTTTTTGAGTGGACAAGATTAGAAATAAGTACATGAGCACTGAGCAGGTTGGAGACAAAGTTAGAGAGGCAAGGCTGAGATGATTTGGAGATTCACAGAGGGAGAGTGGATATATTGGATGCTGAGCTACCAGGAAGGAGGAAAAGAGGAAGATGTAGTGAAGGAGGACATGCAGATGGTCGGTTTGACAGAGGAGGATGTTGAAGATAGAGGTGCAAGCAGATGATCAACTGTGGTGAACCCTAAAAGGAGCAGCTGGAAGAAGAAGAAGAAGAAGGCGGGCTTAATTACTAGAAGGTGGATCTTATACGTTGCCTTCTGGTTGCCAAAATTGCATTAAGTACCTTTAAACAGCCACAGGAAACATCATTTAATTATCTTGTCATTGAAGACATTTACCAGGGTTCACGTAGTGCTTCCCACAAGAGTGCTCTGCTCCCACACGTTATTCAATTGCATCCTTAAAAAAATGTTTCCTTTAATTAGTGTAGCTGCTTAACAGCTACACTTGATGCACATTTAATGTATGCACTTTGGCTTTTTCCTTTTGAACATTTGAAATTCTCGTCACACATATATAAAAACACACACATGCAGAGATACTACTCGGCCTCCCAGCAGCATTTATTTTTGTTCATGTTGTTTCTGAAGATGGACAAATGGTGTGGGCAAACTAGTAGACCTACAACAGCACATGCACAGACACAAACAATGTGCCTCAGTGAATACAAACTCCTGTTGTCAGGCTATTCATGGAGTGCATAATGTGTCACGGTGATGTCTGTTCTTCCATAGAGCACAGGAAGCGCATGCTAATGAGAGGAGCGTTAAAGCAAAGATTAATGACATGTTTGTTTTCCCGTCCATTCAGACTGCATTTCCTGGGCACATTTCAGTGTTTTTAATTAGTTAGGAAGCAATTAAGGAAGACCCAAAAAAATCCAAAAAAACATTCACATTGCAACAGAAAGTTGTGAAAAAAGAAGATTTAGTGTTTCGATGTTTGGATTTGGAATGGAGGGGGAATGGGAGGAAAAATCATTTATTTTCATTGTGTTGCACAAACATGCTCGGTTTGGGGTGAAGGCTGAAAGCTATGAAACAGTGGAAATGTGCTTTGTGAGGTGAGAGAGCGATGAGGCAGAGTAAGATAAAGAAAAAACTCTGAATGAATGAATTTGAACTTCTGAAGTTTTTAAATCTGTGACTGGGTGTCTGATGCTCATACATTACCAGTGACCTAATAGTTAAGGCGCTGCCCTCCTAAACCAGGGAATGTGGATCCTAGTCCCATCCACAGGGGAGGCCGTTACTCTCCTGGCATCTTTAATGACACATAAAAATACGATAAATGGTTAAAAATTTGTAGTGTGTGCAAAAACTTTCTTCAGGCATTTAAGTACAGGTGTCAAGTTGCTTCCCAAAACGGCCCAAAATTCTTGGCACATTTTGGGCCCTTTAGTCCCAGCTGAGCATCATTTAAACACCACGGCCTGAGTATTGTTACTGACCATGTCCATCCCTTTATGACCACAGTGTACCATCTTCTGATGGCTGCTTCCAGCAGGATAACACACCATTTCACGAAACTTAGATCGTCTCATATTGGTTTCTTGAACATGACAATGAGTTCTCTGTACTCAGATGGCCTCCACAGTCACAAGATCTCAGTCTAATGGAGCACCTTTGAGATGTGGTGAAACTGGAAATTCTTATTGTGGATGTGCAGCTGACAAATCTGCACCAACTGTGTGATGCTGTCATGTCAACATGGACCAAAGTCTCTGAGGAACATTTCCAACACATTGATGAATCTGTGCCGTGAAGAATTAAATCAGCTCTAAAGGCAAAAAGAAGTCCAAACTGGTACTAACAAGTAGTGGCGTGTGATACTACAAATTTTGGTATTGATTCAATACCAAAAAAGTGCAAGTACAAGTGCTGATATCAATACTTATACCGATACTTTTATTTTATTTTATTTTATTTTATTTATTTATTTATTTTTGCTTGTCCCATTTGGTTCTTTAGCCGTCAGAATTGCTGTCTGAAGACCAACAAGGATACCCAATGGATTTACTTTGCCAAATGGATCACGGCCTTGCCGTATTGGTCCATTTGATCAATACCGATACTTTTAAATTATTAAAAAATAAGGCAGCTTATGTAGGAAGGAGCAGTGTGTAATCATTTATGAAATCAATGATCATTTATTTGCAAATTCTGATTTTAACAACCACGAAATCACTGTGATTTTTAATTTCCACAATAATTAGTTAACACAACAAAACACACCTTTCAGCTTTTCATGTATTTTGAAACTGGATTTTGAGACCTGGAATGTAAATGTGCCTTTTCATAGAGCACTTTGGGTCAGTTTCTGTTTTTTACACACTGAACGTAGAGGACAGGAACAAACTATCACGACAGTATCGATCCGACACCAGTACCAGCATTGGTATCAAAACTATCGTGGCTATCGCGGAGCTTCCACAGATTCAATAACATTAGCAAGTGGTGGAGGCCAGCAGGTGGACGAAGGAAAAGGGAGGCAGGAGGAGGAGAGACCCGAAGCGGCCGCCGGGTCCGAGTGTGAACTGAACTTCAGGTAAGAAGTTATGACCTGCAGTCTCTCTGGGTCAGATATGAACCGAGTTTAGGTGGAGTTTATTTTCGTTATGCTGACTTTTTCGTACTGCGTGCTAGCTAGCATGACGGAGTTTCTATACAGCTGGGTGGTGCTATGTTACTGATGCTGAACTTTATTTTGTTCATAAGGTTAATTATTAGAGTTGCCAGCCGTCCTGTAAAAAACAGAATCGTCTGTATTCAGAGAAAATATTTCGCGTTTCGTATTGAGGTGAAGAGGAACGCAGTTTGTCCCGGACTTCAGCTACAATGAAAAAGACACAAAGCTGGAGTTATTCTGTGTTTACGCTGCACAGCTGCCTCTTCTTCTCTCATCCTCTCACCCTCCCTCTCCTGTTTCTACTTCAATCATGAAACTGATCAATGATCAGCTGATTGGCTTTTCTCTCTTGTTTGTTTATCGCTCACTTTGCGCCAGAAAGAAGAAACCAGCGGATGTCGCGTTAAACAACAGCAGCATGTTTAAGCTTGATCAGCTGTTGTTAGAATGTATTTAATATTAATTTCTAGTATCAGCTGATGTTTGCTGGAGCCACAGCTGTAAACCTGCTGGTCATGATGTCGGTTTGGTTATCTGGTGAGAGGGAAACATGAAGATGAAACCAGGAGATGTCCTTACTGAATCATCAGAGCTGAACAGGTGATGGAGAAACAGGTTTACCTTTTAGGTGACATGAATGAGTTGAAGGGAAGTTATGAACTGTTTCTGAGAGACAAATAACCCCAGGATCCTTTTCTATGTAGCTGACAGCTGGTAACTGTGCAGGGGCGGGTCTAGCAAAGTGTTGCCAGGGGGCAGGTAGGGCATTAACAGGGAAAGGGGGGAACAAGGAAATACTTTTCTTTCATATTCTCATTTAAAAATGTCTAGCGTTAAAAATAATAATTATCTGAGTCTTACAACAAACGATTGATAGATTGAAGCATATATACCATCAGAACAGTGTACATCATTGTCACAACAGTGTTTGTTTTCATTCAAAAGCTTTATGATTATTCCTATAATGGTGGGCCAGTCTCTAGTCAAAATGCCCGGGCCGATTTTTTGTCCCAGTCCAGCCCTGTGTGCAGCTCATCTGCAGCCTGGTGTTACCTACATCTTCCTATTCAGAAGGCAGAATTTCTGAGTTCTGAGTACAATCGAAAGCACCACGACTGCAGTTTTTGTGTTGGATGTAAAAAGCAGGCTAGAATCATGGCGGCGGTCAACGACGGTCCAGGTGTGGGATTTCTCTTGTGTAAATATGCACAGTGCACTTGTGGCAAGTAAGCAAGCTAGAAGACTGCAATCTTGCTGGGTATCCAGTTGCAGAAGCAACACATTAACAAGAGAATTCTGAGTAAAACCAAAGTTACTTTCCCTAGTAACTGGTTACTTTGAAAGTAACGAGTAACTGAGTTACTTTTGATAGAAGTAACTAGTAATGTAACTAAGTTACTAATTTAAAGTAACTTACCCAACACTGTGTATCACAGCCAAGCGTACCTTTGCAGAGTAAAATGTTTCTCCCCTCGTGACCACTGGATCACTGGATCACCACTTAATCTTCTCCTTCTCCACTGCTCCAGGGCCAGAGGATTGTCTTAGAAGGAAATTTGTCATTCAGAGGATTTTTGAGCTCCCAGAAGTGTGAGAGGTGTAAATGTTTAAATGATAGGGCTTACACCTGTTTCATAAATCTGTGAGTCAGGAAAACATTCAGCAACCTCCTGGAGCTCAGCCAGCAGAAGGTTAAGTCTTCTGTGGCCTTTAGCTGAGAGGAAATCAAGCAAAAGAAAAGACAAAATTTAAAAGAAATTGTTATTAAATGCCAGTCTAAGAGTGCCTTGTCGTAAAAAACAACTTTTGAGGTCCCTCAAAGTCAAAAGCGTGGACGGTAGGTTTTTAACACATGCATTTTCCCCTTCTAAGACACAGTCAGACCTGAAAATACATAAATAAATGAAGCTATTGCCTTCTCATTGACTGTCAGAGGGTTTTCTCCAAGACTTTTGAAACTTCCCCGAGACCAGCAGACTGTGTCCGTATATGTATTTCTCTGACCTAAAAGTGCATCGGCCCTGAACCTGGCACGATTACAGACCGAAAGCTGAGAGAGCAACAAACTCCCCAGAGTAATCCTGCAAGATGTGCAATATATTTTGACACGCTATTAAGTCAGAAGAGATTTGCGCAGGAAGTAGCTACAACAATGAAATATTACAAAACTGAATGAGAAGATGCCCTTCAAAGTCTGTAATGTAACAAAAAACCAACATTTTTTTAATCAAATACAAGCAGAAATCTTACAAGACTGTCTTTAAGACCACATCAACAAGACTGAAGTCAGTAAAGCGTGTTGTGAAACAATGACAATACCAGCCCTGCGTTTTTTGCAAAAAATTTGTCCTCAAAAAACGCACTGTGAAAAAAAGGACTGTACTGAGCATCTCACAACAAATTTGCTTTGCTTTTGAGCAACTTTTGAGCAGAGTTGCTACACTTGCTGTGGTGTGGTGTGTGGTGTGAACCGAAAAGGTCAGAGCAACACTTTGTTTACACACCACTTACATTCAGAGTGTGTGAGCTTTAATGGGAAAGCTGCTGTGCTGGGTGACTAATGTGAGGCAGAGGGAAGACGCTGGAGGTCTGGATCGGATCCACATGACAGAAAAGCAGGAACAGATTCAGTCCGAGTCATTCCTTTGATTCCAATCATCACATTTATGCAGCCACTAGGCCCAGGCTTTTCCAGCAGCCACTGGGCCCAGGACCCTCCTGCTCCACCAGGCCCAGGATCCTCCAGCAGCCACCAGGCCCAGGATCCTCCAGCAGCCACTAGGCCCCAGGCTCTTCCAGCAGCCACTGGGCCCAGGATCCTCCAGCAGCCACTAGGCCAAGGCTCTTCCAGCAGCCACTGGGCCCAGGACCCTCCTGCTCCACCAGGCCCAGGCTCTTCCAGCAGCCACCAGGCCCAGGCTCCTGCAGCAGCCACTAGGCCCAGGCTCTTCCAGCAGCCACTAGGCCCAGGATCCTCCAGCAGCCACCAGGCCCAGGATCCTCCAGCAGCCACCAGGCCCAGGATCCTCCAGCAGCCACCAGGCCCAGGATCCTCCAGCAGCCACCAGGCCCAGGATCCTCCAGCAGCCACTAGGCCAAGGCTCTTCCAGCAGCCACTGGGCCCAGGACCCTCCTGCTCCACCAGGCCCAGGCTCTTCCAGCAGCCACCAGGCCCAGGCTCCTGCAGCAGCCACTAGGCCCAGGCTCTTCCAGCAGCCACTAGGCCCAGGATCCTCCTCCTCCACCAGGCCCAGGATCCTCCAGCAGCCACCAGGCCCAGGATCCTCCAGCAGCCACCAGGCCCAGGATCCTCCAGCAGCCACCAGGCCCAGGCTCTTCCAGCAGCCACTAGGCCCAGGCTCTTCCAGCAGCCACCAGGCCCAGGATCCTCCAGCAGCCACCAGGCCCAGGCTCTTCCAGCAGCCACCAGGCCCAGGCTCTTCCAGCAGCCACTGGGCCCAGGCTCCTCTAGCAAGGCACCAACAAGTAAATCGACAGTGACTTCAACGGGCCATCACAAGGAAATACCAATCTCATCATTTTCAAAATGCCGCCTAAAAAAGCAAACCCAGGAGTTGAAGAGGAGTTGGAGGAGATTAGGAAATCGCTTAATTTCATGTCTGATGAAAGTGCCTAAACAACAAGGTATGCTACATGACCTAATGGATGAAATAAAACAACTAAAAAACCTCATAAAGGACAAGGACAAGAAAATAGACAACTTGGAACGGCGAATCGAGGACCTTGAACAATACACAAGAATGGATGATTTAGTCATAAGTGGACTGGAGACGCAACACCGAACCTACGCCAGAGTAACAGCTGGTGGAGGTAAAGACGGTGAAGATGCCCCGGTAGAGGAGCTGCAAACGCTTGAACAGCAAGTGATAAAATTCCTTCAAATGAAGAATGTAAGTATTCAGAGCCATCATATTGCAGCATGCCACACGCTCCCCAGAAAAGACAGTAAAACAAAGCCATCAATCATTCTTCGGTTTGTGAGTCGCAAAACAAAGATTGAGTTACTGAAACAGGGTAAGAAGCTAAAAGGGACTGGTGTGTGTTTAAATGAACATTTAACGAAAAAGACTGTTGAAATTGCAAGACAGGCACGCAGCCTGAAAAAACAAAATAAGATACAAGCGACATGGACGAGGAACTGCAAAGTAATGACTAAATGGCAATCCCGAAGAAGCGAAAGTTGTGATGATAAGAGAACTCAAAGACTTATAGCAATATAAATAATCAGGAATCTGCTATGGAATCTATTGGAAAAGTGACGATTGGATAATGAACAATGGATATGGAAAGTGTTTCTGGCCTTACGGCTCAAAAACAATGGAAACAACAAAAACAAAAACACATAAATGACAAGTTTGGACACAGATTATAGGTTTCCATTCAGAGATATTGAAGAGGAAGACTTTGATTATGAAAAGGACTGTCAAGGTGGTTATTTTGCCACACACGCTGAGAAAACGAACTTCAAAACGTTTAACTATGCAGAGCACAACATGCATGACCCTGAAAGTAACATTGACCCAGATATAGGGCTGCTCGATTATGGCAAAAATGATAATCACGATTATTTTCACTGAAATTGAGATCACGATTATTTGACGATATTTATTTAACCCTTTAAGACCTACTATAGAACCAAGTCCACCAGAGCTTATATTATTTTTTTTACATGCTGTAGTGCCATTTGTGGGAGCATTTCAAGTTGCTATACATCAATACAACTGTTATAGCCCATATTTTAATAATATTTATGCATTAAGTGCATAGTAATTACATAAATTGCAAAAAAGTGCAATAAACTACAAAAAAAAATTGAAAATCGCTTTTGTTTTGTTTACATATATTTCTACTTGGAGAAGTTGCAAAAAATAGTTTCCCACCACAGGAAATTTATTTTGAGTGTCTTCATAGTTTTATTTTGGAGATACAGCAATTTTTATATACTGCAGGAAAAACAAAAAACAATCCTATGATGCAAATTTGCAAAGAAAACAGCATGTGCATCATTTCACTGTGGGAAGTGTTACGAACAGCTGATAGGAACGGCAAAGCGTGTTTCTGGAATATTATGTTTTTGTTCCTGCAAGCGCTTTTTATGCAATTTTTGCAAAGCTATATGTGGAACGAAACCGTGACCGAGGACAAGCTGATGGCATCAGATGTAAGTACAACTCCTCCGGTTTCATATGCAAAACAAATTATTGCGCTAGCTTACACGGTTCAGGTTCTACGGGGATTTAAAAATAGTTACACAAAACGGAGCGTGCTGCTCTGACCGGCTTTAAAGGGTTAACAATGACTTTAAAAAATAATATAAAATAGTGTGCAACACCACTGAAGTTTTTTTTTAAAACTCTTTTCAACCAACGGCAGTCACTCTCCAAATAACTTCTGCTTAGCTTTCCGAGCTTCCCTCGGGTCCTCTTAATCAGCGGTCTCCAACCTTTTTTGCGCCACGGACCGGTTTATGCCCGACAATATTTTCACGGACCGGCCTTTAAGGTGTCGCGGATAAATTAGGGAGGGGCTAATAATCGGCTCAGTCATTTTTAATGATCGTTGAAAGCCCAGATCGTAATCGTGATTAAAATTCGATTAATTGAGCAGCCCTACCCAGATACCCACTTCTACAATAACACCAATAATACTTGTTAGTACTATACAGATGACCAATTCAATATAAATATTAAAATGGCAAATGCATTGTCGGTCAAACATTTCAATAGTAGAAGCCTGTATAAAAAAATTTCTAAAATTACAGAATGTTTAAGTAAGTTAAAAAAGTTTAATATAATTGCAATATCAGAAACATGGCTCGATAATGAGAAAGTTAGTGAAATGGGACTGGAAGGATACGAATTATTTACAATGAACAGGGTGAATAAAAAAGGAGGCAGTGTTGCTTTATATGTAGATAAAGTTTTGAAATGTAGTCTGATTGAATGTATGTCAAGCACCATAGATAACGTATTGGAATGTGTCACTATTGAAATCCATGTTGAAAAAGCTAACAATATAATTATAAGTTGCATCTATAGGACACCAGGTTCATGCCTTGAGATATTCAATGAAAAACTTGCTGCTATGTTTAGCAACCTAAATGATAAAAAAGTGCAAATAATTTGTGGTGATTTTAATATAGATTTGCTAAACCCAAATGGACATCAGAAAACAACAGATTTCATAAATACAATGTATAGTAACTCCCTTTTCCCTGTAATTATAAAACCAAGTAGAATAACAATTGATACAGCTACATTGATAGATAATATATTCACAAATAAAATTGACCATGAAATAGTAGGTGGACTTCTTATAACTGATATAAGCGATCATCTTCCTGTTTTTGCAATTTTTCAAAATTATTTTGGGATTAAAACTAAACAAAAGAATCAAATATTTGATATGATACGACATAGAACAACAAGAGCCATTGCTGCCCTCCAGGTGGACTTAAAGGAACACAGTTGGAATGAGGTTTTTGCAAATGAAGATTCAAATAGTGCATATGATGCATTCTTATCAACAGTAATTTCACTATATGAAAAACATTGTCCTTTATTGAAGATCACTAGAAAGCATCACAGATCAAATAAGCCATGGATCACAAAGGGGATAGAAGATGCATGTAAAAAGAAAAATAATCTATATAAGAGATTCATAAAACAGAGGACAAAAGATGCTGAAATAAAGTACAAGTTATATAAAAATAGATTAGTAAATATTATAAGAACAAGTAAGAAAGAATATTACCACAAATTATTGGAGCAAAGTAGAAGTAACACACAAGAAACATGGAGGATATTAAACAGTATAATCAAAAAGGGCTCAAAAAATAAGAATTATCCAGACTAAAAAAGATAAAGATATTGTGCTTGATAAAACTAAAGACATTGCAAATGAATTTAATGATTTCTTTGTAAATGTTGGCTTTAATTTAGCAAAAGAAATTCCAGAGTCAAGAAATAATAATGACCTAAATAAACATATTACTCAGAATGTGTCCTCCATGTTTATTGGTGCTGCAACTCATAGAGAAATAATTAACATTGTGAAGACATTTAAAAATAAAAAGTCCACTGACTGTTTTGGTATTGACATGATATTAGTTAAAAGTATTATAGAATATATAGTGCAACCTTTCGCATACATTTGTAATCTGTCCTTTCAAACTGGTGTGTTTCCCTCACAAATGAAAATAGCAAAAGTTATTCCAATCCATAAAAACGGAGAGAGATGTCAGTTTACCAATTATAGGCCAATATCACTACTCCCACAGTTCTCAAAAATTTTAGAAAAGTTATTTGTTAATAGACTTGATAAATATATTGAGAAGCATAATCTCCTAAGTGATAACCAATATGGCTTTAGAGTGAAAAGGTCCACTTCGATGGCAGTGATGGAACTTGTTGAAGGGATATCGAATGCTATAGATAATAAGGAATATACTGTTGGTGTTTTTATAGACTTAAAAAAGGCGTTTGATACAATTGATCATTCTATATTAATGAATAAACTAGAGAGATATGGCATAAGAGGGATAGCATACAAGTGGATGAAAAGTTACCTGGATGAAAGATATCAATATGTCGAATTCAATAATGTAAAATCTAAGCAGTTGAAGGTAACTTGTGGTGTTCCTCAGGGCTCTGTGCTGGGCCCTAAATTATTTATATTATATATAAATGACATATGTAGCATTTCCAAACTGTTAAAATGTGTATTGTTTGCTGATGATACCACTCTGTACTGCTCAGGTAAAAACCTAGAACAGCTTCTGACTACAGCGGAAAAGGAGTTAAATATATTTAAAAAACTGGTTTGATGTAAATAAGTTATCATTAAATATAAAGAAAACAAAAGTGATTATTTTTGGCACTAGACAAATGAAAAATGTATCTAAAATAAGGGTTAATGGAATTGGAATTGAAAGAGTGTACGAAAATAAATTCCTTGGAGTGATAATTGATGATAAGCTGAGTTGGAAGTCTCATATAAACCACGTGAAAACAAAAATGTCAAAAACCATTGCTATTCTCTATAAAACAAAGCATGTCCTGAACAAAAAATCATTATACACACTTTATTGTTCTCTGTTGCTTCCATATATGACTTACTGTCTGGAGATATGGGGTAATGCATATAAAACGAACACTCTTCCTATTTTCAAGTTACAAAAAAGAGCTATAAGAATTATAAACCAATCAAACTATATAGAACCAACTAACATTTTGTTTAATAATCTGAATACCCTGAAATTTTATGATTTAGTTGAATATAAAATGGCACAGATAATGTATAAAGCACAAAATAACTTGCTTTGCCCCAGTACTCAGAAGCTGTTCAAAGTCAGAGAAAGTCAATATGACTTAAGGGGAACAGATTTCTTTAAAAAAAAAACAAGATGAAGACAAATATAAAGCAGAGATGTGTTTCTGTTAGAGGAGTTAACCTGTGGAATAGTTATGACAGTGATTTTAAAAGGTGTAGTTCATTTTCCTTGTTTAAAAATAGAGTATTAGAAAAATATATAAATCAAGAATGAAAAGAGCGAAAAAAAAAAGTTTTTAAAACACATTTAATATCTCTTGACCTTTTGAAGGGGTCTGGATCCCTAGTTTGGTTCCACTGAGTGTTGACAAACTTCTGTTCAGGTTTGTAGCCACCAGTTTTTGAACACCTGTTTTTTAAGCCTTAAGTTTTGACACTAGACATGGATCTGACTTTGAAACCATATGGTTACTGATTGATGAGTTGTAATTGATAAGCCAGACCACAAGATATTTACTGAGAGCTTAATAATGTATGGTTTGTTATCTCACAGTGCATAACCTTGGAGGATTACAACCACGACTACAAACACTTCAAGCTGGCAAAGTTGGCTAGTGGCAGGATTGCAAGGATACCAGAGGCACTAAAAGGAACGTTTACAAGGTGGGACTAAGACCTGCTGTGATGTATGGTTTGGAGACAGTGGCACTGCCAGGAAGCAGAGCTGAGGATGTAAGATTCCCATCAGAAGGGACAAGAATGACAGACATGAACCAGTCCCTAGGGCTGCGAGAGTGGGGCCTTATCCACTTGACCTTAAATTAGTATCGTGATTCTCAGTCCCTCCAAGTTTGCTCCAAAATGCAGGGTTGGTTGGAGGAAGGGTTGAAGCAATCACTGAAGACCTCACGGGATTCAAAGTAGCATCATTTCAAAAAGCTCCCACGGAGAAATGTGCTGACACACTAGCAAAAAGATTTATTTGTCAGTTATGTCAAAATAATTTTACATTGTGGACACATACAGCCCACTTTGACTTTAAGTGGGCCAGACCTGTGATTTTAAGGTTTTGTTCCTGATAACCAAAAAGAAATGAATGGGAGCAAATTACATTTTGTGAGCACCAGCCTTGCTTCTAGACTCACTATAATAGGGAGCTAATTAGTAGCCCTTTGACTTGTTCTCTTGGCAGGCGTGAATAATGACACGAATAAAGGCGTACCAGGTTACAGCTGTGCTTTTCCTGCTTCCATATGTCAGACTGTCGTAATAAAAAAGTCTATTGTGCAGGCTAAGTGCGAGACACGAGTCATATTTATAACCCTGACGTCCATATATCTACTCACTCGTAATTAAGCTTAACAAGATGTGAAACTAACTATAGAATCCATGTGTGAGGTCATTTGATTAATGCGCCCCATTAATTAACCCTGGCACAGTGTGAAGCAGATATGGAAAAAAAGAAAGGAAAAAATACTGCACTCCAATTTTTTGTCTTCACATCTGTGAAGCTTTAGTGGAAAATATCCCACAAGGCAACATGAAAAGAGTAGTTTTCTTCTCTGGAGTGTTTTTATTTTCTTCTTGGATTTGGTGGAACTTAAGTTGCATTGAGAATGTGCAAATTTGCAAACAAATCACAAAATCAGATGAAACAGATGAAGAGATTTTTACACAGAAAATGATTTCCCTCTATCAACACATGCATTATTTATAAGCTCTCAGATCCACACTCTCACTGACGGCCTTATCCGAACAGTAGCTTTACTCTGACTCGTGGATATTGTAAAAGTCGATTTGCACCGAAGTTATTTGTCTGGAGGATTTATGTGACACATAAGCAAACCGACTTTATACATGTGGCTTCAGTAAAACTTTAATGTTACATCAAAATAAAAGAGCACTTTAGGTTTGACAATAGTGTATTTACATTAAAAAAAAAATTTTTTAGTCATAAACATGAGTACCAGGTAAAAAACATCTTCCTGTTTTCCCTTTACAACACGTTGAGGACGTCTGCAGTCTGGTGCTCCAGCAGGGAGTAGCGGTTCTGCTCCTCAGCAACAACCTTAATGGATGCCCCTTGACTGGGTGAGCGGCTGGAGAAGCCGGGTGGAGAGGAACCGCTTGGGTTCCTCTGTTCCCGAGTTGCGTTGGGGAGAGCGGGACTGCGCCGCCGGCCGTCCAGACCCAGATGTGTGCTGATCTGAGACGAACGAAGGCTCCTCATTTGGCCTCTAGCACGCATCTCATAGAGCTCCACTGAGGTTTTCTTGTACCTGGAGGAAATACGGGGTGATTAATTTCACTACTAAACTCAAGCGCGAGTGAAAACAGACCAGGTATGCGGGAGAAAGGAAAACATAAGCTTCATATCACATAAAGTTTATTGTGTTCATCTGGACGCTGAGATTTCAGACAGATAAAGGCTTTTAGTCTGAGCTGACTGCAGGTTTCCCCACTGTATCAACAGTATATTTACATAATTAATGATACTGGCACCACTGACTAACTAACAATGGGCTGTGAGGTCAGTGTGAGGTCAGTTTCATGATCATGATTACCCCAACTGGTTGCAGCAGATGGCTGCCCCTCCCTGAGCCTGGTTCTGCTGGAGGTTTTCTTCCTGTTAAAAGGGAGTTTTTCCTTCCCACTGTCGCCAAAGTGCTTGCTCATAGGGGGTCATTTGATTATTGGGTTTTTCTCTGTATGTAATATTGTAGGGTCTACCTTAAAATATAAAGCGCCTTGAGGTGACTGTTGTGTGATTTTGCATTATATAAATAAAAACAAATTAAATCATTGAAATGCAGATTTTCCTTGTCTAGTATGGGGTGAAGCTGTGACCTCGGCATTATTAGCACCACACTCTAACCATCTGAGCCAACCGGCTGGAATCCCTATGAGTAAGAATGTCCTAAGAAAATGTCCCCCATGCCATTACACCACCACTCCCAAGATCAATTGTTGATATAAAGCAGGATGAATTCATTTATTCATACTGTTTTCGTCAGATTCTAAACTGAAATAGACTCATCCGACCACGGAATATGTTTCCAGATATCTATTGTCCAATTTTGGTGAGCCCCTGTGATCAGTGTTGCCAACTCCTCAGTAAGGAAAATTGCTATTGGCTGTCCTAAAAGTCGCTAGAAGTCGCTAAATGACATCATCGCCTAATTTCCATAATTGGTCATGCTAATCTAATTGTAACCTATGTTGTTGGAGAGAGAAATAACATCGTGGAAGAGACATAAAGTGAGTAAAAAACGTCCTAAATGCATTTAGAGTTTATTTAGAACTAAAAATCAAATTTCTTTTAGCAATTATTGTTTTTTTTTAATGTCACTATTCCAACCCTGCTCCTTTACCCGGGCTTGGACCGGCAAAAGTGACCCGAAATAGGCACTCTGGTGGAGTTACTTTGTGTGTGTGTGTTTATAAGTAGTGTTAAACCTTGTGATCCACAAAACAGCATAAGAGTAAAAGAGTAAAAGAACTGACTGCGTTACAGCACCCGCTGCTTGTTGAGAGTAAAAGCGATACGCGCTTTCACGTCTTTTTTTTAGTAAGGGGTCTGAAAACTCGCTAAATATAGCGACAAAGTCGCTAAGTTGGCAACACTGCCTGTGATGCACGATGTATCATCTTAATTTCCCTCACAGGGGTCATTCAGGCACCACCAACAGGTCTGATTTAAATTGTGGCTGCTTTGTCCTGCTGTTTCCTCCCTAATCTTTAATATAAGTGTAGATAATGTAAACGCAGAAGGACTCACATTTTCAGCAGTAAAGAAGACAGGACCACTGAAACTGATGAGGCGGCCATTGCAGCTGAGCCCATCCAGGGTTGGAGCACCAGGCCAACGGGCATGAACACACCTACGACCAACAGTTCACATTTGAGAAAGAGGCACCTCAATGTCATCCACAATGTGCCAGGATAAGAATAATTTCTGATTTCATTTTGGATTTTGGTTTCCCAAAATATCGAGCTTGCACGTTCACCTTGACTAGAGTCCGTTATTGGTTCAGGATTTTACTGTAGCTCTCACCTGCAGCAATTGGTATTCCAACAAGATTGTAGAAGAGAGCAAAGACAAAGTTGATCCTTATCCGACGCACCGTCTTCTTGGACAGCTCGATGCTGGCCACCACATCTAGCAGGTCATTCTGCAGAGCGCGAAAAGCTTCAAGTGAGACAGTTTAAACGAGCCAATGTATCTGCACACAGACTATCTGCCACCTACTCGGATCAAGACAATGTCAGCCGCCTCAATAGCCACATCGGTGCCTGTCCCGATTGCGATGCCGACGTCGGCACGGGCGAGGGCGGGGGAGTCGTTCACGCCATCTCCCACCATGGCCACCCTCAGGCCTCGTTTCTGCAGCTCCTGGACTTTTGCCACCTTGTGTGATGGCAGCACTTCTGCAAATACCTTTCTGATCCCCACCTGCAGCCAATCAAACGCTTTGATTACATGTTAAACATTCAGGTAGATTTTAAGAGTGTGCAAGTGTTACCTGTGCTGCTATGGCTTTAGCTGTGCGCCTGTTGTCTCCCGTCATCATCACCACCTCAATGCCCATAGTGTTCAGTGTATGCACTGCTAATGCTGACTCTGCTTTCACCGTGTCTGCGATGGCTAACATTGCACACAAAACACCTACACACACACACACACACACACACACACACACACACACACACACACACACACACACACACACACAAACAGCATAAGATGAAGTTTAAATGTGGCACCAAAGCCACAAAGAAAACCTTGATTTCCCCTCACCATCTATAGCCACCAGTATGGCTGTCTGCCCTTTGGTTTCGTGGCTCGACATCGCGGCATCCACATCTGCTCCTATGTGGTGGCCATTCCTCCTCATCCACTCTCTGTTTCCAATCAGGACAGAATAAAACAGCCCTTCAGCTGGAAATAGAAGAATGTGATTAAAAACAATGACTGCTTACAGTTACACCTCACTAGCACCAGGTTGGACGCTCTTTGCCTTCAGAACTGCCGTGATTCTTCATGGCATAGATTCAACAAGTTTCTGAATGGTACTCTTTGTAGTCGTCTGCTGCTTTTGAGATGGTCTTCTGCATACCTTGGTTGTAACGAGTGATTATTTGAGTTACTGTTGCCTTTGTCTAACTAAGTGAATAATTTCCCCTTTTCAGACCATTCTCTGTAAACCTTAAATATGGTGATGTGGGAAATATCTGAAAAACTCAGACCAAAAATCATGCCACGTTCAAAGTCACTTAATCACTTCCAAACTCTGATGCTCAATTTGAACTTCAGCAGGTCACTTGTTAACATCGGTGCCAACTGAACATGCATAGCTTGAAAAAACAAAACAAAAAAGCTAGCCAGTGTCTGGGCTCTACAAAGAACTCTTCGTTGTGATTCTGTGGCCAGTATGGGGCTTGAACCCATGACCTTGGCGTTATTAGCACCACGCTCTGACGATCTGAGCTAACTGGCCTACACAGCGGTTTCCTGAGGGGTTTAACACTGTCTATTAATTTTAATTAATAGACAAATGCTTCACTACTATAAACTTCAATAGAATATTCTGGTATCTGTACTTGAGTAGTTTTTTTCTGACAACTTTACTCCCTACATTTAAAAATATATATCTGTACTTCATACTCCTTACGTTTTCAAAAGGGGTCCATGAATTTATACTCGGGGGTGAAACATTTCTTTAAGTGACCGGTTATTACAAATTACCTAACAACTATACACTGTGTAAGATAAAGACAGTATAAACAGTATAGTGTCAGTGTAGAGGATGGACATTAGCCATGATAGCTGTGAAACATCTGCTGAAACATCTTGTTGAATTCAGTTATGTGCATCTGCAAAGAGCAGATCTACTGAAGCTCAGTAGAAAATCTACTGAAGCTCATATTAGAAATTATTGTGAGTTGTGATTCTATTCCCCACACTGAGCCACTACAACCAATTTCAGGTTTCCCCACCTGCTAAATCCCGGTGCAATCCTTGACTGTTCTCATTTTCCTGTTTATGTGTGGAGCCAAAGGCACCCTCTACAATGTAGGCAACAGAAAAAAGTTTTGTTTTTTTCATTCACTTTCACTGCAGGGGACCTACATAACAGATCACACTGAGTATATTCATTTAAATTCAAATAATTTTTGAATTCTTGTGTACTAATGTTATTTTATTATTATATTAACACAGCACATGGTTCAGTTACCTCTGTACAAAAGTGGTTAATAGACTACTTTTTACTTTTAGTACATTTCAGAGCCTGTACTTTTATACTTTTACTTGAGTAATAAAGTTGCTTAAGTACTTCAACTTTTACTGGAGTATTTTTAACCCAGGTATTTGTACTTCTACTTAACTAAAAAAATCTGTACTTTTGCCACCTCTGCTTTGAATAAAGTTTACAGTTACAGTTTTTTTCTGACCTGCAGAGGTGGACTCTCCTGCAGGCAGCATGCTGCTTTCTTCAATAGTAGCCCCCGGCAGCAGGAATCGCTCCTCGCTCGGCTGCAGCAGCAGATGTTCCACGCTGGACACCCGGCAGCTGATCCCACAGCCGGACACGGCCTGGAAGTCCTGGCAGCACCCGAGGACATCGGAGCCCAGCTCCTGTCAGAAAGTTGATAGAAAGTCAGTAAAGTTTTCTCCTGAACAAAAAGGCAGGCATAAATAGACCTCTCACCTGTTTGCAGTATTTGGCAACTGCTATGCCTAGCGGGTGCTCGCTGCTGGCCTCGGCGGTACCCACCACTGCCAGGATCTTCCTCAGGGGCATGCGGGCCACTTCCCACAACACCAGGACTCGAGTCACCCGCGGCACGCCGTTTGTAATAGTGCCAGTTTTATCAAACATCACCACACTGATCTGATTGAGACACATAGAGGTCAGTGTCAGGTTTAAAAGGGTTTCTAAGAGGTGCCTTATTACACTCTGAGCACTGCACTCTAAACATTCCTTCTCAAGATCACTTGATATTATTATTTATTCGATTTTTATAATGTATTTATTTACTTGTTTTTTTTATTTATAACATATTTGATCTCTGGTTGGAGGGGCCCATTTCTGCCTCAGGTCCCAACAGATGCTAGAATCGCCCCTGGCTGTAATCAAGCAGCAATGCCACATGGTGTCACCAGTTAATTAGAATAGAGGCCGACGCAAATATTAAAGTGAAATGTTACATTTCTGTGGTTGTTCCAGCTCTTTTCTCTTTCATTTATTCGCTCATTACAGACATATTTTCTTTCTACCCGCTTCAGTGTTTCGGCAGTTTTTAAAAAAAAGCATTAAATGAATCGTAAGGGTCTCGCCTTATGTGCCATCTCCAGCGGCTCGCCTCCTTTAATGAGGATGCCGTTCTGAGCGCCGACCCCCGTGCCAACCATGACCGCCGTCGGAGTTGCCAGCCCCAGAGAGCAGGGGCAGGCGATGGAGAGAACGGTGATGGACGCCTGGAAGGCGAAGCGGATGATGACCTCTGCCTTGGAGATGCTCTGGTTGTAACCCTTTGAGGAGGAGAGTGGTGTGATCAGGCTACAGCTGTTTTTATTCACACACAAGTCGTCTGCATGCACACTTACCGGGAAGTTCTCCTTCACAATGTCGAAGTTGACAAAGCCAATGGCCAGCCACACTATCAGTGTTAACAGGGACACGATAACAATGAAGGGCACGAAGTAGCCACTGAGTCTATCTGCAAACTGCTGGATGGGGGCCTGAGGAGGAGAAGGGAAAGCAAAATTAGGAGTGTCCTGTACATTAAGAACAGTGAGTGACCTTTAAAGGCAACAAGTGGCCAGTATGGGGGTTGAACTCATGACCTTGACGTTATTAGCAACACAGTCTAATCGGCTGAGCTAATTGGGCAACTGGAAGACAAAGCAAAACGTCTAAATGTGGAAAAGTCTAAATGACAAAGGAATCCAAAATTTTTATCCGTACTTATTCACGCAGAACCAGGGGCAAAATACAACATAGTTTAGTGTTAACAGTCTCTTTTTGTGAACACTCTCTTTTGAGTGTACAGTGTCTGCACACCTCGGTAGCAGTAAGCACTGCCTTTATCATAACTACACTGTAAAAACTCAGCAACAAGAACTTTTCAACCATGCAGGACTTCCAGCCCTCCAAGAGCAGGTTCTTTATGGAACTTTATGCATTTGCCATGCTGTCCACATGACAGCCAATCGTATTACAGTAAATTTATCACTGTTAGACAACCATACGAACTGAAACGTGACCTTGGTTTCTTGGTTCATCTCTTGAGTTGGGAGCTTGCTTGAATGATTCATAGTAGAGTGTTAAGTGGCTTAACAAACAAAAATAATAAATTAAAAATTTCCTTTAAAAATGCTCAGGTACAAGGACTGGACTGAAAATGAGTCCAAAGAAACAGTTTAAAGAGCTTCAGAAAGCTGGAGAACTATTGTTCAAGAAAGTCTGTAAGCTATTAAGGGACTGCTGCAAATATTCCATTTGTGTCATCCGATCATATAAAAACAGTCCAAAATGCGGCGGCCCGCCTCCTGACTGGTACCAGGAAATTTTGCCATATTACTCCTGTCCTAGCTAGCCTGCATTGGCTGCCCATAAAGTACCGTATTCAATTTAAAATATTACTCCTTACGTTCAAAACTATTAATGAATTAGCGCCAAGTTATCTTAGTGAACTTCTCAGGCCACATATTCCTGCTAGAACACTTGGATCTGCTACTCAACTACTTCTGACACAACCTAGATCTCGGCTGAAGTCTCGGGGTGACCGTGCGTTTGCTCTGGCTGCCCCGGTACTGTGGAATAACCTCCCTCTTGCTATCCACGCCTCTGATTCTATTGCACTGTTTAAATCACGACTAAAGACCCACTTATTCAATTTTGCCTTTCCTTCTAGTTAACATGTCACACTATGCAGGGATAGCTCAGTAGGTAGAGTGGTTGCCCCATGATCGGAAGGTCGGGGGTTCGATTCCCCTTAACAGCTACCCTGAGGTACCCCTGAGCAAGGTACCGTCCCTACACACTGCTCCCCGGGCGCCCAATGGCTGCTCACTGCTTCACTGAGTGAATGGGTTAAATGCAGAGAGCAATTTCCCCACGGGGCACAATAATGTACACACCTTCTTTCTTCTTATGCACTTTTATGCTCATTTAATTCCTTGTTTGTTCTGTATCTGCTGCTTCTCCTATGTATCAGTGACAGTTATCTGCTTGCATACCTAGTACTTGCTTTGGTCATCTTTCTATTTCCATTATCTTCCTTTTATTCTCTATGTTACTTGTTAAGCACCTTGGTATAAGCTTGGTTTTAAGTGTGCTTTATAAATAAAGTTTATTATCACTGTCATTATTATTAAACACATGTGAGTAACCTTATAGTTTAAAATTGTGATTTTTATAGCTTACCTTAGAGGTCTGTGCCTCTTCGACCAGTTTGACTATTTGTGACAGTGTTGTTTCAGTACCGACGTGAGTGGCCTCCACCAGAAGGGCACCGTGAGCGTTAATGGAGCCGGCAATCACCAAACTGCCCACCTTCTTACTAACGGGCATTGGCTCACCTGACAGAAAGAGAGGGAAAAAAATTGCAACAAGTGACTAAATGATGGTGTCACAGTCATCTTCTGCCTTTTGTGTAACTGTGGTTTGTTTCTGCTCCAGAGGTCCTTTCAGAGGCTCAACTGCTCAACCACTCTCTGCTGGATCACTGGCTTTCACCCCTTCTTCTTCACCCACCAATCACCTACCAGCTGTAATTAAGAACTGGCTTTCTCGAGCACTCTTGCTTGTTACAGCAGTCCAAAGTTGTGGCCTCAGACTCATGAAATTTTGATATTTCTGATTAATTTCCCTTTATCTTTTTATGTCAGTATTCTTAGTTCTTTTTTTTTCTAGTTCTGGTTCCTAATAAATTGGTATAAAATCAGATTCTTTGATTTTCAATAGGTTGAATCTAAAAAATGCCAGATGATTCTTTTTATTGAAATGAATGTTTTTTCAAACCTGCATGCAAAAAATTTTTTACCTACACAAACCAGACATCTCTGATTACATTTATAAGACTTTATAACTTAATTACACAAATGTAACCTCTGGGACTAAAGATCTGCAATGCATGCCACTTGTTCTGCCACACAGAGACGGAAAACTCACAGAAATTAATTCTAAATTTGGCTTAAGATGCCTGAAATCCACATTCAAAGCCAAGGATTCGCATCATTCACTCCCTCCTACCTGTAATCAAGGACTCATCTGCCATGGAGTTCCCTTCAATCACTTTCCCATCGACTGGGAACTTCCCTCCAGGAACAACCTTCACAATATCGCCCCTCTGAACGAGCTCCACCAGCACCTGCTCCTCACTGAGGCATAAAAATATTTTTACAGACACACACGTCATGTACCACAGAGGTGATGGTTTTATTTATTTATCTTACATGTCTCACCTGATGATGGATTTGTCAGATCCCAACGTGACCACAGTGGCATCGGTGGCTTGAAGTGACATTAATTTGGCCAAAGCCTCTGAGGTTTTACTCTAAGACAGTAGAAACAGCACAGGAGAATGTATCGTTACAGTCTTAAAACAAAGATGTACTGCACTAATGGTATGACCTCATACACTCTCATGTCTACTAAGTATGAGCGTTTTGAATTGCTACAGTCACATGGTTGTATAGTTACCGCAGAAATGTGAGAATTTGTATGTATCTAGGTTATATCTGCATAAAGTAGTTTTGCAAGAAAATCTGTGTTCCCAGATTTTCACAAGTGTGCCGCTGAGATGGTGACAGAAGAAAGTTCATGCTCTCCTGCTGGTAAATATGCGTATAATGAATGGGCCTTCTCTCACTGGTGTTAAAACACCTGCTGCTAGTGTCCCACTACAAAGACAGGAAATTAATCTACAGCATTTCATTTCTGAGACGGTTCATATAACAATGTTTTAGTTTCTTTGTGTTTTTGTCCAAGCCAGAGTACAGAAGCTTATGATGAATCATCCATCCATCCATTCGCTTCCGCTTATCCTTTTTCAGGGTCGCAGGGGGCGCTGGAGCCTATCCCAGCTGTCATAGGGCGAAAGGCGGGGTACACCCTGGACAGGTCGCCAGTCTGTCGCAGGGCTAACACACAGGGACAGACAACCATTCACACTCACATTCACACCTAGTGGCAATTTGGATTATCCAATTAACCTATCCCCACAAGCTGCATGTCTTTGGACGGTGGGAGGAAGCCGGAGTACCCGGAGAGAACCCACG
Organism: Astatotilapia calliptera; assembly: GCF_964374335.1. Taxonomy (NCBI): domain Eukaryota; kingdom Metazoa; phylum Chordata; class Actinopteri; order Cichliformes; family Cichlidae; genus Astatotilapia; species Astatotilapia calliptera. Next base: position 24,807,496 of record NC_137443.1, on the reverse strand, counting down.
CAAACACGGGAGAACATGCAAACTCCACACAGAAAGACCCCGGCCTGATGGTGGAATTGAACTCAGGACCTTCTTGCTGTGAGGTAACAGTGCTAACCACCGTGCTGCCCGTGTTAGTAATAATTTCACATATGCAGATGTAAGTTCATGAGGAAAAAACAGCACAAGAGAAAACCTGGCAAAAATGTGGGGGGAAATGGGAAATTTAGCAGAAAAACATGAAGATTTATTTGTCAATTTATGATCTGTCACATTTGTAAGAACAAAATTTAAATTAATGACTAATTTTTTTTTCAAAATATAAATAAATATCAAACTTTATGATAAAGATGTCAAATTTATAGAAGGGGGAAACCTTTTAAAATCTGAGGGAAAAAACAATCGAAACAATTGTCAATTTTCACTGGCCAACTTTCGGGAAAAAAAAGAAAATCTATTAGTAAAACAGCTGTAAAATTTGCCAAAGCTTTACAAAAATAAATAAATACATTTAAAAGTAAAACACTGGCAAGAGTGAGAGTTAAAGTTAACAATCAGCAAATTTCCCATAAAAATAGTAAATTTGTGAGAAAATACTGTCAAGTTTATAAGGACAAAATTGTATAAGAAATAAACTGTTAACATTTAAAGGACAATTGTTAAACTTGGATAAACTTTATGAGAACACAGCGTCGGAGATCCTGGCACAATTCTGTGCTGGGACTTTTAGATGTCTGAAACTCACGTAATGCAATGGTTGCAACAAAAATCTGTCAAAATTACTAGAAAAAATATTAACATTGCAAAGAAAAACTAATTAGGAGAATGATACATTTGGCAAAATTTTCAAAACTTATTTTGAAAAGAGCATCAAAATAGCAAGAAAAAAAGATTTATAACAAAAACATGGCAAATTTACTAGAAATTGCAAATTTCGAAGAAAAAACTAAAATTCACAGGAAAGAATAGAAAATTTACAAGTAAAATATTGGCGAACTTAAAAGAAAAGATTGGTAACCAGTGGGTGAGGTCATGGTGGCTAGCCATCATCAGAAGCCAGCGAAGTACTAATAGTAAATAGTAATAGTAATAACTCTGTTACAGCTATTATTTGAGTACTGCACAAGATAATAAAAACATGCACTGCAGATATAAAATGCAAGCAACTTCATCATCAAATTGAATGCAGTCCTGTGATTGTGATGTAGCATCAGCTGATGTTCAGTTAATCATTGTCTAGCACAATAAAAACATCAGCCCTCTGAAGAGTCATTAAAATATGGCAATAAAAGCCTGGAGAAAAAACAAACATGCTGCCTAATGCAAACAGTGCAAGTTTGAATTAGGTCATATATAAGCAACTGTAGTGAGCTGATTCCAAGAATCAGCAGTGATTTGACAGTTTATAGTTTCCTAGAATTAGGCCTCATAAACCTGTTTTTCTTTTTATTTTACCTTTGCGATGTGTTCCAGCCATCGTCCCAAAGCGATGAACACAAAGAGCATGGGTGGAGTGTCGAAAAAGGTCACAGGGCTCTGGCTGGCCTGCTCCGCCATGGCCACGATGAGGACCACGCAGGAATAGATGTAGGCAATGGAGGTGGCTAACACAATTAGCACATCCATGTTGGCAGTGCGATGTTTTAGCGAGCGGTAGGCCTGAATGTAAAAGTATCGACCTCCAAAGATCTGCATCAAGGAAGACACAAAGATCTAGTGAGGGGAAGGATTCATGCTCCACCGTGAGTCATACACTTTTACCATCCTTAGCAAAGAAAACGCACTCATGTGTGATTAAAGGTTTAGCTCAGATTGTGCTTCCTCACCTGGACAGGTGTGCAGAGCACAAAGAAAAGCAGGTTAAGGATGGAGAGGCCCGGAAGTACATTCTGCTCGGTGGGCATGGAGCCCCCGTGTTCTTGGTGTAGGTTGTCCATCACCATCATGTAGATCATGAGACCCATCACAGGCAAGCCAAAGACCAGGCTCAACAGAAATGTGTTCTTCCACCTGCAAAAACCAGGCAGACATGTCTATTGTGAAAAAAACATTCATCCTTTGCACTGATTTCTTGTACTGCTAGTCATTTTTATGGAAAAATTTAGCGGTAAGCTAATAATCTGACGCCTTTTTTAGCTGCACATGTTCCCCTGGTGGCCAACCGGAGAAGGGCCGATAATTTCAAATTGCCTGACAACTGTATACAGTCTAGTATAGTGACAGTGTAGGGGATGGAAAATCAGTCATGATAGCTGTGAAAAATCTGCTGACATCTTGTTGAATTCAGTGATCTAAATTCACAAAAAGCAGCAAGTCAGCTGAACGCAGCCTGTACACTAAGAAAATCTAGTTTTACCACCTCTGGTCTTGCACCTCTCATATATAGCTAAGGGCAGAAACAGTCCATCTGTATGACATTTAAGGAAAAGTGAAAGTTGGTACAAGTACTAAAAAAAAAATGTAAACTCTGACCTAAATCTAAAAAGCCTTTTCCAGTAGTGAAAGAAAGTGTAGTGAGGGATTGTGGGTTTAAGCATGACCTGGGGTATCAATATATGGATCAAAACCACCATGTGCTGGTTATAACTCTCCACCTGTCAACAGCATACTCTCAGGGTTTAATTGTTAGAAAATTGTTAATTGTTAAAAAGTTAGCATCCATTTAAAAATAAGAACTGTAAACCAGATACTTGCTGTCGAATTTCTTCTTTGTGATCGAGGTTGTTTTTGAAGCCCGCCTGCTCCAGCCTGGCCTCAAATCCAAGACCCTGAAATGAGGAGAAACTCCAAGGTGTGAAATTGCATGTGTAAAAAATTGTAGGTTTAAGATAGCTTTTAAAAGTCCTGTGATAAACACCTGGATGAGCTTGATAATATCCCGAGGTCCGAGCACCTCTGGGTCAAACTCAACCTGAGCTTTGTTGGTTGCCAGTGCGACCGAAGCCATGAGGATCCCTCTGGTTAAGTTGAGCTTGGACTCGATGTTGTGGACACATGATGCGCACGTCATGCCTGTTATCTGCATGTGAAATACATGTGATGTGGAATTTGCACAAAATTCTGCATTATATGGTGTCCCGCAGACTTACAGTGAGGTCCAGCTTTCCATGTGCTACTGCATTATCCTCAATCACTTTGGCACCAAAGCCCAAGTCTTTGATGAGCTCAGTCACTGCAGTAGCATCCAGGACATGTGAATCATACTTCACCTCCGCCTTACCGGCCATTAGCGACACCAACACTGAGAGGATTCCTGGTTAATAAACACAGTACACTTTATCAACAATCTTCATCTCAGTTCAAATGCCTCATCCCTGGAAGTCGCTCACCTCTGTGTTTGAGCAGGTTCCTCTCGATGTTGGACACACAGGAGGCACAGGTCATCCCCGTAACGCAGATGAAGCATTTCTGTGCTTTTATCTCAGGCGAACTTGCAGATGGTGCATGTGAACCCGTCCCATTGCTGACTACAGGCCTGTTTGTCGACATGTCAGAAAGTCCAAAGCTTACAGGCTGGGACTTTTCATGACTCTGAACACTCTTTATAGGTTCTGAAAGGACAAAAAAATATGGAGGCGCCATATAAGTTTGTAGCTCTACAGATTTATGAGGCTCAACTTAGAATCTTCAATCACCATAGTCCAACTAGAAATTTTAAAAACTCATCCTATTCTCTTCCTGAAGGGAGGGAGGATATAATCTCTTTCATTTATTTTTTTGTCTGTTTGTTAGCAGTGTGGCAACCAGAGTTTTCGAATTTTTGTGATGGTAGATAGCAATAACCAATAGATACCAATAACAGCTCAAGGTGATTTAATTTTCAAGAAAATCGGTCAAAGTCAAGGTCATACCAGATGTGAAAGTTAGTAAAATCTTTATATCACCCATAATTTTTCAGATTTCACAGCAATATACTAGGCCCTGTGGGACATGAGTACCTAGGTTGGCTAAGTATTTAACATTGACATTTATTGTTTAAGGTCAAAGTTGACCTTGGAAAAAACACTTCAAGGAATAATATCAAGTAATATATCCTGTGAAAAGGCCTGGAGATGCATCACAGTGACGCCATAAAGTTTTGCAAAATCACACATGCATGAATATATCTTAAAATGTCAAACTTTCACAGCTTATAGAAGACAAGGGTAAAGATATAAAACTTTAGTATGTAATGCTTCAAGGTCAACGGTCAGGTTCACACAAATTAGGAAAAAGCCTTATTTTCCATGGGTCATCTCCAAACTTTAAAGCAATAGGAACATAAGTTACTTGTTTGCTTGAACTCTTTAAAACATTGTATGCCTTCACAGTGAAACAAATGGATTAATGGATTGGATAACATGGTAGGAACTAACAACTCGGTCGTCAGAGAACATCTGCAGGTGGCATGATTCCCTGTTGTACTGGAAATATAAGGCGCACAAAGTAAACAGGAATGATTTTTGATTGTTTAATTCTCATATAGCTTCAAAGCACAGAATTGGAAACGAGCATGAATGGCATTTCTAAAGCAAGCTGGATTTATTTTATTTTTTTTACTTTAAGTCCACAATCTTCTCCCACACCTTCTGCTAAACAGATAATGCAGAAGAGAAAATAACCAAGCATTTGCTTAGTTTGAGAAATTTGGATAGACTTTTTTACAGCTCACTGGCATATGATATACAACCACATGACATATAACTTCTATCCCAATAAGAGGCCAATAGAGGCCAATAAAACCTGACACTGAGAGCTGAGCAAGATAAAGAGAAATTAAAGAATTTGTTCATAATCTGCCTGCATTAATCCCTCATCTTGGCAGGCTGTTTCTGCAATTAAAGCCCTGGTAAGGATAAGGGCTCTCAGAGTTTCACTGAGGAGTACAGTTGTCTGGTTCCCAGAGTAACCGTTGAGTTTCTGGTTTACTCTAAACAACATACCTCTTCTAAGAAACCCTTTAGATAGCATGTACACGATTTTACGGTTAATGGCAGACATTTCCTAAATGAAAGCAAACCCCTCCAAGGACATCAAACAATGAGTGCTTTTATACCTCGGGTGTAAAAACTAGTTCAAAGATACTTGAGTTCCCAACTCACTCCTTGCCTGACAGAAATAGCAGATGAAGAGATGAGGTGCCACTGAGGCATGAGAGTTGTTTTTCATGTTCATCCCATTGGTCTGTGTATGCCTTTAATAATAATAATAATAATAATTATTATTATTATTATTATTATTATTATTATTATTATTATTATTATTATTATTATTATATTGCATAAAATGTAGACTTTACTTTTTTACTTTTTACCTCTTGTTTCTGTCTTGCCCTGACACCTGAGATCAGCCAATACAGCAGTGGGCCATAACAAATTAAAAATTGGTCAGATGATCCAGCTGTGCTACTGTTCTTGCATCTCTGGTGAGAGGCACTGAGACCAGATGAGAGGATTTGGGGAAATGATGTACAAACTCAGAAATGGAAAGATAGGGATAGGGAAAAAATGCACCAACCTGTGCCAAATTCTACCCAAAATAAATTAAAATGCACAACTTCTTGTCCAAGCCTGATCAGCTGGAGTCAAGCTAACACCTGCTACCATGTGAACTAATGGGTAAGGTATCTAGTTCCTGAGTGTTTGTGTCCCTTTATGTTGGAGAAGTTCTGGGATCTTTAGGTTGTAATCTGGACCAAGTGCTGCGGAGCTCAAGTAAGATGTTAAAGAAAAACAGGATGGCAAAAACAAATGCTAACTGTTCCCTGGATGTTCAGTCAGTTGTCACCCTCACTATTTATTAAGATTTGACACACTGAAAAAGAAAACTGAAATAATCCTAAAATAATATTTGTTTTAAAAGCTTCATTAAGCAAACATTTATTTTTGTTACCTACCTTTAAGTGAGGCGTCAAAGCCCATGTCCTCAATAGCTGCCCTGAGCTTCTCTGGCTCTGTCAAATAGGGATCAAAGGTTATTGTTCCCTTTTCCGCCTCCAGGGACACCGCTATGAACTGCACTCCAGTCATCTGAGAGATCCTCCCTTCTATTGTCTGCATACAAGAGCTGCAAGTCATCCCTCCAATCAAAATGGTTACAGTCTGGGTGGAGGCATCCACCTCCTTTTTCTGCCAGAAACTTAAATCTTCTACTGATGGGTCCTCAGATAACAAAGCAGTATCAAAGCCCATGTCCTCAATTTTGTCTCTCAGCTCTTCATGTGTGACTAGAAGAGGCTGAAAAACAATCAGCGCTGCTTTGTCCTGAAGAGACACCTGAATATGTGAAACCCCCTGCAGCTCCCCGATCTGTCCCTGAATGGACCGCACACAGGACTGGCAGTGCATACCATCCACCCTGATCTGCACCACAGACTCCACGCTGTATCCCAAGGTCTGTAGTTCCAGGGCGATCTCTTTGGTTGGAATAACTGAAGCATCATAGTCCACCTTGGCCAAACTGTTGGGTACAGACCATGTGACAGCAATTATTCCATTCAGGCTGCAGATTCTGGTTTGGATGATGTGGACCTCATGCTCAGAGGTGATCCGCTGAAGTTTAAAAGCTGCTCTTGAGGCAGCTTTAGGTGGAGGGCAGAGCTCAGTCTGGCTCCCATACTCGTAGGCCAGGTTTTCAAAGCCTTGTTTCTCAATGTCATGGTCATTCTCCTGGAAGGACAACAGAAGAGCATATCAATTCAGCATTTTTTTTATTTTTGGAAATGTAGGGACAATAATTATTACAATTTATCTTAAAATTACAATATCTTAGGTCATATTTTAAGAATAAAGGCCGTCTTTACAGAATGCTATCATTAAAATATGTAGTAAGACAGAAGGATAAGATCCAGAAACCGTAGTATAAGGTAATTCTATCAGGCTTCTGCTATTTGACGTCTGTGAGCATCAGAACTGGAAAATCACAGCAACTCTGACCTAAATTATTCAGATGACACAAAGCTCTACATATAAGCGTCACCACACATTTAAAATCCCCTAAAAAAGTGCTTTGCACATATCAGTTATATATATATATATATATATATGGTGCTGTTAAGAGAACAGCACCACCAAGGCTGGAGACGGAGCAATACTGGAAGAGCATATGGGAGAAGGATGCAACCCATAACGGCAATGCTCAGTGGCTAGAGGATCTGAGGGCAGACCACAGCGACCTCCCTGAACAGGGTCCAGTAACCATCACAGTGGCAGATATCCAAGAAAGGGTCTCCAGTATGAAGAGTTGGACAGCACCAGGGCCCAACATGGTTCACGCCTACTGGCTGAAGAAGCTGACTGCACTCCACGAGCGTCTGGCAGCACAAATGAACCAGCTGCTAGTTAACGAGAGACACCCGGAATGGCTAACCGAAGGTCGAACGGTCCTGATCCCCAAGGACCCCAAGAAGGGACCGGTCCCCTCCAACTACCGACCAATAACCTGCCTCAGTACTACATGGAAGCTCCTGTCAGGCATCATATCGGCTAAGATGAACAGGCACATGGGTCAATACATGAGCGGGACACAGAAAGGAATTGGCAAGAATACCAGAGGCGCAAAACACCAGCTACTGGTAGACAGAACAATCAGCCGAGACTGCAAGACCAGACTGACCAACCTGTGCACTGCCTGGATTGATTACAAGAAGGCCTATGACTCAATGCCCCACAGCTGGATACTGGAATGCCTAGAATTGTACAAGATCAATGGGACCCTAAGAGCCTTCATCAGGAACTCAATGGGGATGTGGCGTACAACACTAGAGGCCAACTCCAAGCCCATAGCACAAGTCACCATCAAGTGCGGGATCTACCAAGGAGATGCTCTGTCCCCACTGCTGTTCTGCATAGGCCTGAACCCCCTCAGTGAGATCATTAACAAGACTGGCTACGGATACCGACTACGGAACGGAGCAGTTGTCAGCCACCTCCTGTACATGGATGAAATCAAGCTGTATGCCAAGAGTGAACGAGACATCGATTCACTGATCCACACTACCAGGCTATACAGCAATGACATTGGAATGTTGTTCGGACTGGAGAAGTGTAGTCGGATGGTAACAAAGAGAGGGAAGGTAGTCAGAACTGAGGGGATTGAACTACCAGAAGGCAACATTGCAGACATAGAGGACAGTTACAAGTACCTGGGGATCCCGCAGGCGAATGGGAACCATGAAGAGGCCGCTAGAAAAGCTGCAACCACCAAGTACCTGCAGAGGGTCAGGCAAGTCCTGAGGAGTCAGCTGAATGGTAAGAACAAGATCCGGGCCATCAACACGTACGCCCTGCCCGTGATCAGGTACCCTGCTGGGGTAATAGGCTGGCCAAAGGAGGAGATAGAAGCCACTGACATAAAGACAAGAAAGCTCCTTACCATGCATTGAGGGTTTCACCCCAAGTCCAGCACCCTGAGGCTGTACGCTAAGCGGAAGGAAGGGGGCCGGGGACTGGTGAGTGTCAGCACCACAGTCCAGGATGAGACAACGAACATCCAAGAATACATTGGGAAGATGGCCCCAACTGACCGAGTGCTCAGTGAATACCTCAGGCAGCAGAAACCCAAGAAAGAGGAGGGAGATGAGGAACCATCATGGAAGGACAGGCCCCTGCACGGTATGTACCACCGGCAGATAGAGGAGGTGGCTGATATCCAGAAATCCTACCAGTGGCTGGACAAAGCTGGACTGAAAGACAGCACAGAGGCACTAATCATGGCAGCACAAGAACAAGCTATGAGCACAAGATCCATAGAGGCTGGGGTCTATCACACCAGGCAAGACCCCAGGTGCAGGCTGTGTAAAGATGCCCCAGAGACAATCCAGCACATAACAGCAGGGTGCAAGATGCTAGCAGGCAAGGCATACATAGAACGCCATAACCAAGTGGCCGGCATAGTGTACAGGAACATCTGTGCCGAGTATAACCTTGAAGTCCCGAGGTCAAAATGGGAGATGCCCCCAAGGGTGGTGGAGAATGACCGAGCTAAGATCCTGTGGGACTTCCAGATACAGACGGACAAAATGGTGGTGGCTAACCAACCGGACATAGTGGTGGTAGACAAACAGAAGAAGACGGCCGTAGTGATCGATGTAGCGGTTCCGAATGACAGCAATATCAGGAAGAAGGAACACGAGAAGCTGGAGAAATACCAAGGGCTCAGAGAAGAGCTCGAGAGGATGTGGAGGGTGAAGGTAACGGTGGTCCCCGTGGTAATTGGAGCACTAGGTGCGGTGACTCCCAAGCTAGGCGAGTGGCTCCAGCAGATCCCGGGAACAACATCGGAGATCTCTGTCCAGAAGAGCGCAGTCCTGGGAACAGCTAAGATACTGCGCAGGACCCTCAAGCTCCCAGGCCTCTGGTAGAGGACCCGAGCTTGAAGGATAAACCGCCCGCAGGGGCGTGCTGGGTGTTTTTATATATATATATACATATATATATATATATATATATATATATATATATATATATACCTATATATATACTATCCATGGACCACTTCTACTTTTAATGCTACTGCAAATAACCACAAACCCACAATCCCTGGCTTACTTTGTCCATTAGATCACTGGGGCCACACATTAAGCCACATTGCTGGGCATTGTTCAGTACACAGCTTATACATTGCAGAATGTGGGGAAATACCAACTGTTTTCCAACTGTCATGAGATTCTTGTTGGAACTTGTCTTGTTGTTCTTTCTCGGGATATAGATTTTCTCAGATAAAGTGAACTCATCAAGTATTTAATAAGTATTAACCACATTATATTAAGCTGCATTTTGCATTTGGTTTGTTGACATGCCACATTTATGTTGAATTCCTTGGTGCTTCATGTTGCATATTCATGTTGCTGTTGTGACTGTATTAGTGGCTCAAGAACAAAGACTTCACAAGACCTCAAATACACTTGTAAGTATGACAACCCTGTTTCTGCTAGTCTTTTAAGTCCTCAGCTGAGAAACAACATGAATTTTTACTTAGCTTTACAGTTCCTAAAGCCAGCCACTGTTTAATCCTATGAAAAGCCCCTGTCTGACCCCAGTAAGCTAACAGAAATCATTTACAGGGTAAGACCCTAAAAGCAAAGTTTTATTTATATGAGTTTGACTAAAAGCCTTGAACCCTGACCTGGTGTATTTTGTACTTTTTTAACTACAATCTTAACATTGTAGTGAAAACCAACAACCACAGAATTAATTTGTAGTCCTATTGTTAGTCACGTTGTGCATTCAGATTGTGGCCATGTCAGAAAAGAGTCAACAACTTTCCAAAAGCAAATATGTGAGTCAATGTTTAATCCTGGGTGAATTGGCTTCTTCTTTACACAGAAAACTGCTTTAAAATACACGTTTTTGGTACCTCTCAAGTGCAAGCTAAGACATTTATGGATTGAAAAATGAGATGCTAGATAGATGGCTCAAACACTACTGGACACTTTAAATCCACTATAAGGCTGTCATGTCAGGAGACCACATGATTGGCCCTTCACCTAAGCCTCCCAGCATGACTCTGCTTAAAGACATCTCATTGAACTGAGGGGAAAAGTCAACCCTTATAAAAAAGAAAATTAAGCAGAGTTGCACTTGCATTAACATCATTTTATCCATTTCATCACAAACACAATGCACAACAATTTCTATTACAACACAACAGATGTCTCTGATTTAGAGAATAATCAGTGGGAATCTGTGCATTGAGTTCAACTTCTATTTTGTGTTAAAGCAAAAGCAAACACTGCAATGTTGACTCATGATCAAACTGCAGCAGCACTGAAATAAATCACACAGGAGAAATTTTACAAATTTCACACCATCTTTTACATTTCCAGTGTTCTCATACCAGTCCATTACTGTATACATGCTGCAAAAAATATACAAGTGCATTTGTATCACAGTCTACTTAAGCTCAATGCAAAGCTCACTGCCTGGTAAATATAGAGAATTTAACTGACTAAACTGACATGTTGTCATCCTTTTCACATGCTACATAACTACTCTTTGTAAATAGACCTACATACTAACTGCATCATACGGAAGACTATTTGAACGTTGACACTGAGGATTGGAAAATGTTATTCCCATGTTAACCTTGATTCTGTGATATTTAAATGAGAAGTTAATAAACAATAATCAGATGTAAGTACATTCAAGCAGGAATAAGAACCTCCAAGTACCTGTTAAACTGTGTTATTTGTCAAATGACAATTTTTAAAAAATCTTTAATCAAAAATAAATAAATAGGTGATTCTACCCTTTGGAAAAAGGCAAGCTTTTTACCCTTATTTAAGTGAATAAGCTTAAATAAACTAACATTCCAAAATGCACAATCTGCTGCCTACCTGCATCATGAGCACCTGCGTCACGCCGTAACTGCATGTTATGTAAATATGTTCTTTCAGGTGTCATGGTCTTATACCAGAGTTGTTTTTTTGGGGGGGTTTTTTAACAGGCACTATTGACTCGGTAGATGTTGCACCAATCAGATCCATCAACTGAGGTAATCTACCTGTTAACATCAGGCTCATGTCATTGATTGGTTTTAGGTTTAGTATTAAGGTACGGGGACTGGAAATGTTTGTTAGTGCAGTAATCAAAAGGGCCAGTTTAGTAGAAAGTGATTAATATATTGCAGTTATTAACAAGAATGCAAGAGGAGCATTGGTTTCTTTTTTATTTATTTTTTTTAGTAATTTAATTAATACTTTAGTTTGAAATTCATAAAGCTCATGTCCATCAAACATATAACACCATTACCATTTGAGAAATGAAAAACGCTACATTGTTGCCATTAAGCATGACAAGTATCTAGCTGACAGGATAAAGGTATGTTTATTTATCTACAGTTGTGTTATTTTAATTACTTTTAGTTCCACTAAAAGAGGAGGAGTAGCAGGAGCATGTGTGACGTGCTCAAACACAGCTGGATCAAATGCTTGAATTAGCTCTTCAGCATGGAATCAAGTTTGGCAAAGGCCTGATAGCAAGCCATTCATTTGATTCAGGTGTGTCAGAACAAGGATGCATCTAAAAGCTAAATTAAAAAAAGTAGTTCTCCAGGACTGGACTTGGAGTCACTGTGCTAGGCTCTATGTAGACATAAGGAGTCGCCTTTGGTGATCGGGCGCAGTTATGGTACATGACTGACTCACTCGGTGCCTGTACTACAGGGTTACTTGTCTGCATTTTTGGGGGGAACAGGACCTGACTGTCGTCTGTTTTTGGACACAGTTCAGAACATCGGGCCATCCAAAACACATAGCAGAGGATGGTTTCGATCCATCGACCTCTGGGTTATGGGCCCAGCACGCTTCCGCTGCGCCACTCTGCTGGACAGCACCCCAGATGGGACTCGAACCCACAATCCCTGGCTTAGGAGGCCAGTGCCTTATCCATTAGTCCACCGGGGCAGATGAGCGCTTGACTTCCTTTCTTTGGAGGTTGTTTCGGGGTTCGAGTGAGAGCCATGGTTTCAAGCTGGTTTTTAGTTCAAAGATGAAGCTTATTTAAGAACATTTGAGAAACGCTGAGAAAATAAATTACACTCTGTATACACTCTGGGCAACTCAGTGTCCAGAACTCTGGCCAGCCAACACGCTGTGCTTATTGCTCCACTTTATTTGGGGGCGTTTATGTTGTCTGTTGAGACTTGTGAAACCACATGAAGACCAGAGAGTACCAACGATTTGAATCACTGAATCTAGTTCCACTAAAAGAGGGGGAGTAGCAGGAGCATGTGTGACGTGCTCAAACACAGCTGGATCAAATGCTTGAATTAGCTCTTCAGCATGGCATCAAGTTTGGCAAAGGCCTGACAACAAGCCATTCATTTGATTCAGGTGTGTCAGAACAAGGATGCATCTAAAAGCTAAAGAAAAAAAGAACAGTGGCTCTCGAGGAATGGAGTAGGAGTCCATTTGCTAGGCTCTATGTACACATAAGGAGTCGCCTTTGGTGATCGGGCGCAGTTATGGTACATGACTGACTCACTCGGTGCCTGTACTACAGGGTTACTTGTCTGCATTTTTGGGGGGAACAGGACCTGACTGTCGTCTGTTTTTGGACACAGTTCAGAACATCGGGCCATCCAAAACACATAGCAGAGGATGGTTTCGATCCATCGACCTCTGGGTTATGGGCCCAGCACGCTTCCGCTGCGCCACTCTGCTGGACAGCACCCCAGATGGGACTCGAACCCACAATCCCTGGCTTAGGAGGCCAGTGCCTTATCCATTAGTCCACCGGGGCAGATGAGCGCTTGACTTCCTTTCTTTGGAGGTTGTTTCGGGGGTTCGAGTGAGAGCCATGGTTTCAAGCTGGTTTTTAGTTCAAAGATGAAGCTTATTTAAGAACATTTGAGAAACGCTGAGAAAATAAATTACACTCTGTATACACTCTGGGCAACTCAGTGTCCAGAACTCTGGCCAGCCAACACGCTGTGCTTATTGCTCCACTTTATTTGGGGGCGTTTATGTTGTCTGTTGAGACTTGTGAAACCACATGAAGACCAGAGAGTACCAACGATTTGAATCACTGAATCTAGTTCCACTAAAAGAGGGGGAGTAGCAGGAGCATGTGTGACGTGCTCAAACACAGCTGGATCAAATGCTTGAATTAGCTCTTCAGCATGGCATCAAGTTTGGCAAAGGCCTGACAACAAGCCATTCAATTGATTCAGGTGTGTCAGAACAAGGATGCATCTAAAAGCTAAACAAAAAAAAGTAGTTCTCCAGGACTGGAGTTGGAGTCCATTTGCTAGGCTCTATGTACACATAAGGAGTCGCCTTTGGTGATCGGGCGCAGTTATGGTACATGACTGACTCACTCGGTGCCTGTACTACAGGGTTACTTGTCTGCGTTTTTGGGGAACAGGACCTGACTGTCGTCTGTTTTTGGACACAGTTCAGAGAATCGGGCCATCCAAAACACATAGCAGAGGATGGTTTCGATCCATCGACCTCTGGGTTATGGGCCAAGCACGCTTCCGCTGCGCCACTCTGCTGGACAGCACCCCAGATGGGACTCGAACCCACAATCCCTGGCTTAGGAGGCCAGTGCCTTATCCATTAGGCCACCGGGGCAGATGAGCGCTTGACTTCCTTTCTTTGGAGGTTGTTTCGGGGTTCGAGTGAGAGCCATGGTTTCAAGCTGGTTTTTAGTTCAAAGATGAAGCTGTATTTAAGAACATTTGAGAAACGCTGAGAAAATAAATTACACTCTGGGCAACTCAGTGTCCAGAACTCTGGCCAGCCAACACGCTGTGCTTATTGCTCCACTTTATTTGGGGGCGTTTATGTTGTCTGTTGAGACTTGTGAAACCACATGAAGACCAGAGAGTACCAACGATTTGAATCACTGAATCTAGTTCCACTAAAAGAGGGGGAGTAGCAGGAGCATGTGTGACGTGCTCAAACACAGCTGGATCAAATGCCTGAATTAGCTCTTCAGCATGGCATCAAGTTTGGCAAAGGCCTGACAACAAGCCATTCAATTGATTCAGGTGTGTCAGAACAAGGATGCATCTAAAAGCTAAATAAAAAAAAGTAGTTCTCCAGGACTGGAGTTGGAGTCCATTTGCTAGGCTCTATGTACACATAAGGAGTCGCCTTTGGTGATCGGGGGCAGTTATGGTACATGACTGACTCACTCGGTGCCTGTACTACAGGGTTACTTGTCTGCATTTTTGGGGGCGAACAGGACCTGAGTGTCGTCTGTTTTTGGACACAGTTCAGAACATCGGGCCATCCAAAACACATAGCAGAGGATGGTTTCGATCCATCGCCCTCTGGGTTATGGGCCCAGCACGCTTCCGCTGCTGGACAGCACCCCAGATGGGACTCGAACCCACAATCCCTGGCTTAGGAGGCCAGTGCCTTATCCATTAGGCCACCGGGGCAGATGAGCGCTTGACTTCCTTTCTTTGTTTCGGGGGTTCGAGTGAGAGCCATGGTTTCAAGCTGGTTTTTAGTTCAAAGATGAAGCTGTATTTAAGAACATTTGAGAAACGCTGAGAAAATAAATTACACTCTGTATACACTCTGGGCA
>NC_137443.1:24780000-24790000 GCF_964374335.1 Astatotilapia calliptera | reverse complement strand
AGCCAACACGCTGTGCTTATTGCTCCACTTTATTTGGGGGCGTTTATGTTGTCTGTTGAGACTTGTGAAACCACATGAAGACCAGAGAGTACCAACGATTTGAATCACTGAATCTAGTTCCACTAAAAGAGGGGGAGTAGCAGGAGCATGTGTGACGTGCTCAAACACAGCTGGATCAAATGCTTGAATTAGCTCTTCAGCATGGCATCAAGTTTGGCAAAGGCCTGACAACAAGCCATTCAATTGATTCAGGTGTGTCAGAACAAGGATGCATCTAAAAGCTAAAGAAAAAAAAGTAGTTCTCCAGGACTGGAGTTGGAGTCCATTTGCTAGGCTCTATGTACACATAAGGAGTCGCCTTTGGTTATCGGGGGCAGTTATCGTACATGACTGACTCACTCGGTGCCTGTACTACAGGGTTACTTGTCTGCATTTTTGGGGGGGAACAGGACCTGAGTGTCGTCTGTTTTTGGACACAGTTCAGAACATCGGGCCATACAAAACACATAGCAGAGGATGGTTTCGATCCATCGACCTCTGGGTTATGGGCCCAGCACGCTTCGGCTGCGCCACTCTGCTGCACAGCACCCCAGATGGGACTCGAACCCACAATCCCTGGCTTAGGAGGCCAGTGCCTTATCCATTAGGCCACCGGGGCAGATGAGCGCTTGACTTCCTTTCTTTGGAGGTTGTTTCGGGGGTTCGAGTGAGAGCCATGGTTTCAAGCTGGTTTTTAGTTCAAAGATGAAGCTGTATTTAAGAACATTTGAGAAACGCTGAGAAAATAAATTACACTCTGTATACACTCTGGGCAACTCAGTGTCCAGAACTCTGGCCAGCCAACACGCTGTGCTTATTGCTCCACTTTATTTGGGGGCGTTTATGTTGTCTGTTGAGACTTGTGAAACCACATGAAGACCAGAGAGTACCAACGATTTGAATCACTGAATCTAGTTCCACTAAAAGAGGGGGAGTAGCAGGAGCATGTGTGACGTGCTCAAACACAGCTGGATCAAATGCTTGAATTAGCTCTTCAGCATGGCATCAAGTTTGGCAAAGGCCTGACAACAAGCCATTCATTTGATTCAGGTGTGTCAGAACAAGGATGCATCTAAAAGCTAAAGAAAAAAAGAACAGTGGCTCTCCAGGACTGGAGTTGGAATCCCTGTGCTAGGCTCTATGTACACATAAGGAGTCGCCTTTGGTGATCGGGGGCAGTTATGGTACATGACTGACTCACTCGGTGCCTGTACTACAGGGTTACTTGTCTGCATTTTTGGGGGGAACAGGACCTGAGTGTCGTCTGTTTTTGGACACAGTTCAGAGAATCGGGCCATCCAAAACACATAGCAGAGGATGGTTTCGATCCATCGACCTCTGGGTTATGGGCCCAGCACGCTTCCGCTGCGCCACTCTGCTGCACAGCACCCCAGATGGGACTCGAACCCACAATCCCTGGCTTAGGAGGCCAGTGCCTTATCCATTAGGCCACCGGGGCAGATGAGCGCTTGACTTCCTTTCTTTGGAGGTTGTTTCGGGGTTCGAGTGAGAGCCATGGTTTCAAGCTGGTTTTTAGTTCAAAGATGAAGCTGTATTTAAGAACATTTGAGAAACGCTGAGAAAATAAATTACACTCTGGGCAACTCAGTGTCCAGAACTCTGGCCAGCCAACACGCTGTGCTTATTGCTCCACTTTATTTGGGGGCGTTTATGTTGTCTGTTGAGACTTGTGAAACCACATGAAGACCAGAGAGTACCAACGATTTGAATCACTGAATCTAGTTCCACTAAAAGAGGGGGAGTAGCAGGAGCATGTGTGACGTGCTCAAACACAGCTGGATCAAATGCTTGAATTAGCTCTTCAGCATGGCATCAAGTTTGGCAAAGGCCTGACAACAAGCCATTCATTTGATTCAGGTGTGTCAGAACAAGGATGCATCTAAAAGCTAAATAAAAAAAAGGAGTTCTCCAGGACTGGAGTTGGGGTCCATTTGCTAGGCTCTATGTACACATAAGGAGTCGCCTTTGGTGATCGGGCGCAGTTATGGTACATGACTGACTCACTCGGTGGCTGTACTTCAAGGTTCTCTTGTCTGCATTTTTGGGGGGGAACAGGACCTGAGTGTCGTCTGTTTTTGGACACAATTCAGAACATCGGGCCATCCAAAACACATAGCAGAGGATGGTTTCGGTCCATCGACCTCTGGGTTATGGGCCCAGCACGCTTCCGCTGCGCCACTCTGCTTCACAGCACCCCAGATGGGACTCGAACCCACAATCCCTGGCTTAGAAGGCCAGTGCCTTATCCATTAGGCCACCGGGGCAGATGAGCGCTTGACTTCCTTTCTTTGGAGGTTGTTTCGGGGGTTCGAGTGAGAGCCATGGTTTCAAGCTGGTTTTTAGTTCAAAGATGAAGCTTATTTAAGAACATTTGAGAAACGCTGAGAAAATAAATTACACTCTGTATACACTCTGGGCAACTCAGTGTCCAGAACTCTGGCCAGCCAACACGCTGTGCTTATTGCTCCACTTTATTTGGGGGCGTTTATGTTGTCTGTTGAGACTTGTGAAACCACATGAAGACCAGAGAGTACCAACGATTTGAATCACTGAATCTAGTTCCACTAAAAGAGGGGGAGTAGCAGGAGCATGTGTGACGTGCTCAAACACAGCTGGATCAAATGCTTGAATTAGCTCTTCAGCATGGCATCAAGTTTGGCAAAGGCCTGACAACAAGCCATTCATTTGATTCAGGTGTGTCAGAACAAGGATGCATCTAAAAGCTAAAGAAAAAAAGAACAGTGGCTCTCCAGGACTGGAGTTGGAATCCCTGTGCTAGGCTCTATGTACACATAAGGAGTCGCCTTTGGTGATCGGGGGCAGTTATGGTACATGACTGACTCACTCGGTGCCTGTACTACAGGGTTACTTGTCTGCATTTTTGGGGGGGAACAGGACCTGAGTGTCGTCTGTTTTTGGACACAGTTCAGAACATCGGGCCATCCAAAACACATAGCAGAGGATGGTTTCGATCCATCGACCTCTGGGTTATGGGCCCAGCACGCTTCCGCTGCGCCACTCTGCTGGACAGCACCCCAGATGGGACTCGAACCCACAATCCCTGGCTTAGGAGGCCAGTGCCTTATCCATTAGGCCACCGGGGCAGATGAGCGCTTGACTTCCTTTCTTTGGAGGTTGTTTCGGTGGTTCGAGTGAGAGCCATGGTTTCAAGCTGGTTTTTAGTTCAAAGATGAAGCTTATTTAAGAACATTTGAGAAACGCTGAGAAAATAAATTACACTCTGGGCAACTCAGTGTCCAGAACTCTGGCCAGCCAACACGCTGTGCTTATTGCTCCACTTTATTTGGGGGCGTTTATGTTGTCTGTTGAGACTTGTGAAACCACATGAAGACCAGAGAGTACCAACGATTTGAATCACTGAATCTAGTTCCACTAAAAGAGGGGGAGTAGCAGGAGCATGTGTGACGTGCTCAAACACAGCTGGATCAAATGCTTGAATTAGCTCTTCAGCATGGCATCAAGTTTGGCAAAGGCCTGACAACAAGCCATTCAATTGATTCAGGTGTGTCAGAACAAGGATGCATCTAAAAGCTAAATTAAAAAAAGTAGTTCTCCAGGACTGGACTTGGAGTCCATTTGCTAGGCTCTATGTACACATAAGGAGTCGCCTTTGGTGATCGGGCGCAGTTATGGTACATGACTGACTCACTCGGTGCCTGTACTACAGGGTTACTTGTCTGCATTTTTGGGGGGGAACAGGACCTGAGTGTCGTCTGTTTTTGGACACAGTTCAGAACATCGGGCCATCCAAAACACATAGCAGAGGATGGTTTCGAGCCATCGACCTCTGGGTTATGGGCCCAGCACGCTTCCGCTGGGCAACTCTGCTGCACAGCACCCCAGATGGGACTCGAACCCACAATCCCTGGCTTAGGAGGCCAGTGCCTTATCCATTAGGCCACCGGGGCAGATGAGCGCTTGACTTCCTTTCTTTGGAGGTTGTTTCGGGGGTTCGAGTGAGAGCCATGGTTTCAAGCTGGTTTTTAGTTCAAAGATGAAGCTGTATTTAAGAACATTTGAGAAACGCTGAGAAAATAAATTACACTCTGTATACACTCTGGGCAACTCAGTGTCCAGAACTCTGGCCAGCCAACACGCTGTGCTTATTGCTCCACTTTATTTGGGGGCGTTTATGTTGTCTGTTGAGACTTGTGAAACCACATGAAGACCAGAGAGTACCAACGATTTGAATCACTGAATCTAGTTCCACTAAAAGAGGGGGAGTAGCAGGAGCATGTGTGACGTGCTCAAACACAGCTGGATCAAATGCTTGAATTAGCTCTTCAGCATGGCATCAAGTTTGGCAAAGGCCTGACAACAAGCCATTCAATTGATTCAGGTGTGTCAGAACAAGGATGCATCTAAAAGCTAAATAAAAAAAAGTAGTTCTCCAGGACTGGAGTTGGAGTCCATTTGCTAGGCTCTATGTACACATAAGGAGTCGCCTTTGGTGATCGGGGGCAGTTATCGTACATGACTGACTCACTCGGTGCCTGTACTACAGGGTTACTTGTCTGCATTTTTGGGGGGGAACAGGACCTGAGTGTCGTCTGTTTTTGGACACAGTTCAGAACATCGGGCCATCCAAAACACATAGCAGAGGATGGTTTCGATCCATCGACCTCTGGGTTATGGGCCCAGCACGCTTCCGCTGCGCCACTCTGCTGCACAGCACCCCAGATGGGACTCGAACCCACAATCCGTGGCTTAGGAGGCCAGTGCCTTATCCATTAGGCCACCGGGGAAGATGAGCGCTTGACTTCCTTTCTTTGGAGGTTGTTTCGGGGTTCGAGTGAGAGCCATGGTTTCAAGCTGGTTTTTAGTTCAAAGATGAAGCTGTATTTAAGAACATTTGAGAAACGCTGAGAAAATAAATTACACTCTGGGCAACTCAGTGTCCAGAACTCTGGCCAGCCAACATGCTGTGCTTATTGCTCCACTTTATTTGGGGGCGTTTATGTTGTCTGTTGAGACTTGTGAAACCACATGAAGACCAGAGAGTACCAACGATTTGAATCACTGAATCTAGTTCCACTAAAAGAGGGGGAGTAGCAGGAGCATGTGTGACGTGCTCAAACACAGCTGGATCAAATGCTTGAATTAGCTCTTCAGCATGGCATCAAGTTTGGCAAAGGCCTGACAACAAGCCATTCATTTGATTCAGGTGTGTCAGAACAAGGATGCATCTAAAAGCTAAAGAAAAAAAGAACAGTGGCTCTCCAGGACTGGAGTTGGAATCCCTGTGCTAGGCTCTATGTACACATAAGGAGTCGCCTTTGGTGATCGGGGGCAGTTATCGTACATGACTGACTCACTCGGTGCCTGTACTACAGGGTTACTTGTCTGCATTTTTGGGGGGGAACAGGATCTGAGTGTCGTCTGTTTTTGGACACAGTTCAGAACATCGGGCCATCCAAAACACATAGCAGAGGATGGTTTCGATCCATCGACCTCTGGGTTATGGGCCCAGCACGCTTCCGCTGCGCCACTCTGCTGGACAGCACCCCAGATGGGACTTGAACCCACAATCCCTGGCTTAGGAGGCCAGTGCCTTATCCATTAGGCCACCGGGGCAGATGTGCGCTTGACTTCCTTTCTTTGGAGGTTGTTTCGGGGGTTCGAGTGAGAGCCATGGTTTCAAGCTGGTTTTTAGTTCAAAGATGAAGCTTATTTAAGAACATTTGAGAAACGCTGAGAAAATAAATTACACTCTGGGCAACTCAGTGTCCAGAACTCTGGCCAGCCAACACGCTGTGCTTATTGCTCCACTTTATTTGGGGGCGTTTATGTTGTCTGTTGAGACTTGTGAAACCACATGAAGACCAGAGAGTACCAACGATTTGAATCACTGAATCTAGTTCCACTAAAAGAGGGGGAGTAGCAGGAGCATGTGTGACATGCTCAAACACAGCTGGATCAAATGCTTGAATTAGCTCTTCAGCATGGCATCAAGTTTGGCAAAGGCCTGACAACAAGCCATTCAATTGATTCAGGTGTGTCAGAACAAGGATGCATCTAAAAGCTAAATAAAAAAAAGGAGTTCTCCAGGACTGGAGTTGGAGTCCATTTGCTAGGCTCTATGTACACATAAGGAGTCGCCTTTGGTGATCGGGGGCAGTTATGGTACATGACTGACTCACTCGGTGCCTGTACTACAGGGTTACTTGTCTGCATTTTTGGGGGGGAACAGGACCTGAGTGTCGTCTGTTTTTGGACACAGTTCAGAACATCGGGCCATCCAAAACACATAGCAGAGGATGGTTTCGATCCATCGACCTCTGGGTTATGGGCCCAGCACGCTTCCGCTGCGCCACTCTGCTGGACAGCACCCCAGATGGGACTCGAACCCACAATCCCTGGCTTAGGAGGCCAGTGCCTTATCCATTAGGCCACCGGGGCAGATGAGCGCTTGACTTCCTTTCTTTGGAGGTTGTTTCGGGGGTTCGAGTGAGAGCCATGGTTTCAAGCTGGTTTTTAGTTCAAAGATGAAGCTTATTTAAGAACATTTGAGAAACGCTGAGAAAATAAATTACACTCTGTATACACTCTGGGCAACTCAGTGTCCAGAACTCTGGCCAGCCAACACGCTGTGCTTATTGCTCCACTTTATTTGGGGGCGTTTATGTTGTCTGTTGAGACTTGTGAAACCACATGAAGACCAGAGAGTACCAATGATTTGAATCACTGAATCTAGTTCCACTAAAAGAGGGGGAGTAGCAGGAGCATGTGTGACGTGCTCAAACACAGCTGGATCAAATGCCTGAATTAGCTCTTCAGCATGGCATCAAGTTTGGCAAAGGCCTGACAACAAGCCATTCATTTGATTCAGGTGTGTCAGAACAAGGATGCATCTAAAAGCTAAATAAAAAAAAGTAGTTCTCCAGGACTGGAGTTGGAATCCCTGTGCTAGGCTCTATGTACACATAAGGAGTCGCCTTTGGTGATCGGGGGCAGTTATGGTACATGACTGACTCACTCGGTGCCTGTACTACAGGGTTACTTGTCTGCATTTTTGGGGGCGAACAGGACCTGAGTGTCGTCTGTTTTTGGACACAGTTCAGAACATCGGGCCATCCAAAACACATAGCAGAGGATGGTTTTGATCCATCGACCTCTGGGTTATGGGCCCAGCACGCTTCCGCTGCGCCACTCTGCTGGACAGCACCCCAGATGGGACTCGAACCCACAATCCCTGGCTTAGGAGGCCAGTGCCTTATCCATTAGGCCACCGGGGCAGATGAGCGCCTGACTTCCTTTCTTTGGAGGTTGTTTCGGGGGTTCGAGTGAGAGCCATGGTTTCAAGCTGGTTTTTAGTTCAAAGATGAAGCTTATTTAAGAACATTTGAGAAACGCTGAGAAAATAAATTACACTCTGTATACACTCTGGGCAACTCAGTGTCCAGAACTCTGGCCAGCCAACACGCTGTGCTTATTGCTCCACTTTATTTGGGGGCGTTTATGTTGTCTGTTGAGACTTGTGAAACCACATGAAGACCAGAGAGTACCAACGATTTGAATCACTGAATCTAGTTCCACTAAAAGAGGGGGAGTAGCAGGAGCATGTGTGACGTGCTCAAACACAGCTGGATCAAATGCCTGAATTAGCTCTTCAGCATGGCATCAAGTTTGGCAAAGGCCTGACAACAAGCCATTCATTTGATTCAGGTGTGTCAGAACAAGGATGCATCTAAAAGCTAAATAAAAAAAAGTAGTTCTCCAGGACTGGAGTTGGAATCCCTGTGCTAGGCTCTATGTACACATAAGGAGTCGCCTTTGGTGATCGGGGGCAGTTATGGTACATGACTGACTCACTCGGTGCCTGTACTACAGGGTTACTTGTCTGCATTTTTGGGGGGGAACAGGATCTGAGTGTCGTCTGTTTTTGGACACAGTTCAGAACATCGGGCCATCCAAAACACATAGCAGAGGATGGTTTCGATCCATCGACCTCTGGGTTATGGGCCCAGCACGCTTCCGCTGCGCCACTCTGCTGGACAGCACCCCAGATGGGACTCGAACCCACAATCCCTGGCTTAGGAGGCCAGTGCCTTATCCATTAGGCCACCTGGGCAGATGAGCGCTTGACTTCCTTTCTTTGGAGGTTGTTTCGGGGTTCGAGTGAGAGCCATGGTTTCAAGCTGGTTTTTAGTTCAAAGATGAAGCTGTATTTAAGAACATTTGAGAAACGCTGAGAAAATAAATTACACTCTGGGCAACTCAGTGTCCAGAACTCTGGCCAGCCAACACGCTGTGCTTATTGCTCCACTTTATTTGGGGGCGTTTATGTTGTCTGTTGAGACTTGTGAAACCACATGAAGACCAGAGAGTACCAACGATTTGAATCACTGAATCTAGTTCCACTAAAAGAGGGGGAGTAGCAGGAGCATGTGTGACGTGCTCAAACACAGCTGGATCAAATGCTTGAATTAGCTCTTCAGCATGGCATCAAGTTTGGCAAAGGCCTGACAACAAGCCATTCAATTGATTCAGGTGTGTCAGAACAAGGATGCATCTAAAAGTTAAATAAAAAAAAGGAGTTCTCCAGGACTGGAGTTGGAGTCCATTTGCTAGGCTCTATGTACACATAAGGAGTCGCCTTTGGTGATCGGGGGCAGTTATGGTACATGACTGACTCACTCGGTGCCTGTACTACAGGGTTACTTGTCTGCATTTTTGGGGGGGAACAGGACCTGAGTGTCGTCTGTTTTTGGACACAGTTCAGAACATCGGGCCATCCAAAACACATAGCAGAGGATGGTTTCGATCCATCGACCTCTGGGTTATGGGCCCAGCACGCTTCCGCTGCGCCACTCTGCTGGACAGCACCCCAGATGGGACTCAAACCCACAATCCCTGGCTTAGGAGGCCAGTGCCTTATCCATTAGGCCACCGGGGCAGATGAGCGCTTGACTTCCTTTCTTTGGAGGTTGTTTCGGGGGTTCGAGTGAGAGCCATGGTTTCAAGCTGGTTTTTAGTTCAAAGATGAAGCTTATTTAAGAACATTTGAGAAACGCTGAGAAAATAAATTACACTCTGTATACACTCTGGGCAACTCAGTGTCCAGAACTCTGGCCAGCCAACACGCTGTGCTTATTGCTCCACTTTATTTGGGGGCGTTTATGTTGTCTGTTGAGACTTGTGAAACCACATGAAGACCAGAGAGTACCAACGATTTGAATCACTGAATCTAGTTCCACTAAAAGAGGGGGAGTAGCAGGAGCATGTGTGACGTGCTCAAACACAGCTGGATCAAATGCTTGAATTAGCTCTTCAGCATGGCATCAAGTTTGGCAAAGGCCTGACAACAAGCCATTCAATTGATTCAGGTGTGTCAGAACAAGGATGCATCTAAAAGCTAAATAAAAAAAAGGAGTTCTCCAGGACTGGAGTTGGAGTCCATTTGCTAGGCTCTATGTACACATAAGGAGTCGCCTTTGGTGATCGGGGGCAGTTATGGTACATGACTGACTCACTCGGTGCCTGTACTACAGGGTTACTTGTCTGCATTTTTGGGGGGGAACAGGACCTGAGTGTCGTCTGTTTTTGGACACAGTTCAGAACATCGGGCCATCCAAAACACATAGCAGAGGATGGTTTCGATCCATCGACCTCTGGGTTATGGGCCCAGCACGCTTCCGCTGCGCCACTCTGCTGGACAGCACCCCAGATGGGACTCGAACCCACAATCCCTGGCTTAGGAGGCCAGTGCCTTATCCATTAGGCCACCGGGGCAGATGAGCGCTTGACTTCCTTTCTTTGGAGGTTGTTTCGGGGGTTCGAGTGAGAGCCATGGTTTCAAGCTGGTTTTTAGTTCAAAGATGAAGCTTATTTAAGAACATTTGAGAAACGCTGAGAAAATAAATTACACTCTGTATACACTCTGGGCAACTCAGTGTCCAGAACTCTGGCCAGCCAACAC
>NC_137443.1:24765000-24775000 GCF_964374335.1 Astatotilapia calliptera | reverse complement strand
TGCTTATTGCTCCACTTTATTTGGGGGCGTTTATGTTGTCTGTTGAGACTTGTGAAACCACATGAAGACCAGAGAGTACCAACGATTTGAATCACTGAATCTAGTTCCACTAAAAGAGGGGGAGTAGCAGGAGCATGTGTGACGTGCTCAAACACAGCTGGATCAAATGCTTGAATTAGCTCTTCAGCATGGCATCAAGTTTGGCAAAGGCCTGACAACAAGCCATTCAATTGATTCAGGTGTGTCAGAACAAGGATGCATCTAAAAGCTAAATAAAAAAAAGGAGTTCTCCAGGACTGGAGTTGGAGTCCATTTGCTAGGCTCTATGTACACATAAGGAGTCGCCTTTGGTGATCGGGGGCAGTTATGGTACATGACTGACTCACTCGGTGCCTGTACTACAGGGTTACTTGTCTGCATTTTTGGGGGGGAACAGGACCTGAGTGTCGTCTGTTTTTGGACACAGTTCAGAACATCGGGCCATCCAAAACACATAGCAGAGGATGGTTTCGATCCATCGACCTCTGGGTTATGGGCCCAGCACGCTTCCGCTGCGCCACTCTGCTGGACAGCACCCCAGATGGGACTCGAACCCACAATCCCTGGCTTAGGAGGCCAGTGCCTTATCCATTAGGCCACCGGGGCAGATGAGCGCTTGACTTCCTTTCTTTGGAGGTTGTTTCGGGGGTTCGAGTGAGAGCCATGGTTTCAAGCTGGTTTTTAGTTCAAAGATGAAGCTTATTTAAGAACATTTGAGAAACGCTGAGAAAATAAATTACACTCTGTATACACTCTGGGCAACTCAGTGTCCAGAACTCTGGCCAGCCAACACGCTGTGCTTATTGCTCCACTTTATTTGGGGGCGTTTATGTTGTCTGTTGAGACTTGTGAAACCACATGAAGACCAGAGAGTACCAATGATTTGAATCACTGAATCTAGTTCCACTAAAAGAGGGGGAGTAGCAGGAGCATGTGTGACGTGCTCAAACACAGCTGGATCAAATGCCTGAATTAGCTCTTCAGCATGGCATCAAGTTTGGCAAAGGCCTGACAACAAGCCATTCATTTGATTCAGGTGTGTCAGAACAAGGATGCATCTAAAAGCTAAATAAAAAAAAGTAGTTCTCCAGGACTGGAGTTGGAATCCCTGTGCTAGGCTCTATGTACACATAAGGAGTCGCCTTTGGTGATCGGGGGCAGTTATGGTACATGACTGACTCACTCGGTGCCTGTACTACAGGGTTACTTGTCTGCATTTTTGGGGGCGAACAGGACCTGAGTGTCGTCTGTTTTTGGACACAGTTCAGAACATCGGGTCATCCAAAACACATAGCAGAGGATGGTTTCGATCCATCGACCTCTGGGTTATGGGCCCAGCACGCTTCCGCTGTGCCACTCTGCTGGACAGCACCCCAGATGGGACTCGAACCCACAATCCCTGGCTTAGGAGGCCAGTGCCTTATCCATTAGGCCACCGGGGCAGATGAGCGCCTGACTTCCTTTCTTTGGAGGTTGTTTCGGGGGTTCGAGTGAGAGCCATGGTTTCAAGCTGGTTTTTAGTTCAAAGATGAAGCTTATTTAAGAACATTTGAGAAACGCTGAGAAAATAAATTACACTCTGTATACACTCTGGGCAACTCAGTGTCCAGAACTCTGGCCAGCCAACACGCTGTGCTTATTGCTCCACTTTATTTGGGGGCGTTTATGTTGTCTGTTGAGACTTGTGAAACCACATGAAGACCAGAGAGTACCAACGATTTGAATCACTGAATCTAGTTCCACTAAAAGAGGGGGAGTAGCAGGAGCATGTGTGACGTGCTCAAACACAGCTGGATCAAATGCCTGAATTAGCTCTTCAGCATGGCATCAAGTTTGGCAAAGGCCTGACAACAAGCCATTCATTTGATTCAGGTGTGTCAGAACAAGGATGCATCTAAAAGCTAAATAAAAAAAAGTAGTTCTCCAGGACTGGAGTTGGAATCCCTGTGCTAGGCTCTATGTACACATAAGGAGTCGCCTTTGGTGATCGGGGGCAGTTATGGTACATGACTGACTCACTCGGTGCCTGTACTACAGGGTTACTTGTCTGCATTTTTGGGGGGGAACAGGATCTGAGTGTCGTCTGTTTTTGGACACAGTTCAGAACATCGGGCCATCCAAAACACATAGCAGAGGATGGTTTCGATCCATCGACCTCTGGGTTATGGGCCCAGCACGCTTCCGCTGCGCCACTCTGCTGGACAGCACCCCAGATGGGACTCGAACCCACAATCCCTGGCTTAGGAGGCCAGTGCCTTATCCATTAGGCCACCGGGGCAGATGAGCGCTTGACTTCCTTTCTTTGGAGGTTGTTTCGGGGGTTCGAGTGAGAGCCATGGTTTCAAGCTGGTTTTTAGTTCAAAGATGAAGCTTATTTAAGAACATTTGAGAAACGCTGAGAAAATAAATTACACTCTGTATACACTCTGGGCAACTCAGTGTCCAGAACTCTGGCCAGCCAACACGCTGTGCTTATTGCTCCACTTTATTTGGGGGCGTTTATGTTGTCTGTTGAGACTTGTGAAACCACATGAAGACCAGAGAGTACCAACGATTTGAATCACTGAATCTAGTTCCACTAAAAGAGGGGGAGTAGCAGGAGCATGTGTGACGTGCTCAAACACAGCTGGATCAAATGCTTGAATTAGCTCTTCAGCATGGCATCAAGTTTGGCAAAGGCCTGACAACAAGCCATTCATTTGATTCAGGTGTGTCAGAACAAGGATGCATCTAAAAGCTAAACAAAAAAAAGGAGTTCTCCAGGACTGGAGTTGGAGTCCATTTGCTAGGCTCTATGTACACATAAGGAGTCGCCTTTGGTGATCGGGGGCAGTTATGGTACATGACTGACTCACTCGGTGCCTGTACTACAGGGTTACTTGTCTGCATTTTTGGGGGGGAACAGGATCTGAGTGTCGTCTGTTTTTGGACACAGTTCAGAACATCGGGCCATCCAAAACACATAGCAGAAGATGGTTTCGATCCATCGACCTCTGGGTTATGGGCCCAGCACGCTTCCGCTGCGCCACTCTGCTGGACAGCACCCCAGATGGGACTCGAACCCACAATCCCTGGCTTAGGAGGCCAGTGCCTTATCCATTAGGCCACCTGGCCAGATGAGCGCTTGACTTCCTTTCTTTGGAGGTTGTTTCGGGGTTCGAGTGAGAGCCATGGTTTCAAGCTGGTTTTTAGTTCAAAGATGAAGCTGTATTTAAGAACATTTGAGAAACGCTGAGAAAATAAATTACACTCTGGGCAACTCAGTGTCCAGAACTCTGGCCAGCCAACACGCTGTGCTTATTGCTCCACTTTATTTGGGGGCGTTTATGTTGTCTGTTGAGACTTGTGAAACCACATGAAGACCAGAGAGTACCAACGATTTGAATCACTGAATCTAGTTCCACTAAAAGAGGGGGAGTAGCAGGAGCATGTGTGACGTGCTCAAACACAGCTGGATCAAATGCTTGAATTAGCTCTTCAGCATGGCATCAAGTTTGGCAAAGGCCTGACAACAAGCCATTCAATTGATTCAGGTGTGTCAGAACAAGGATGCATCTAAAAGCTAAATAAAAAAAAGTAGTTCTCCAGGACTGGAGTTGGAGTCCATTTGCTAGTCTCTATGTACACATAAGGAGTCGCCTTTGGTGATCGGGGGCAGTTATCGTACATGACTGACTCACTCGGTGCCTGTACTACAGGGTTACTTGTCTGCATTTTTGGGGGGAACAGGACCTGAGTGTCGTCTGTTTTTGGACACAGTTCAGAACATCGGGCCATCCAAAACACATAGCAGAGGATGGTTTCGATCCATCGACCTCTGGGTTATGGGCCCAGCACGCTTCCGCTGCGCCACTCTGCTGTACAGCACCCCAGATGGGACTCAAACCCACAAT
Organism: Astatotilapia calliptera; assembly: GCF_964374335.1. Taxonomy (NCBI): domain Eukaryota; kingdom Metazoa; phylum Chordata; class Actinopteri; order Cichliformes; family Cichlidae; genus Astatotilapia; species Astatotilapia calliptera. Next base: position 24,771,068 of record NC_137443.1, on the reverse strand, counting down.
CCCTGGCTTAGGAGGCCAGTGCCTTATCCATTAGGCCACCGGGGCAGATGAGCGCTTGACTTCCTTTCTTTGGAGGTTGTTTCGGGGTTCGAGTGAGAGCCATGGTTTCAAGCTGGTTTTTAGTTCAAAGATGAAGCTTATTTAAGAACATTTGAGAAACGCTGAGAAAATAAATTACACTCTGTATACACTCTGGGCAACTCAGTGTCCAGAACTCTGGCCAGCCAACACGCTGTGCTTATTGCTCCACTTTATTTGGGGGCGTTTATGTTGTCTGTTGAGACTTGTGAAACCACATGAAGACCAGAGAGTACCAACGATTTGAATCACTGAATCTAGTTCCACTAAAAGAGGGGGAGTAGCAGGAGCATGTGTGACGTGCTCAAACACAGCTGGATCAAATGCTTGAATTAGCTCTTCAGCATGGCATCAAGTTTGGCAAAGGCCTGACAACAAGCCATTCAATTGATTCAGGTGTGTCAGAACAAGGATGCATCTAAAAGCTAAATAAAAAAAAGTAGTTCTGCAGGACTGGAGTTGGAGTCCATTTGCTAGGCTCTATGTACACATAAGGAGTCGCCTTTGGTGATCGGGGGCAGTTATGGTACATGACTGACTCACTCGGTGCCTGTACTACAGGGTTACTTGTCTGCATTTTTGGGGGGGAACAGGACCTGACTGTCGTCTGTTTTTGGACACAGTTCAGAACATCGGGCCATCCAAAACACATAGCAGAGGATGGTTTCGATCCATCGACCTCTGGGTTATGGGCCCAGCACGCTTCCGCTGTGCCACTCTGCTGGACAGCACCCCAGATGGGACTCGAACCCACAATCCCTGGCTTAGGAGGCCAGTGCCTTATCCATTAGGCCACCAGGGCAGATGAGCGCTTGACTTCCTTTCTTTGGAGGTTGTTTCGGGGTTCGAGTGAGAGCCATGGTTTCAAGCTGGTTTTTAGTTCAAAGATGAAGCTGTATTTAAGAACATTTGAGAAACGCTGAGAAAATAATTTACACTCTGGGCAACTCAGTGTCCAGAACTCTGCCCAGCCAACACGCTGTGCTTATTGCTCCACTTTATTTGGGGGCGTTTATGTTGTCTGTTGAGACTTGTGAAACCACATGAAGACCAGAGAGTACCAATGATTTGAATCACTGAATCTAGTTCCACTAAAAGAGGGGGAGTAGCAGGAGCATGTGTGACGTGCTCAAACACAGCTGGATCAAATGCCTGAATTAGCTCTTCAGCATGGCATCAAGTTTGGCAAAGGCCTGACAACAAGCCATTCATTTGATTCAGGTGTGTCAGAACAAGGATGCATCTAAAAGCTAAATAAAAAAAAGGAGTTCTCCAGGACTGGAGTTGGAATCCCTGTGCTAGGCTCTATGTACACATAAGGAGTCGCCTTTGGTGATCGGGGGCAGTTATGGTACATGACTGACTCACTCGGTGCCTGTACTACAGGGTTACTTGTCTGCATTTTTGGGGGCGAACAGGACCTGAGTGTCGTCTGTTTTTGGACACAGTTCAGAACATCGGGCCATCCAAAACACATAGCAGAGGATGGTTTCGATCCATCGACCTCTGGGTTATGGGCCCAGCACGCTTCCGCTGCGCCACTCTGCTGGACAGCACCCCAGATGGGACTCGAACCCACAATCCCTGGCTTAGGAGGCCAGTGCCTTATCCATTAGGCCACCGGGGCAGATGAGCGCTTGACTTCCTTTCTTTGGAGGTTGTTTCGGGGGTTCGAGTGAGAGCCATGGTTTCAAGCTGGTTTTTAGTTCAAAGATGAAGCTGTATTTAAGAACATTTGAGAAACGCTGAGAAAATAAATTACACTCTGGGCAACTCAGTGTCCAGAACTCTGGCCAGCCAACACGCTGTGCATTGCTCCACTTTATTTGGGGGCGTTTATGTTGTCTGTTGAGACTTGTGAAACCACATGAAGACCAGAGAGTACCAACGATTTGAATCACTGAATCTAGTTCCACTAAAAGAGGGGGAGTAGCAGGAGCATGTGTGACGTGCTCAAACACAGCTGGATCAAATGCTTGAATTAGCTCTTCAGCATGGCATCAAGTTTGGCAAAGGCCTGACAACAAGCCATTCAATTGATTCAGGTGTGTCAGAACAAGGATGCATCTAAAAGCTAAATAAAAAAAAGGAGTTCTCCAGGACTGGAGTTGGAGTCCATTTGCTAGGCTCTATGTACACATAAGGAGTCGCCTTTGGTGATCGGGGGCAGTTATGGTACATGACTGACTCACTCGGTGCCTGTACTACAGGGTTACTTGTCTGCATTTTTGGGGGGGAACAGGATCTGAGTGTCGTCTGTTTTTGGACACAGTTCAGAACATCGGGCCATCCAAAACACATAGCAGAAGATGGTTTCGATCCATCGACCTCTGGGTTATGGGCCCAGCACGCTTCCGCTGCGCCACTCTGCTGGACAGCACCCCAGATGGGACTCGAACCCACAATCCCTGGCTTAGGAGGCCAGTGCCTTATCCATTAGGCCACCTGGCCAGATGAGCGCTTGACTTCCTTTCTTTGGAGGTTGTTTCGGGGTTCGAGTGAGAGCCATGGTTTCAAGCTGGTTTTTAGTTCAAAGATGAAGCTGTATTTAAGAACATTTGAGAAACGCTGAGAAAATAAATTACACTCTGGGCAACTCAGTGTCCAGAACTCTGGCCAGCCAACACGCTGTGCTTATTGCTCCACTTTATTTGGGGGCGTTTATGTTGTCTGTTGAGACTTGTGAAACCACATGAAGACCAGAGAGTACCAACGATTTGAATCACTGAATCTAGTTCCACTAAAAGAGGGGGAGTAGCAGGAGCATGTGTGACGTGCTCAAACACAGCTGGATCAAATGCTTGAATTAGCTCTTCAGCATGGCATCAAGTTTGGCAAAGGCCTGACAACAAGCCATTCAATTGATTCAGGTGTGTCAGAACAAGGATGCATCTAAAAGCTAAATAAAAAAAAGTAGTTCTCCAGGACTGGAGTTGGAGTCCATTTGCTAGTCTCTATGTACACATAAGGAGTCGCCTTTGGTGATCGGGGGCAGTTATCGTACATGACTGACTCACTCGGTGCCTGTACTACAGGGTTACTTGTCTGCATTTTTGGGGGGAACAGGACCTGAGTGTCGTCTGTTTTTGGACACAGTTCAGAACATCGGGCCATCCAAAACACATAGCAGAGGATGGTTTCGATCCATCGACCTCTGGGTTATGGGCCCAGCACGCCTCCGCTGCGCCACTCTGCTGCACAGCACCCCAGATGGGACTCAAACCCACAATCCCTGGCTTAGGAGGCCAGTGCCTTATCCATTAGGCCACCGGGGCAGATGAGCGCTTGACTTCCTTTCTTTGGAGGTTGTTTCGGGGTTCGAGTGAGAGCCATGGTTTCAAGCTGGTTTTTAGTTCAAAGATGAAGCTTATTTAAGAACATTTGAGAAACGCTGAGAAAATAAATTACACTCTGTATACACTCTGGGCAACTCAGTGTCCAGAACTCTGGCCAGCCAACACGCTGTGCTTATTGCTCCACTTTATTTGGGGGCGTTTATGTTGTCTGTTGAGACTTGTGAAACCACATGAAGACCAGAGAGTACCAACGATTTGAATCACTGAATCTAGTTCCACTAAAAGAGGGGGAGTAGCAGGAGCATGTGTGACGTGCTCAAACACAGCTGGATCAAATGCCTGAATTAGCTCTTCAGCATGGCATCAAGTTTGGCAAAGGCCTGACAACAAGCCATTCATTTGATTCAGGTGTGTCAGAACAAGGATGCATCTAAAAGCTAAATAAAAAAAAGTAGTTCTCCAGGACTGGAGTTGGAATCCCTGTGCTAGGCTCTATGTACACATAAGGAGTCGCCTTTGGTGATCGGGGGCAGTTATCGTACATGACTGACTCACTCGGTGCCTGTACTACAGGGTTACTTGTCTGCATTTTTGGGGGCGAACAGGACCTGACTGTCGTCTGTTTTTGGACACAGTTCAGAACATCGGGCCATCCAAAACACATAGCAGAGGATGGTTTCGATCCATCTACATCTGGATTATGGGCCCAGCACGCTTCCGCTGTGCCACTCTGCTGCACAGCACCCCAGATGGGACTCGAACCCACAATCCCTGGCTTAGAAGGCCAGTGCCTTATCCATTAGGCCACCGGGGCAGATGAGCACTTGACTTCCTTTCTTTGGAGGTTGTTTCGGGGGTTCGAGTGAGAGCCATGGTTTCAAGCTGGTTTTTAGTTCAAAGATGAAGCTTATTTAAGAACATTTGAGAAACGCTGAGAAAATAAATTACACTCTGTATACACTCTGGGCAACTCAGTGTCCAGAACTCTGGCCAGCCAACACGCTGTGCTTATTGCTCCACTTTATTTGGGGGCGTTTATGTTGTCTGTTGAGACTTGTGAAACCACATGAAGACCAGAGAGTACCAACGATTTGAATCACTGAATCTAGTTCCACTAAAAGAGGGGGAGTAGCAGGAGCATGTGTGACGTGCTCAAACACAGCTGGATCAAATGCTTGAATTAGCTCTTCAGCATGGCATCAAGTTTGGCAAAGGCCTGACAACAAGCCATTCAATTGATTCAGGTGTGTCAGAACAAGGATGCATCTAAAAGCTAAATAAAAAAAAGTAGTTCTCCAGGACTGGAGTTGGAGTCCATTTGCTAGTCTCTATGTACACATAAGGAGTCGCCTTTGGTGATCGGGGGCAGTTATCGTACATGACTGACTCACTCGGTGCCTGTACTACAGGGTTACTTGTCTGCATTTTTGGGGGGAACAGGACCTGAGTGTCGTCTGTTTTTGGACACAGTTCAGAACATCGGGCCATCCAAAACACATAGCAGAGGATGGTTTCGATCCATCGACCTCTGGGTTATGGGCCCAGCACGCTTCCGCTGCGCCACTCTGCTGTACAGCACCCCAGATGGGTCTCAAACCCACAATCCCTGGCTTAGGAGGCCAGTGCCTTATCCATTAGGCCACCGGGGCAGATGAGCGCTTGACTTCCTTTCTTTGGAGGTTGTTTCGGGGTTCGAGTGAGAGCCATGGTTTCAAGCTGGTTTTTAGTTCAAAGATGAAGCTTATTTAAGAACATTTGAGAAACGCTGAGAAAATAAATTACACTCTGTATACACTCTGGGCAACTCAGTGTCCAGAACTCTGGCCAGCCAACACGCTGTGCTTATTGCTCCACTTTATTTGGGGGCGTTTATGTTGTCTGTTGAGACTTGTGAAACCACATGAAGACCAGAGAGTACCAACGATTTGAATCACTGAATCTAGTTCCACTAAAAGAGGGGGAGTAGCAGGAGCATGTGTGACGTGCTCAAACACAGCTGGATCAAATGCTTGAATTAGCTCTTCAGCATGGCATCAAGTTTGGCAAAGGCCTGACAACAAGCCATTCAATTGATTCAGGTGTGTCAGAACAAGGATGCATCTAAAAGCTAAATAAAAAAAAGTAGTTCTGCAGGACTGGAGTTGGAGTCCATTTGCTAGGCTCTATGTACACATAAGGAGTCGCCTTTGGTGATCGGGGGCAGTTATGGTACATGACTGACTCACTCGGTGCCTGTACTACAGGGTTACTTGTCTGCATTTTTGGGGGGGAACAGGACCTGACTGTCGTCTGTTTTTGGACACAGTTCAGAACATCGGGCCATCCAAAACACATAGCAGAGGATGGTTTCGATCCATCGACCTCTGGGTTATGGGCCCAGCACGCTTCCGCTGTGCCACTCTGCTGGACAGCACCCCAGATGGGACTCGAACCCACAATCCCTGGCTTAGGAGGCCAGTGCCTTATCCATTAGGCCACCAGGGCAGATGAGCGCTTGACTTCCTTTCTTTGGAGGTTGTTTCGGGGTTCGAGTGAGAGCCATGGTTTCAAGCTGGTTTTTAGTTCAAAGATGAAGCTGTATTTAAGAACATTTGAGAAACGCTGAGAAAATAATTTACACTCTGGGCAACTCAGTGTCCAGAACTCTGCCCAGCCAACACGCTGTGCTTATTGCTCCACTTTATTTGGGGGCGT
>NC_137443.1:24757500-24760000 GCF_964374335.1 Astatotilapia calliptera | reverse complement strand
GTTGAGACTTGTGAAACCACATGAAGACCAGAGAGTACCAATGATTTGAATCACTGAATCTAGTTCCACTAAAAGAGGGGGAGTAGCAGGAGCATGTGTGACGTGCTCAAACACAGCTGGATCAAATGCCTGAATTAGCTCTTCAGCATGGCATCAAGTTTGGCAAAGGCCTGACAACAAGCCATTCATTTGATTCAGGTGTGTCAGAACAAGGATGCATCTAAAAGCTAAATAAAAAAAAGGAGTTCTCCAGGACTGGAGTTGGAATCCCTGTGCTAGGCTCTATGTACACATAAGGAGTCGCCTTTGGTGATCGGGGGCAGTTATGGTACATGACTGACTCACTCGGTGCCTGTACTACAGGGTTACTTGTCTGCATTTTTGGGGGCGAACAGGACCTGAGTGTCGTCTGTTTTTGGACACAGTTCAGAACATCGGGCCATCCAAAACACATAGCAGAGGATGGTTTCGATCCATCGACCTCTGGGTTATGGGCCCAGCACGCTTCCGCTGCGCCACTCTGCTGGACAGCACCCCAGATGGGACTCGAACCCACAATCCCTGGCTTAGGAGGCCAGTGCCTTATCCATTAGGCCACCGGGGCAGATGAGCGCTTGACTTCCTTTCTTTGGAGGTTGTTTCGGGGGTTCGAGTGAGAGCCATGGTTTCAAGCTGGTTTTTAGTTCAAAGATGAAGCTGTATTTAAGAACATTTGAGAAACGCTGAGAAAATAAATTACACTCTGGGCAACTCAGTGTCCAGAACTCTGGCCAGCCAACACGCTGTGCATTGCTCCACTTTATTTGGGGGCGTTTATGTTGTCTGTTGAGACTTGTGAAACCACATGAAGACCAGAGAGTACCAACGATTTGAATCACTGAATCTAGTTCCACTAAAAGAGGGGGAGTAGCAGGAGCATGTGTGACGTGCTCAAACACAGCTGGATCAAATGCTTGAATTAGCTCTTCAGCATGGCATCAAGTTTGGCAAAGGCCTGACAACAAGCCATTCAATTGATTCAGGTGTGTCAGAACAAGGATGCATCTAAAAGCTAAATAAAAAAAAGGAGTTCTCCAGGACTGGAGTTGGAGTCCATTTGCTAGGCTCTATGTACACATAAGGAGTCGCCTTTGGTGATCGGGGGCAGTTATGGTACATGACTGACTCACTCGGTGCCTGTACTACAGGGTTACTTGTCTGCATTTTTGGGGGGGAACAGGACCTGAGTGTCGTCTGTTTTTGGACACAGTTCAGAACATCGGGCCATCCAAAACACATAGCAGAGGATGGTTTCGATCCATCTACATCTGGATTATGGGCCCAGCACGCTTCCCCTGTGCCACTCTGCTGCACAGCACCCCAGATGGGACTCGAACCCACAATCCCTGGCTTAGGAGGCCAGTGCCTTATCCATTAGGCCACCGGGGCAGATGAGCACTTGACGTCCTTTCTTTGGAGGTTGTTTCGGGGGTTCGAGTGAGAGCCATGGTTTCAAGCTGGTTTTTAGTTCAAAGATGAAGCTGTATTTAAGAACATTTGAGAAACGCTGAGAAAATAATTTACACTCTGGGCAACTCAGTGTCCAGAACTCTGGCCAGCCAACACGCTGTGCTTATTGCTCCACTTTATTTGGGGGCGTTTATGTTGTCTGTTGAGACTTGTGAAACCACATGAAGACCAGAGAGTACCAATGATTTGAATCACTGAATCTAGTTCCACTAAAAGAGGGGGAGTAGCAGGAGCATGTGTGACGTGCTCAAACACAGCTGGATCAAATGCCTGAATTAGCTCTTCAGCATGGCATCAAGTTTGGCAAAGGCCTGACAACAAGCCATTCATTTGATTCAGGTGTGTCAGAACAAGGATGCATCTAAAAGCTAAATAAAAAAAAGGAGTTCTCCAGGACTGGAGTTGGAATCCCTGTGCTAGGCTCTATGTACACATAAGGAGTCGCCTTTGGTGATCGGGGGCAGTTATGGTACATGACTGACTCACTCGGTGCCTGTACTACAGGGTTACTTGTCTGCATTTTTGGGGGCGAACAGGACCTGAGTGTCGTCTGTTTTTGGACACAGTTCAGAACATCGGGCCATCCAAAACACATAGCAGAGGATGGTTTCGATCCATCGACCTCTGGGTTATGGGCCCAGCACGCTTCCGCTGCGCCACTCTGCTGGACAGCACCCCAGATGGGACTCGAACCCACAATCCCTGGCTTAGGAGGCCAGTGCCTTATCCATTAGGCCACCGGGGCAGATGAGCGCTTGACTTCCTTTCTTTGGAGGTTGTTTCGGGGGTTCGAGTGAGAGCCATGGTTTCAAGCTGGTTTTTAGTTCAAAGATGAAGCTTATTTAAGAACATTTGAGAAACGCTGAGAAAATAAATTACACTCTGTATACACTCTGGGCAACTCAGTGTCCAGAACTCTGGCCAGCCAACACGCTGTGCTTATTGCTCCACTTTATTTGGGGGCGTTTATGTTGTCTGTTGAGACTTGTGA